>NW_012107341.1:659932-701208 GCF_000951045.1 Mandrillus leucophaeus | reverse complement strand
ATCTATGTCTACCTATGAGTATACAGCTACAGCAGAGTGGACCTGTGTACCCACGTGTCAGTATATAGCTACAGCAGAGTGGACCTGTGTACCCAGGTGTGAGTATATAGCTATGGCAGAGTGGATCCGTGTGCCCAGGTGTGAGTATACAGTTATAGCAGAGTGGATCTGTGTGCCTACATATGAGTATACAGTGACGACCAATGAGAAAATGTGGTTCTATTATAAATTTACCAGCTGTTATTTCCGGAGTTTCACCTGGAAGCGGTGGAAGGGCTGGACGTGAAGGTGGTATGACCACAGGAAGTGAGAGGAGTGAGTTGGTTGGCAGTCTTAATGGCTTATGTTGTAAAGTTCTTGAAACTCTCATACTCAGGCTTTGGACATAGGGTTTGTTTACTTTTTTTTTTTGTCCTGGTAGCATCCAACATAGCCCTTGTGGACTTCCCTACCCAAACTTCCTGTCTATTGGCTAGTCCAAGAAGAGCTCATCTTCTTTAAAGAACCAGGACTGATCTTCTGTGTAGATACCCCAAGACAAAAGAAAATAATAGAAAAAAAAAATGGTAGCAAATAACATTCTGTAGAAAAACATAGCCGTGAGTAGATTAAAATTGCAACCAAACACAATGTCGTGAACTTAAAAGAACAAAACAAAAAACAAGAAAGCATGTGAGTTTCTTGAGGTCTTTCTTAATCACATCACCAAAGGTCAAAGCAGAGCTATAAGAGCTCAGGCACTAGATAAAGCAAGCTGGCAGAGCTCTGAAGAGAAACGTCAGAGAAAAGTGAAGCCAGCCTAGCAGGGAAGGGCGAATGGAAACAGCATGGAGAACAGACCCTACTGGAACACCATCACGGATACGGAGGAGGACAGGACCAAGACAGCAACTCAAATTCAAACGCCAAGAGAGCTGCAGGGCCGGAGAAAACGCAAATGCTAGGGGAGGTTGACAAAAGGGAGCAAACACACAATTGCCATCTTTTTTGCAAAGATGTAGCAACATGGACGGAAATGGAGACACCATTTGAAGTGAAATACACCAAGCACAGAAAGACAAACTTTGCATGTTCTCACTCCTCTGTGGGAGCTAAAAAAGTGGATCTCAAGAAGATAGAGAGTAGACGCTACCAGAGGCTGGGAAGTGGAGTGGGGCAGGGGAGGAAGCGGAAACATTTGTAAGGACTGTACACTTAAAATGTAAAGATGGTAAATTATGTATGTATATTTTACCTCAATAAGAAACAAACTAAAAAGAAAAATCAAAAAGAACGAAAAATGTATTTAGCTGCAATTCACAAAACATTTCCAGAAATCAAATGAGACTTTGCTGTAGCTACAGCTCAGAAGCGCCCACCATGTCCTAAAAAACAAAAAATGACACCAATTGCCACCAACCCCAGTGTCTTTCTCCTTGTTTCCAGAGGACCCCGAGTTCCCCGAGGGGCACTACTCATCCTGAAGTGCCCTTTGCTAGCTGTGCTGAGGCCAGCAGCCATGGACACCCTGTCACGTGGCCCTTGCTTGATCTTTGCAGGCCTCCCAAGCAGCCCATCTTGTGGATGGTCACTGGGGCTGGCAGATGAAGCCCAATTTTGTCAAAGACAGATTTTTCATCTTTGTTTCCTGCCCTTAAGGTTGTATAACTTCCAAAATGAAAAGGGGCAATGCTGCCTTTACCATTCTACAATCGGAAGATGTTGAATATTTTACCTTTTTACACTTAAGAAGCTAAGGCTTTTATCATTAAACAAAATCCCTTTTTATAATTTTACTAATCACTCAAAATATGCTGTGAAAACCGACGAAGAATGTGCTGGAGGCAGTGAGATGCATTCTCGTGTTGTACCACGGGTGTGCTCTTGGGAGGCCATCGGCTGGCTCTGTGTGGCTGTGCCTACAAGCTTCTTTGGTGTTACGATCAACACCTGCGGTTGGCCCGGTGGGTCCCCACCTGCCCTGGGCTCTCCTTGTCTGTTGAAGCTGAGGGTGGGCTTCCAGAAACTGAGAATTCAGATTCTGAAAACAAATGACAGGAGAGTCCACACAGCACGGGGGCCCTCCTGCTGGTAGACCAGGCTAGCTGGCGACAACATGCACACGCCCTTCAGCTGACCAGGGTGTGACAGGGAGGCGGCGAGAGATGGCAAGTCTGGCCCAAATGTCACGTCAGTAGGTCAGCCAAGATCCTCCTAGGCGAGGGCCGGAGAAGCAACAATCATGGGCATCTATTCTTACTTTGTCAGTCGTTTGCCTGCTTAGAAAACCTAGGCTCTTGACATTTTAATTGTCGCGCTGCAGTGGAAAAAACACCAATTGGGCTCAAGGGTGAATATGAGTTTCTTAAGGTCTTTCTTAAGCCTGTGTGGGTATCTGACGGTTTCTGAAACCTTCTGAGGTCTGTGATTTTTATGGGGGAGGAGAGGTCGGCTGAGAATGTCTTGCCACCACCTTGGAGCACTAAGCAGCCAAGAGTCTGGTGTCTCACCAGGGCTGGGCAAGCTTGTGTGTGACACGTCCCAAACAGCTATGGAGTCCTTGTGGTAGTCTCTAGCTAGTGGTAAGAAGTGTGTTCTTAATATTCTAAGTCATTTCAAAAGGTTTTCAATGGATGACAGGCCAGTGTTTTTTTTTGTTTGTTTTCTGTTTTTTTGATAGGAGTCTTGCTCTATTGCCCAGGCTGGACTGCAATGGTGCAATCTTGGCTCACTGCAACCTACGCCTCCCGAGTTCAAGTGATTATCCTATCTCAGCCTCCTGAGTAGCTGGGATTATAGGTGCACACCACCACGCCCGGCTAATTTTTATATTTAGTAGAGATGGGGTTTCGCCATGTTAGTCAGGCTGGTCTTGAACTCCTGACCTCGTGATTGGCCAGTGTTTTAAAATATAGAAACAGACATCACCAGCAATAGAAAATGAAGAACACTGTATTAATGTTTATTTCTAATTACAAGAAACAGAACATCAGTCCCTTATTTGTACAAAAATACCTGAAAGTTTACAATTAGGTTCACGAGCCAAAGAGCTATGTACAGAATGAAGCAAAGCACATGGAATAAAGGTTTTGTCTCTTCATTAATACCTTCTGCATTCCCTGAAAACGTTTATACACGCCAGGCCGATTTACAGTCGCTGCAGTTTGCACTGTGACATCACAAATCTACCGCCAGCTGGCCCGCCCCCGGAAAGGCGCAGAGATCGGTCACACTGTCAGGTATTAAGTGCAGAAAAGAGAAGACAAAACATCTAGGCTGAGGCACATGTTTCTTCAAGGTTTAGCAAACAAAAGAACATTCTGGAACTCTAACACCTAGTGTAACAGAGCTTACCTATTAAACTCTAATAACCAAAGCATTTGGCGTTTTCCTTCTCAACTTCATCCCGGTTGCTACATGGAGTTTCATTTAGAAAAGAAAATCACAGGCAGAGATACAAAGTCAACAGGCTCCAAAACAACCCTGAGCTGTCCCCTTTACATTCATGTCAATTAAATACAAAAATAAAAGTCAAATGTCCTTCCGTCCCCGGTTTGCGGGACTTGTTCTCAGGTGGAATTCCCAGCCGCCCAGCACGAGGCTAGCGAGCTGGGGCCTTAGGAAGTCTGCTGCCGCACGGAGGCGGTTTACATTCTCCAACAATTCACTTCGGCAGGGAAAATACAAAAGACTACGTCAAACCAGCTACATACAAAACTGTGAATCAGAGTCAAGCTTTTGTTCTCCTTTTAAATAAACGCATATTTATAAATATGAAATACTGCAAATACAAGCTGTCTATTGGAGAGAGGCGTGAAAGAGAGAGATTATACACTGATGGGACTGGTCTACGTACACAGAAAAAAGAAATCCTAGAGTTGTTTTTCCTTGGAAAGTGTTTACCTCGAGCCAGTGAAGAGAAAGGAATCGCGGTGTAACTGCAATGTCCGTCCCTATAGTGAAGCCTGCCGCCAGGTGTGAACACGAGAATTATCTCACTGTCAATAGTTCGAAAGACTGACTGGCTGCGAAAGGAAGAAAATGCAATTGAGCATTGGTGGTTAAAAACATGTTTTGCTAAAAAATTCTTTATTTGTATACCTTTCATGGAAAACAGCTAGAGTGTGGTCTGTAAACTGAAATACAGTGTTACTATATGGTACACTGACTTCCAGCTGATTGGCCTTACTGAAGCTCGTGACACTGCTCTAGGCTATGGGGGTTGACTGACGAGCAGAGAAATGCTGTTCCTTAGGGAGCACTTCAGTGGGAGCGGATTTGGGGCAATATCGTGGCTAGCACAGATTCAGAGAAGCCAGGCGGGTGTTGTCTTGAAAAAGGAAATCGTCCTGCTCACCACGGTAGTCTGTTCCTTGTCAAGGGAGTCCTTTCTGCTTTGCAGGGATTAAAGGTAAGGAAATGGCCACTCTCACACCTGATCACTAAGCTAAGGGGACATGGCAAAGGGGGCCACCCAAGGGGCGGAGGGGACCAAGTGACAACTCAAGCCACCGTCTGACTCATCTCCCGGAGCAGGGAGGAAGTGTTGTGTTGACAAAACTCTTCCATGTCCACAACCACCGTGAGGTACTCTGCACCCTAAGCCAGCAGAGGAGCCTCTAGGGGCTCTGCGTTCACTGGCTTATGGGGGTTCTCAGCAGGACGGAGGGCTGCAAGCAAAGATCTTTAAATATCAGCCTGTGCCTGTGACCTCTGCAGCGTTTCCTTGTCTTTATCACCATGGAAACCCACGAGACACAGCACGAAGCCAACCAGGTGCCATTCTCTCTTTAGATCCTTTAATCCCCCGAGGGACATCAGCCGTGAAACGACTCACACCACTGCAGCAGCAGGGGTAAGGCAGTGATCGTTCTAGAACAGGCTGAAGGCCGTGGAAACGCAAGGCTGAAAGTACCCAGGTGGATTATGCAGCATCCACCGCTGGCCGATGACGGGTGCCAGGTGTGTCTCAAGGAGGCTGGCCCACGTCAGTCTAGAGGCGAGGCCATTCAGCCTGCTGTTTGTGGAACAGTGAATTTTCCAAAGGAATAAAGTCTCCTGCACTGTGCAGAACAAGACACGCTAATAACAAGAGGATCTGACATCTGAGCATAGAGAAATGATTAACAGACTGTGGTTGCTTGACTGAGTCCACAAAACATGCCAAATGCCTACCACAGTGACACCTTTTATTTTAACAGAAAAGCTTTTCAAGTATACTGGGAAGGGCTGGGTTTGTCATTTGGGAGCTGAATCCACACCGTGGTAGTTGGCAGAGGGTGCGGAGGACCCTCTGGGAACATTTGGGGACCCATACTCAGTTTGAAGTCTGCCCGTTCGAAACTCTTTCTGTATTATATGAGTTGAAACGCCACATCCCCCTCCTACCATAGGCTGAATACAATATTGAAAACAAAGAAGGAGTGCAAAAAAGTGATCAATACAAAAAAAGTAAACATATCAGTTTTAATTGTCAAGATTATTCCAGGGCAAGAGTTCATTTCCAATCATTTCTCTCCGGTTCTTGCTCCTAAGCGGCCCAAGCCAAGATGATCATTCCAGTTTATTTTCAAATTTCCGCTGGATCTTCCAAGCCCTCCCCAATTTGGCCGACGCAGAGGGAGGCGACCCTGCTGGGTTCACAGCAGCAAATCGTCGTTTAAGTCCAACAAACTAGTCAATCTTGGTTGGCTGGCAACTGAACGAACCCATCTCGCTTTGGGTCCCCAGGTGCAGAATCAATGTGTGTTCTTAACCAATGCACAGACCGCTTCTTCAGTCCAGTGTTCACTTCCTCCAGTCTTCAGCCGAGAGGACATCTGCGGTCATAAGGCCACTCGGATGCAGTGGTGCTTGAGTTTGCAAGGCAGGACTCCTTTGTTCAGCTGGTAAAAGTCAACCAGCTGGATCAGGTCAGAGAATTTGGTGTTCCCGTCATCTAGGCTGAAGAACGTCTGCCCATCATCCTCGCACTGGAGAGACACAAGAACACTTGCCAGGTTAGAGGCCGCCACCTCAGGGAAGAGAACAGGGCCCACGGCCAGCAGCAGCGGCATCTGCCCATGATTTGATTCCAGAGGGACACACACGGCAAGGTAGGCTAGAAAACACCAGAGGCGGGAAGGACGGGGGAGCAGAGGGTGTGTGCTGGGGGCTGCCACATCCCTGAGCGAGGGACAGACTTTGGGTGGGCTGTGGAGACCACTGAGGACAGCTAGCTCCCCTGCTCCCTGAGGTGGTCATGGAGAAGGGCTGGAAGTTTGCCCCTAGTTCACCCAGCTCGTGAGAATTATATTTACCAGTTAACCTGTAAGTACCCACTGCACACAGCATGTCCCATGAAGACTGCACAGACCTGGGTCCTCACTATATGACCTCAGCCAACTCCTGAGGCCCCAGGGGTTTATACTCTGCTCCATGATGAAGCAACTGTTGGGTGGCTGTGAGGGATTAATAAGCTCACGCAGGTAAATTCCCTTCCTAGGTCCCTGAATATTGGGCAGTTATTTTTGTTAAAGCAGGGGAATGCCACAGTATCTCCCAGAGAGAACCATATTCCTAACACCTATTTTAACTCAGTGAGTTTTCAATTGCATGACTGCAGTACAGTGCAGAACAGTGTACTGTGCAGATCAGTGCGGCATGAGGAGGTCGCGTTGTTCACAGGGAACAGGTCAGCTTTAAGGCTTGGCTAATTAATGAGCTTGGAACCACTTCGTAACTCCAAAACCACTGCTAGAGCTAACAGCACATCCCACAGCCCGTTTTCACACACAGAGGCTGCACACTTATTGCCCTAAGTCTCAAGTTGCTGTTCTTTTGTTACTTGTAGGATTTGGGCATTACATACTCTGCCTACCATGAAAGCTCCCTTCTTTCCTTTTTTTTTAAATTTACTCATCCAGCCCAAAACGTCAATCACTTTTCATTTTATATTTTGAGCTAAAGGAATTATAACAACTGAGTGAATAATATAATGCAGTAGAAGAACAGAAAGGATCATCTATGAGGCACTTTCCCTAGGATAGTAATTCCTGTATTTGCATACAAGGTTGGCTGGAAGCTGGGAAGGCTGGGCTCAATCCCAGATTCTGTTCCTCACCCCAGCGCGGTGCAGCAAAAGCCACTTACAGCCATGAGCCTCATTTTCCTCACGAGTGAAGTGGGGATGTCAGCACACAGCAGGAAGCAAGTGGCCACAGAAAAGACAGTGTGTGGCACGCTGCCTTCCCCTGGCTCACAAAAGCTAAGCAAGACACCCTCCTCATCCTGTATAGTCCATGGCTGCAGGCCACTACATGATTCTTGAGATCATAACAAAGTCCTGGGGGTCAGATAAGCTTGAAGAACTCCAGGGTCCACTGTGTAAAACAGGTGAGTTTTGTTAATGAAAGCCTTCTCAGAGCTTTTTCTTTGCTGACATGCAGATTGAATCTCTGAGAGGAAACTATCCAGCCAGCCTCTTTCAGTAGAGTTTGGGTTCCACAGGATGTATTTCACAAACATTATCGGTACCTGCAGAATTTATCAATTCGTCACGTAAACAGCTGCTATTAATTTTGTGTATTGTATTCTCAACTAAACTGAATTCTTGCAGGCGCTATCTAGCACTCTGATCATGAACTAGAATTGAACTGTGGCATACTGAAGCAAGAGGTAAACTACATTAGGCAAATCAAACATAAAGTGCTTTGTCAAAAAAAGTAGTGTTAATTAAGGTAATCTGCAATGATGTTTTTGGAATTGTTCAAAGGTCTTTAGATCCAAGGACCATATGGAAGGAGAAACATAATTGCTCTTTGGGACACCACTTATGCTTCTTGGATAGCCCTGGTGCACACCAGGACAAATCACAAGACTCCTCAGACTCCAACAGCCAACAAGCAAACCTGCTGCACAGCTCCTGCCTTCCAGACCTATGTGCTCACAGCTGCTGGGCCCTCAGCTAATTCTCCTCCACCTCCCCATCCTGTGACCTTGACCCTCCCCGTCAGTACCCTTTCAGCTGCAACTAAGAGCTCACAGGCTCAAGGGGGGCCTCAGCACCCTATCGCCACTTTCAGGATTATTTCTAGGGAAATGGTTTTCTAATTTCAAAAGACAAACCTGTAAAGAAACTCTTGAAAGTTTCTCACCTGTGGGCTTGAAACTTACCGGTCTTGTCTGATACTTATCGGTCTTGTCAGTTTATAACTTGAAAACTGCATGAAGAATGAAACCAGAAAACAAAACCACAAGGACTGGTTTGAGAATATCAATACTTACAGGTAAGATCTGGAAATTTTTAATTTTCTGGTGATGACACAGTGTGAGTACAAATGCCTTTGGATTACTCTGGCTGTCACGGAGGAGAAAAAGCCTGGGAAATGGAAAATAGTTGATTGCTAAAATATTTTAAAATCTGGCACTAATCACACACAGACACACACTCTCTCTCTCTCACTCACACACACACACACACAGGCTTGGAGCCCCAATGCTTCAGTGCTTTGGCATCTGAGTGGCCTCTAGTGGCAACAGCACCCCAGGCAAGCACCAAGATGGTAATTCTGAATTGTCATTCTCCAATGGAAAAAACATGGGCTCCTTGGGGATATGCCTGACTACAGGATTAGGGCAGGGGAACTATAGGATGAAGTAGGAATACTTTGTGCCTGCATGTCAAAAAGTACTCAAAGAATAATAAGGACATGTCAAAAAGACACAGGAGGCAGGATGACTAAATCTGGGCATCAAAATGAATTTTAACCCATAAAATCGGAATCCATGAGTCTGTAGTGTTATTTATAGATAAATGAGCAAATAAATTAATAGGGGAGAAGGCAAAGCTCTTTCTTTGAGGAGAAAGTCAGTCAATAAATAAAGCCACGATGCATTCGAAAACAACCCTTTGGCAATTACCGTAGTAACAATCAATGAAGGAGAAGATCTTCAACAAATGCTGAAACCAGCAAATGAAAGGTGGATGAGAAACAAGAGTATTTTCATGGCATCAAAGTACTGTACTGTTAATACTTATTTACTACAAAGGGGAAAATAATAGCTTTACAGTGGAGAAATCTGGCCTACAGCATCTTCATCAAGTGTCTAAATTACCACCAGGAGCAATGAGACAAATTGACCTTGAGGGCCTCTGGAGAGGATGTACTGAAGATGACACAACATCACTTTTCTGGGGTGTTCCTGCCAAAAATGCATAGCCTGAATCTCACCATGAGTGAGGAGCCTAGGCTGAGCCCAGGCTCACTCTACAAGAACTGGCTTCTACTCACAACGCAGATCAAGATTATGAATACGTGCTGGGAGAGAAGATTTGGATGAAGATGTTCTTTTGCTATAAAGGAGGCAACTAGGAAGAAGGGTATGGATTAGGCAATGAACTGCGTCAATGTTAACTTCCTGGTTTTTATAACGGTATTGTGGTTATAGAAGTTCTTGTTCTTAGAAATTTTACACTGAAATAATTCAGATTAAAGGGACGTCATGCCACAACTTACTCCTAAATGGTTCAGAAGAAAAAAAAAATAACTAAGAAGAATCAGGCAAATGTGCTATAATCTTAATAAAGGTATCTGGGCGAAGTGTGTACAGGTCATCCTATTATTATTGCAACCTTTCCACAACCTTAAAATTTTTTTTCTAAATCTTAGAATAGCACAAAAAAGGCATAAAATCATTGCTCTTACATGAAAAAATCTGGAGTTAGCTGAAAAGATAGTTATACATCAGAAAAAGAAGGATCCAATGAAAGCTACAAAGAAGAAAGGGCCTGAGAAGGAACTCTCTTTAAATATATCCAAAACCAAACTAGAATCATCAGCAAAATCACCAATTCTAGACTGTAATGTGAAGATGGAAAGCAGTTAAATAAGACTGGAAAAATCCCATGCTGAAAGGGTAAAACAAATATATTTTACTACAGGACTTCTCAGAGCCTTAAAAATGTGAATATTCATGGTAACTGTCTAGTAGTTTTCCAATCTTACCTAAGTAGAAACCTCCCCCCACCCTTTCTAAAATAGCACTTTGCAGGCCTTGTGTTCTTCAGGATATACTTTGGGAAACACCGATCAGAATGGGATTCCACGGTTTGGCTTGGTCAGGCCAGATGGGACGGCGGGAGGAATCTCAGACCCTACTGGGGAATATGTGGCACCGCCAGAGAGAGGACACGGAGATTCAGTTCCTCTCCTGAGTGCTGGTGGTGCACGCTGGGCAGCTGTGCCCACCTCAAAGACCTGTTTTCTTTAGTCAGAGTCATATCATTCCAAACAAAACATCGTTATTCTGAAACCCAGAAGTTTGCCGAGCTCCAGCTCTAACTAGAGGAAAACGTGGGGCGTCTCTTTCTCTGCTGTTAACTATCTGCTGTCTTCCGCAGATGGGAAGCTACAGATAGTGAACGGCAGCACGGCCCAGGCCTGTGCACCCCTGAGAGGGGCAGGCTTACTCTGGGAAGTCCCAAGGCTGCTGAAAGGCTTGGGCTTTACAGGGAATGTCTGAAGGTTGTCTATCTGAGATGACTGCTATGGGGGGAGAACGGCATGGCTTAGGCATCAGCAGGAATCCTGGATAGGTCACTTATTAGCTTCATGATCTTGGGCAACTTGCCTTCTCAGCCTCAATTTCTTCATCTGCAGAAGGGGAACAACACCTCTTTTCTTTCCTTTTTATTTTTTTGAGACAGAGTTTCGCTCTTGTCGCCCAGGCTGGAGTGCAACGGTGCAATCTCAGCTCACTGCAACCTCCACCTCCCAGGTTCAAGCGATTCTTCCCTCTCAGCCTCCCGAGTAGCTGGGATTACAGACGCCCGCCACCATACCCAGCTAATTTTTATATTTTTAGTAGAGATGGGGTTTCATGGTATTAGCCAGGCTGGGTCTCGAACTCCTGACCTCAGGTGATCTGCCCACCTCGGCCTCCCAAAGTGCTGGAATTACAGGCATGAGTCACCGCGCCCACCCAGAATAACTCTTCTCTTGCAGGACCACTGAGAAGACTATGGCTGATGTACATACAGCATTGTGCACAATCGCACGCAATATAAGGTAGCTTGAAATACTGCAATCAGCCAACTGCCACAATCCAGTGATTTCTAAGGAGATGGCAGTTATAGGAAAGACGCCCAGTGAGATGCTAAGCACGCTAAGTGACTACTAACCAGGCTCAGAAGTTGTAAACATGGCCTAGAATGGAGTGACAAGAACCAGGTAAGTTCTTGTCTTTATTAAGAGTGGATGCTAGGGATGGTGCACTCACCAGTCCACCATAAACGAATGAAGAGCCCCTGGTGACAGGACCCGACAGTGATCAGAGTAACAATCTAGACCATGTTTACAAGCAAGACACCACGCAAAGTGTTTCAGGCACATATTAACTCATTTATCTTCAAGGTGACGCTGTTATCTTCATTTCACAATGATAAGGGAAGTGGCACACAGAGAAGCTAAGCAACTTCCCCAAGGTCACACAGTCAGTCATGGAGGAGTTCCTGGTTCAGCAGGAAGAGCAGATGAAAAGTCAAAATATCCCTCTTACAAGGGTGCTATACGAGTCCTGGAGATAACACCTCTTTTTCTGTGGTTGGGAGAAGAGAAAGCTTCAAATAATTCAAATTTTGCTGAAGAGGTTTCTCTCCAACATGTGGACGGGCATGAAGTGCAGACAGAGGGACTGCACAGACAGATGACACAGGGGTTGATCCCTGGCTCAGCAGGAAGGCCAGTAGGGCTGGACCATGAGTGTGGGCGTGGCAGGGGGAGCATCCACAGGCTCTGGGGGGATAAGCATGGTGCTGTGGGTGGGGTGGGACTGTTTAGCAGAGAGGACTATCCTAGATTTGCCCTTAAAAAGATCCTTCTCCTGCAGTTCTGGGATGGGTATGGGTGGCGAGACAGGAAGGAAGCAGGCCGCAAATTCAGTGCAGGGTTGGTAAAGCATGAGTATGCGCACGCACACACACTCTCAGCTACGTGGGTGGGGGTGGGGGTGGGAGGGGAGCTGCCTGGATCCTGGGATTTCAGGAATACCTTACAGGCTTATTTAAGGCTCTGATGTCTCTTTCTAACTGCATATACCATTTGAGAATAAAGCTATGGAAAATGCTGTTTTTATATTATCTGTCCAGAATCTTGCGCTGTTTTTCAAGGTGCTTTTCTTTTCTTTTCTTTGTTGTTTGACTCTTTAAATTGGCTTGCCTTCATCATCTCTGGAGGGATCAGTAAAGATTAGAAATGGATTATTTACCTTGTCATACAAATATACCTCCTCCCTCCACCCAAGAATTACGAGGAAGATGAGCTGTCCCTGTGTTAACGCCTGAATCGATCCCATTATCTACATTTCTGTGTGTGGCTAGCGCTCCAGCAGCCTAAGGCGGGAGCTGGAAATGACAGCCTTAGAGACAAGGAAGGCTCCAGGGAGGATGGAGAGGAATGCCTGCTGATGAATAAGAAGGGTGGCACCAGCAGGCTGCTTTGGGGAACAGAAGGTAACAGAGGTGATGCTTCTATCTCTTTACAAGTCTGGAAAGATGGAAGCCTCGCCAACTGGTTTTCTGATCCAAGAAAATTTGAAAGACAAACATGGCTGGGGGAAGCAAAACGCTGACACACAATGCAGATGGCCCAGCAGGGCTGACCTGCAATCCACCCCACCCCAAGGCAGCCCTTCCAATCCAAAGTGGACAGAGTGGCCTTATCCCAGAATCACTCAGGAAGCTTCTTCGAACACGACTGCCACACCCGCCCCACTGAGGTTCAGAAACATCTGTGCCTCGGGGTGATGGGCATCCTCACTGCCCTGGCCTTGGGGACGACACTTAGTAGCCACGGCACCAAATAAAGCCTCCTGTGGAAATGCCATTTCTCCAGCAGAGTGACACTACCCCCAAGTGAGCCCGTGCTGCCTCCCACAGACAGTAAGGGTAACAGAGGTACCCCTAGACCCACAGACAGCAAGGGGAACAGTGGTACCCCTAGAACATTCTGGGTCCACTGTTGATGTGGTTCAGGGGTATAAGCAGGTATACACTATATTAGAAGCCCCAGAACACACAGACATCCCTAACTCAAAAATGTCACAGAAAGAGAAATTTCAACGTTAGGCTTTTCTCTCCTTAGGCATGCCAGAAACTTTAGAGAAGAAACATACATTTTTATAGTTAGAGGAGGAGTCGCTTCTAATGCTTTGAGAGACTGCTCTGTGCTAAAGCTGATATCTCAAGTAAGGAGTTTTGGAGTAACTGTAAAGCCACATGGGAAACAAAATAAAATCAGACCCATTCTTTACCCAGCAGTGAGGATAAATAAAGCCAAGTGCATCTGGGATCGAAACAAAACTGAACCAAAACCAAACATGAACAAACAAGGACAAAAGAAAGAAAGGGAGAGAGAGCAGGAAGGAAGGAAAGAGGGGTGGAGGGAAGGAAGGAGAGAGGGGGGAAAAGAATCCAAGTACAAGAAGACATAAAGTACCCCTTTATGATTCAGGAGTGGGAAAAACAAAAGTGTCTGCAACTTCATCGATTAGAAAAATGGACAAAAAATGTAAACAGTGCAGAACTGCCAAAGACAAAGAAGTCCTTCCATACATGAAATGAGGGTCGGCTTCCTTCATGAGAGACACGGCTTACAGCATGACTCTCAGATGGAAGAGGTAAGCCTGCTGAGGGACTCTGGTGACATTTCACCATATTACATAGGCCCTGCCCTTCCACCCCACAGCCCTACTTCTCAGGACTCATAGCAAAGATACACGGCAAAATTATGAAACAATGCAGCACTGTGTCTCATAACATTTGCATGGAAACATGGTGAACATCCGTCAGTAGGGGACATTTTAAAAAACGATGTTCCATGTACATAAAAGAAAACCCAAGAGTGTAAAAGAGATGTGGGCCATCGCCATGAGCTGCTGTGGAGCGATCCTTGGGACGCAGAGACTGCGGGAACTGTGTAGCGCGGTACTTGCAGCCCCGCTACCTTTGCTTAACGAGAGGCAGAAAACAAAATCGTTTCGCTGGTATTTGTACAACGAAATGACAGATGGATAAACAAACACTAATAAAAGCTGTTTATCTGTTGTAGGGGTTGGGAAGCAAAGTTGAGTGGACAGGGCATGTGCCTTATTTCATAGATCTGACTTTGGATCCATGAAAATGTTTTATGCAATTTACAAAGCAACATTCAACCAAAAAGAAAATAAATCAGATCCGCTTGCAAACACTAAAGAGAAACTGAAACAAACAAACCTGATTTACCCAGCAGTTTGGTGGCAGAACCATAGAGCAGAATTACTTCAAGTGACTGTGGGCAAGGTATTTTAAGGTAACCTGCCTGGATTAATCCTTAAGGATTAAAAGGACTGCAAAGAAATCGCAAGTCTTACTGAATTAATATCAGCATTAATATTTTCAAGATATTACATGTATGTATTTTATATTATGTGTTGATAAAGTAATAAGTAATTAAGTTAATGCCATTAACAGAGATCATCAGAGGAAAAAAAAAAAAATCAAAGAAGTAAAAAATCCTGTAATCTCAAATTTGAATTAGCAATATCAACGCGAATCCAAAATTTATTTTTTGTTTTAAAAAAGCCCATGTCCTAGCTCTGTTTACTACAAAGATCTAAAAGATTGTAGTCTTCAAATACCATTTTCCATTAGTAAGAATGAGGGTCCCTGTGAGAAACGCATCATTTAAGTTTAATAAATCTTGTCACCCCAAAACCAAATACCATTAATGCTAGCTCAAAAGAACTCAGGAAGCAATCTGAAGAAGCCATTGGCCAATGAGGGGCAAAGTGAGCATCAAGAAGAGGAGGTTTTGACTGAAATAAATCAAACACAAAAATCTAAGTTCATAGTGACAGTTTAAACAAAACCCAAACAAACTAACAACAAAAACACCCCTTGTTTGCCTCTAGTGGAAAGTGGGAGAACACAAACTCATTATTCTAAAAATTGACAAGTAAAGGGAAAATCCAGGCATTTACCTACTTTTTCCAAGAAACATGTGATGCAAGAGAGAACTTCTGCTCATATAGGAAGGAATTAGAAAATGATGATTTTGGAACCCCTATGGAATACTGAACCACGGCAAGTTCACCAAGGGCTGCTAAAACCATGTGGTGGACGGGGATGGCAGCCTTGGTGGGGAGGCTCCAGCTGGCTGCACTTGAACCTCTGCTCATCCAACACCATTAAACAGCAGCCAGGCTTCAGGCCTCCTCCACTCCAGGCAGCAGAGCACCCAGCGGACACCAGGCAGGAGAAATGCATCTGATCACACCATGACCACCACTCCCCAGGAATCCGGGAAACAGAGGAACTTATTAAAATAAACCACAAACATGCTATTAGCAAATGACCCACTTCTTTAACAAACAAAAGATGTTTAAAAACACAGAAGAAAAACAGAGTGGTGAGAAAGACTATTCCATATCCAAGGAGACAGAGGTGAAATGGTATAGCATCCAAATGCCATTTGTGGGTCCTGCCTTAAATAACCTCAATTTAATTTAAAGGAGTTTTTTTGGTGACAACTGGGGAAATCTGAACATGGATTAGCGTTTAGATGATAGCAAGAAATTCTTATTTATTTTGTTAAGTGTAATAATATTGCAGTTGTATCAAAACAAAAGGATCCTTATTTTTTAGAGACAGGTACTGAGATGTACTTGCTGGCAAGAATTTAGGATTCTGAAATTCCCTTTAAAATAGAAGAGGACGAGGAAGAGGAGGAGAAAAAAGGAAAAAGAGAGCTGAAGAGGAGGAGGAGGAGGAGGAGGAGAAAATGTGTGAAAGGTAAGTAAGTTAGCAGGTTGAAGCTGCGTGATGGGTAAGTGGGGTTTCGCTATACACTTATGAAATGTGAAAATTTCCATAATACTTTTTGTAACACGAAGGACACAAGAATCACTCGTTGAGTTTAGCAGCTTCCAGGAACCTGTATTTTGAGCATTCAGACCCTATATGGGACAGCTCCCACGTGGATGCAACTACTTCCTCAGGGCGGATGATCAGCCTGTGTCTCTTTCTGGAGGACTCTGCTGGCTCCGCAGGGTCGGCCTTCTGTGGTAACGGCATCCCACGTCCCTGTCCCTATATCCACACTGTGACTAGCTCCTTCCCAGGGTCATTCAAGTGTGGTCTTGGGATTTGCTTTGGTCAATGGGATGGTGGCAAATGTGATGCCAAGAGAATCTTGAGAAGTCTTGTCCACTTCTCAAGTGGGGCCTAACCTTTCTTGCGATGCCTGGGAGCCTCAAGTAACCTGCTGGAGACACATGCCCAGTCACTCATCGCCATGGCAACAGCCCACAGCAACAACCAGACACGAGTGAACCTCTCCTGGACTGTCCAGCCCCAGCCAAGCTGGCCCAGGTGAGAAAGGCCACTCAACTAACAACGATCATACGTAATTGATTTTTGTTGTTTTAAGCCACTAAGGTTTGGGGCTATTTGTTCTCAGCAAAACCAACCTCATATAGTACATAATCAAAAAGTGTAGGCAAAAGCATTTTTTTTTCCCATTTGCCCACTATCTTATGAAGATAAAACAGTTTGTGTTGTCCACCTCTTCAGATTTCATCCAGAGGTGAAGGATAATTACAGATGCAGTCTGGGCAGACACGGATTAGATCCCTTTCTGCCCCTTACTAGCTGGCCAAGCTCTGTGTACCACTTATACCTCTGAGCCTACCTTTTCTTCTCTTTAAAATGAGGACAAAACTGCTGCCTGCCCAGCAAGGATGTCTGAGGAATTAAACAGAACAGATTCCCAGCACAATCAAACCTCAGCAGACCAGCTCTTATCAGTGGTGGTTCCTTACCCGTCCACGAGCCCTTGCTGTTTAATGATCCTGTGGGATTCCTCCCTGGAGATCCTCCCGTGAAACCAGTGCTGTGTCCTGTGAATCACTGTGAGGGGGAGAGAGGAGGAGGGCAGGATGGTGGCGCCTCTGCAGAATGGCTTCCTTGACAGCACAACCAACTCTGATCAACGCAGAGCCCCCGACTCCCCCAGCTACAGCTTATGTGGTGCACTCTGGGCACAGGCAAATTTGTAAGGCTCGGGGGAGTGAAGGGGGTGTTGTTTGATTTTCTTTATGTACAAAAACATCAGGCAATGTGCCTGTTTACCTGTACTTAGGGTAGAAGGGTGGAGGGGACTTTGGCTACCTAGGATGTTCATCCGTGTGCTTCGCTTCTGCAAAAGAAATTCCACATTAGCACCAAGGACAGCAGACAGACACACCAAGTCATGGCAGGGCACTGGGTCGGGTGCTTGACTGGGCTCACAAGGGCCCTTGCCCCATCTGAAGCCCCCACTGACCCCTGAGAACAAAGAGCTCAGGGTTTCCAGTTGTTAAGAACACCCTGAGATATCTCTAGTAGCCCCAGTACCGAAGTAGAGATGCTTATTTCTCACACTGAAGACATACGATGAAAACGCCATGAACATCCTGATAAATCTCAGGAGAAACACACGAGCCTTTCTATTAAACTCACGCAGTTCTCAAAGCACTGGGCGCTGGACTTCCCGTGCTTGGGACTCCCTGAGGCTGAAGTACAGAAAATGCCAGAGTACAGGCTCCTGTTTTGCACATAGCCTTTAAGCCTCAGGAGCTTGGAAGCTGAGTGATAGTCTTTCTACCTGGAGATTAAGAACCTAAGCCTTGGGGGTGAGGGAGTAGCCCAAGGCCTCCAGGCTGTTAGCAGCAGACCCTGACGTGAACACCTGCTGGCCCCACTCAGGCCTGGGCTCTATGCCCTCCACAGACAGCCACTGCCAGTTCATCAGAACAGTTCTGCACGGGGGCCAGGGTGGGCAGAGAGTTCTGTTCCTCTCCTGTCCCTTCCATGAAAGCCCAGGGACAGGGGGCAGTGGGGAAAGGCTGGGTGCTGGGAACATGGAAGGGGCCTAGAAGCGCCAACTGCTTCCTGCAGCTGAGAACTCAGAGGACCCCCACCCAACATGCCACCCCTCTTGCCAACCCGCATAGAGCCGTTCTCTGGGAGAAGACCACGTGGTGGGGCTGCCACCTTGAGGGAGCCCCTCCAGGCTGGCCAGGGCCGGGGCCTTACCCTCCAGGCGTGGCCCTCCTCCAGGGCTGCGCTCTGGGCCTCCGCCGGATTCTCTATCACGCGTCCTGTTTGCCCAGAAAAATCCATTGCCACGAGGGAGTTCTCGGAGACACTGCGCTGAAAAGGGAAGGTCACGGTTCTTAAAATATAGCGAAATAAGGCAGAGTGGAGTCTTGGCGTGAAACTATCATCAAGACGGTCAGGAAAGGGGAGCAGGGAATGCCCGTTTTCTACCTCTGAACTCCCCAAGTTTCAGGTGGGAAATTCACTGGTTTAGCCTGAAAATTCAGTGGCCCCTTCGGTTCTTCTTAAGAATGAAACACATTCTAGTCCTCCCTGAGTATTAAAAAGGCTGCTGGTGAGGCCCCCAGCACCCGCAGCATTTGGACCATGTGGTCCTTCACAGGGTCCTGACCTGCACTCCAACACATCAAAGAAATCGATAGCCAGTGTGAGCCTAGGCCTCCCCAGTGAGTCATTCCCTCGGGGACGTGCGTTCGGCAAAACTCATGGACTCTTTCTGTGGCACCATTTGGCATCTCAAAGGGGCAGACGCTGAAGGACCCTCAGGACTATATTTTGAGAAGATGAAGTGCTTCTGCCCCTTTGAGAACAGAGTGTCCAGAGCACAAGAGGAACGATGACAATCTCTAAATTCTCACCAGGGAATGAATGCAGCATAATAGTCAACAGCTCCCATGGGTCCCAAGGCTTAAGGAACAAAGGCGAAAAGCAGGAAAGGCAGTGCCCCACAAGGCCAAAAGTTGTTGCTGCCATTTTTGAGCATTTAAAGAAAGCCACCTACTTACACAACCCTGAGGGGAGATGCAGGGACGGGAGAAGAATGGCAGAGGAATTCACTCCCTGCCGTTACGCTGTTGAGACTACAAAACCGACGTCATCGTGGGACATAATGGTTTCGCTGAAATGCGCACACACTCTCCGGAGGTTCTCTTGCCCACCCCGTGTGAAATGAGGCGTCCTTAACACGTGTGATGCAGAAGCTGAAACGGCACTAGACTTCTGAAGGTTCTGGCTTTACTTACCACTGGCGTTGAGAACGGGGATAGCAAGGCCTTCCTCTGCTGAGGGATTCGGTAGTTCTGGTAAAGGAGCATTCCATACTGGAGGGGAGAAGCCACAGTGAGTGACCGGCCCGGGAGCCCCGAGGGCTGGCATGTGACAAATGCCACAGCAGGAAAGGGCAATGTTGAGTGCAGAACAGGGAGCGATGCCCTGTACCAGCCTCCAGGAGCCTGAGTGCCGCTGACCCTGATCAATGCAGGGATTAGGGGCAATGATGCCCCTTGAAATAAAAAATCCGAGTATAGCTTTTGACTTCCCCAAAACTTACCTACTGGTAGGCTACTGTTGACCAGAAGCCTTACTGACAACATAAACAGTTAATTAACATATATTTTGTATGTTATATGTGTTCTATACTGTATTTTTTATAAGGAAGCTAGAGAAAAAAATGTTATTAAGAAAATAATAAGAGAAAATACAATTATGGGATTGAACTGCATTTACTGATCCTGTAAGTTTACATTGTTGACATAATGAATTATCTGTGTGATGTAGAGGGCAACCGTTCAAACTCTATCAAGCAATTTAAGTTTTTCTTGTAATGTCATGACTTTTCTCTGTTCTTGGGAGCACGTCCAGTTTCACTAGTGACATTTCATATGGGTCCCATGGTGTTCCTTAAAGTTCCTGTATTGCACTACACACAACGAAAAATACTCCAGAAACATGAGCCCAGTTTTTACTACAACACGTAATTTACTGGAGAGAGGACCTGCTCATGGGGAGATAATTAGCAACACAAGGTGGGTTTTTAAAAGGGTATTTGCAACATCTGAGTTCACTGTAGCAACAGGAGGTGGCTACAAAATTATGAGTAATTTTATGCAGTTCTGAGGTTATCCACATCTTTGTTTGTTCACATCTCTTGACTACAAATGGTGCCATATACAGTCGGTGTTTGTGTGCATTCAGTTTTGATAAACTTTAACTTTTTATAATAGATTTCTATATATAAAAAAATCTCTAAGTGGAACTACACAGTTCAAATCATTCAACTTCACATTCAATATGGTGCACGCCTCAGTGCTGCTGCTACTGTTGCCCCTCAGGAGGGAAGAGCTGACTGGTTTGGAATAAGCAGGATAGTGACAAACATAATAATAATAACATCAAGAGCAAGTAATCTTACTGAGTGCCACTATGGGTTAGGTATGTGTCTAAGTGCTTTATGTTGTTATTTCATTTAATCCTCTCCATTTTATGAGCTGTATACTATAATTATCCCCATGTTACACAGCACATAACTGAAGCACAGAGGAATGAGGCAAGCTGCCCACAGTCACGACTTTGAACGTACACGGCCTGTTCCAGACCCAGTGCCCTCCCTAGCCGAGGCTTGCCACCTAATTGGCTCAGCAGTCTGTGCTTTCTGATCCTGGCAATTAGGACTTGGGGCCCTGCAAAGTCTTACACACATCCAGCATCCCAGCCTACACACCCGAATCACACATTCCAATCACGTGGAGAAGAAGAGTCTGAAACAGGAAGCAAAGTCATCAAGTGCGACACCTCTTCTTTTATGGGATCTAAGCTTAGTTCTGGCTCTAGGTCTGCCATACTCATTTCTAAGATAAAAATATCTAGAACATGATGCAAAGGTCTAACAGAGGAACAACTGCACTCCAGCGAGAGAAGAGTGAGAACAGGTCAGGAGAAATATTGGATGAGATAATGCCAAGAACTTTCCAAAGTTGACCAAAAGACGTCAAATTACAGATTCAGGGTGTAGGATAAATAAGCCCACTCCAAGCATATCGTGGAAAGATTGCTGAGAAACAGACACAAAGAAAATGTCAAAAACAACCAGAGGAAAACATGCATTATTTTCACAGAAGCAATGGGAAGACAGACAGCTAATGTTTTTACATAAATTATAAGATTCGGAAGACAATGCAGTGGGAAGATGCAGAAGAGAATAACCGCTAACCTTGCATCCTATAACCAGTGAAATGTTCCTTCAAGAATAAAAGTGAAACAAAAACTGAGAAAATTTCTTAGGCCCACATGAAAAGAACTGCTAAGTTGAGGTCTCCTAGTCCCAGAGGGAAGAATGCGAATTCAGGAAAGATTAAAGCGCAAAGATGTAAGTGATTAACATTAAAATTGAGTATATAAAACAGTAACAACATTATGTCTTAAGAGGTTTTATATATACGACAAGAATCCTTCAAAAGGGACAATGGAGCAAATGGAACGAAAGGTCCTCATGCCTGTCTGAAAGCAGTCAGAAACGTACTACATTATAAAAGATTTTCGTAAGTTCAAGGTGCATGTTAGGCTGGGTGTGGTGGTTCATGCCCATAATCCCAGTACTTTGGGAGGCCAAGGCGGGCAGATTGCTTGAGCCCAATTAATTAATAATTGTATTAATAATTGTATTATAATAAATGTGAGATATTCCTTAAACATAAGGACCCAGAAAGGTAGAAAAAAGACAGTCCAAGAAAAACTATGTAATGAAGCAAAGCTGAGGTAAAAAGCGTTAAATAAATTAATATGAACCAGATTAGACTCTGGGGCAAGGAGCACTGCTAGAGATAATAAAGCATATTTCATGTCTTAGAATTGACATACCAGGAAGATACAAATATTCTCAATTTTGGGCACCTAATTAACATACACATTTTATTTTATTCACGTTTGCATGTATATATCTACATCTATGGGTGTGTGTAGACAGAAAAGATTAAATGGTAATAAATAATTGTTGCAAAGTTTTAATGCTGCGTTCATTGCCTTTTCAACGTCAGCTCATGTAAAACCAAAGCAACCAGTACTAGGGACTCTTGCGTGGATCAGGCAAGACCTCCCTCTTGGGGATGAATTTCTACAGCAGATTAAGAGACTTTTAGAAGACAGAGGAAGGAGGAAAGATGGTAATAAATAATTGTTGCAAAGTTTTAATGCTATTTGCATAGCTCCTATAGCATCCAAGAAATTACCTAAAAAACAATGTAACAGGAAGGAATGAGACAAAAGATTATCTGCTGGCGCTATCTACTAAGAGCATCTTTCTGAAAAGCTAAGTATAGCTAGGCCAGCTTTCTCCTATGTAGACCCAAGCTATAAGATTTATTTATTTCTTTCAAGAAAGTGTATCTGTGTGGGTAAAGATGTAAGAAGTCCTAGGTTAATTCAAAATAACAACCCAGCTCTGCCTTTCCACGGTTGATATGAAGATGCTGTTTGTAGTAAATGGTAAAAGGGCCCTGTCAGCTTCAGCCCTCAGACCCTCTTATCCTCTAAAAGGGGATCCGGTGTCCTGTGTCCTCTTCTGGAGGAAGGCAGAGCATACACATGGGATGCCTTGTTTTAGAACGATTGTCAACATGGAGACCCTGGAGTCATAAAGAGTTGCCTCTCCACTGTCCCTAACTCTATCCAGGTATCATTTCTGAATAGTGGGTAATGAATCAGTGCCAACAAGACTGAAATGGCATTTTGATTGTATTACAATCCTATGGCTGTTTGAGGCAGAAACATGTCACTTGCACTCCACTTGAGATTGGCCCCGAGGCCATCACTGCTACCTTCCTGTCAGGTCTGGCTTCCCAGCCTCCTATAAGAATAGTACTAAGATGTATCCTTAATGTCTCTAGAATCTGTGTATCACTGGATGCAAAGTGCTTCTCTGCAAAGTGGCAGGGACAAAAGGAATGCATTCAGAACTGACTGCACCTTCCAGGCGGCTTTAGGGAGGGCAGCAAAGCATGGTAGTGAGGAAAGGGGTTCTGGGGCCAGAATGTCAGGGCTCTGACCCGGCTCTGCCACATCGCAGCAGCCACAGCTTGGGCCTCAGTTTTGTCATCCACATAATGATTATGATAATATGCATGCCACTGAGCTGTCACAAACAGTAAAGTGATAAAGAATGCCTGGCCCATAGCAAATGCTCTAAAATAATCTTAATATTATGTAACACATCATTGTTAACACTGACAACAATAAAGTCAGTTCGTTTTGCATTAGTCACTCTGCCCACATCCTTTCCTGTGGCTCGTTATGTTAGTGCAACAAAGGAGAGACGCCCAAGAAACAGTGGTTAAGAAGCTACTACCTGGATTTATTATGTATTACCCAAAGTAATAGAATTCATAGCTTCCTGGAGTGTACTACCACTTTCCTTTTTCATTTCTTTCTTTTTTTTTTTTTTTGCCTTTTCCAAAACAGATTATTCATTTGCATATTAAAATTTCAACTATATACAGACACCTTTAAAAGATCACCCGTGGCCGCTGCCCCCTGTCTGCACAGCTGCCTCTCCCATCTCCTCTCCCTACTAAGCAACCTCTTTCTTCTCTCCTGCAGTCTCACAGAATGTTCACGAGCATACCATCTAATACAAATATTCCCTTCACACAAATGTAGCATTCTCTCTATATGCTGTTCTGTATTTTGCTTTTTAATTGTTAGTAATTTTTCCACAACAGGACACAAAGAACAATCTCATTCCTTCTGGAGGTCCATGCAGAAGACTGCCCTCGATGGACATTATGTCACCTGTGTGATCAGTGCCCACTGGTGACCCTTACACACTGAAAACTGGCCTATAACAGGAGTGGTCTATGATCTATGATGTACTAACATGGACGTTTCCTCTTCCATTATGAATTCATAAAATTTTGATTTTCATAATTCTTTTTGTTATCAGTGGAAACATAAAATAAGGTTCTGGGACAGAGATACAGGAAGTCAATCTGTGGAACTTTTGGTCTGGGCCCCAGCCTCCTATAAAATGGCACTAGGATGCATCCTTAATGTCTCTGGAATCTGTGGATTACTGGGTGCAAAGTGCTACCTGCCAAATGGCCACAACAACAGGACTACATTCAGAATTGGATCTGCAGCACCTCCAGGAAAGTTTTGAGCTATGCTTCCTTCGGCTCCTCCATCTCCTTAATTGACTCCACCTTGAGTCTCTGGACCAGATAAAAGGCCACTACAGTTCAATGAAGGCTGGGAGTTTTTGTAAAGAAATCCCTGGACCATTGTATCCATCGGCTCCAAACGAACATCTCCTATGGAGACCCCTGGACTTTAGCCAAGCTTATCTGGGCCAGCTAACTTGCAACTCACAAGGACTCTGTAGACTTAATTCCAGACATGTGGGATATGGTATGTGTGCAAAGGAACACTGTGGGAAATCCAAAGTGATTACAATAAACAGTCGTATGAAATCACTCTGGCAATTAGCATGAAATTGCTGTCAAGGGCATTACTCCATATGCAGTTCCACGTGATACATTTCCTTTAGAACTTACAGTCAGGAGGTACCGTCTCCGCTGAGGAGCTACAGTGAGCTGTGTAATTCATCATGTTTACTTCATGGTCCTGGCTTTTTGGGAACCTGAGAGTTGGTTCAGTCGTGAAAATAATTAACACCTCATGTACTATTTCCTTTCTCCCTGGTTCTGATTTTTCGAATCCTATTCTTCTAATCTAGTGGTCTCAACCAGGGGCAATTCTCCACCCTCTGGCTCCAGGGCACATTTGGCAACATTTAGAGACATTTTTGGTTGTCTCAACTGGCCAGGCGTGAGACTGGCACCTAGCAGGCAGAGACCAGGTATGCCACACAGCTAAGTGGCCTGCAATGCTTGGATGTCCCCCAGACCTCCAACAAAGAATTATTCCACCCAAAATGTCAGTAAGTACTGAGTCTGGAAGACCTAGCTCTAACCTGTTTAATATTAGGCCCTCTGTTAAAAACTCCTGAGATCTTGTTTAGAAAGATGCTTAACTACATTTGATAAATAAAACATTGTGACAAAACAGCAGAAAAGTTACAAGCATTTTCCTGCCAGAACAGACAAAGTATTGTGCCTATCATGGACTGGGCCCAGGTTGTGTACCACTTAGCTGAAAAATAAGCCATTCTTCGGGGACTTCAGAGGAGACAGAAAATCAAACCAGCACAAGACAACGTAACGTGGTTAGCATAACAGGACAAAGAGGAAGAGGCCTCTCACTCTGTCGAGGGACTGGATTTTATGGGAGGAGAACCTGCCTTCTGACTTTGTCTATTCTGGCAGGTCCAGAGGCCAATTTTCATGAAGAGATGTGCACTCAACACAAACTGCAAGATGTCACATACCTTCAGGAGTCTGAACGCTGTCATCCAGCACGTCCTGGTTTGCTCATCCTCTGCACAGAGCAACCTCAGCTCTTTAGCTTCATTCCTGACTTTGTTTGGCTACAGGAGGTAAAAGAAAGTTCTGTTAGTGTTACACAGGGAGTCAGAAACAGCTTCTGTCAAGGCAGGGCTGCATCTGACACAAACCAGAGACAACCAGCTGGAGATCCCCCTAGCAAGGCGCACAGCAGATGCACACACACCTGTGTGTTAAGCATTCATTCATCCGCCTTCCTGACAAGCCTTTATTAAGTGCCTATCATGGACTGGCCCCAGGTTGTGTACCACTTAGCTGAATACTAAGCCATCCTTCGGGAACTTCAGAGAAGACAGAGAAACAAACCAGCACAAGACAACGTAACGTGGTTAGCACAACAGGACAAAGAGGAAGAGGCCTCTCACTCTGCCGAGGGACTGGATTCTATGGGAGGAGAACCTGCCTTCTGACTTACAGAAGGAGAGATCTTAAAGTTGCCCCCAGGCCACTGAGAGGAGGGGCGGCTGCAGAGCGTAGCCAAGAGGGGAAACCCCTGAGGAGCTCAGGGATTCTGACGTCTGAGCAGCCCAAAGATCAGACCCCAAGTAGAAGGTCCAGAGAGGGAGACTGATGTTGGCTCTGGAGAAGGAGACAGAAGGGGAAGAAGGCACCCCGAGGCAGGTGCAGGCACCATGGGGAGAAGACAGGTGCCCCTCCACAGGCAGGGCCCTTTGGTGAGGGAAGAGAATTGTTGCAGGGATAAACTGACCTGCATCTCCACAGGAACCCCCTGACCTCAGACTCAAGAAACAATGCTGGACACGGCCCCAGCTCTCCCTCTCCAGAATCTGGAGGGGTTGAGGGACAGGTGTGACTACCCTGTGCTCCGCTGGTGCTATGAGAGAAGCAAGCAGAGACTGCGTTTGCAGACATGCAAGCATGGCTAGTGTGGGCTGGTGGGAAGGGAGCGTGCCCGCTGCTGCTCATACCTCCAGCCCCGCCTGAGGCTGCCTTGGGCCTCTAGCTGGTGTGAATTAGACGCCTATTACTTACGACGGCAAGAGTATTCCCTGAGCAAGGTATGAAGTGATATTTTGGAAAGAAATTTTCTCCTAAGGAGGGGCTCCCCGTGTTCTGTGTTTTCGGGATGCGGCTTGGGCTATGGCTCGTAAGTCAGCCTACGGCGCAAACTCCAAGCACAACTATTCACTGGCTACTGGATGTGGGCAATGTGGCCAACTTCCTACCCCACAAGGGGCTATGAAGATTAAATAAGATAATGGATGTAAAACTGTTAGTGGAACATCTCATGCACAGTAAGCATTCAGTAAATATCATCTACCATTATGATTATTAATACCATCACAACCTCATCAGGGGAAGAGGAGTGGGCTCTGCCCACAGGTGTGTGCACATGTGTATGTGTGTCTATGTACATATGTGGATAATGTATGTGTATGCACACAGGTATATATCTATACATGTATATACACACGTGTGGTATGTGCATGTAGATGTGTGTGCACACGTGTGTGTGTGCATGCAGAGGGTGGGCCGCATTGTGTCCATTCCTATCTGACTGTCCCCACAGCCAGAGGCCCACACAGAAGCCATCAGCTCACTCAGTACCATGCAGGCAACCCAGGTGACAGGCTGGAGGTCCTCTCCCTTGCCCTGCCTCCCCTTCCAGCTACTAGTACTGGGCTACAGCCACAGCCCACCCTTTGAAGCCAAAAGCCACCCTCCCTAAAACACTGAGCCCACTGGCCACACTGTCTATCCCTGTTTGCTTGTCCTTGAGCTTCTGAGCTACTCAAGGGCTGACAGCAGCACGTGTACAATAGATGTTTTTACAGGAATGGAGAAATCCAGTGTGAAACTGTATTTCCGTTGAAGACAACAGAAGCAACAATCAAGTGCTGGGTAAGAGAAGAAGTCAGTTTCCGGTGGGCTGCTGAGCATGCGCGCCGTCTGTGGACAGCTCGGGGGTACCTTTATGCAGAGCCCGTGGTCTGTAGGGGCGCTGTACTGCTTCCTGCCAGCGATCAGGGAGAAGATGTTGCTGTCCTCCAGGTCGGCCAGCAGCTGCAGGTGTCTGGGTTCCTGTGACAACAATGGCCAGGTTAAAGTCTCAAGCCCAGCAAAGGGCAAATGTGTTCACCTCCGGTAGACAGAGGGCAGTCTCTGCACACTTATATGCACTTTCCCCGATGACACTTTACATGTTACATATGATTATTACATGAGGTGTAATAAGTGCTAAACTAAAACCAAATTCACCCAGTCTCACCCAAAACACCCACTTCCCCAATTCTCAGACACACAAGACTGTCGGAATGTATTTGATACTTCTGCCAAATCAAAGCCCCATGACCAGATATTCAAGATAAAAAGCAGAAGAAAATCTATAACCCAAAGGTCAGAGTTAAGAGCACAGGGCCTATCTGCCTTTGGTTTGCTGTGCATCCAGAGTCCAATCGTACCCTGGGTTTTCCCAGTGGTAGCTTGTCCCACCCTTCTCCTCCTCAACTCTCCAGCCCAGCTCTGTTTCCTGCTCTAGGAAATAATCTCCCGACTTCAGCACACACGAGGACGCTGAGTGGGCCACACAGCACAGCTGGGAGGTCAGGACACTACCATGCCCTGTGTCAGACCAAAGCCCCTCTCTGCAGATGACCCCCCTTCTCTCTGGCCCATGCGTCGGCAGCCGCTGACTTCCCAGAGTTGGCCTGATGCTCAACACCTGTGCCAGGGTCCCGCCAGCTCCCTTTCCCCTTTGCTGGCCAGAGTAAAAGAGACCGTAGCCCTCAGATGGTAAGTGCTCAGCCACGTTGAATGGACATGGCTCCTGCCACAGGGTGTATGTGGACAGCATGAGAAGAGAGCAGGCAAGAGTGTACACGGGAGCGAAGGAGCCTCCGGCCTAAGCCCTCAATGCTACCAGTTGTCTTTTGAGGGCCTGCAGCTGTTTTCCATCTCCCACCTTCTTCTCACTGCGGATACATGCAAACCTGCAATTTATTTCATAAAATATCTGATACATAAAGTTACACTGGCATTAGGGTGGCAATCATCTATCAAACATCTTGACAGCTAGCTTAAATCCCAACTTATGGGAACTAGGCCAGTCTCTGAAGTGATGGGGCAGCCGGGGGGTCTGCTACCAACCCACAGTGGGGGTGGGGCTAGGCAGGTGGGGTTCTTAGGTATGTATTATTTATTACCTAGTTTCTGAGGGAGACCAGGAAACCTGTGACTCCAAGTTTAGCTGTTGCACAATTAGCTTATTAAGAAGTTGTCCTGAGCTTGGAGGAGTCTAAGGTGCATTTAAAAATGAAGCCTAGGTTTACTCTGAGGACTCCCGGGGGCAGTGACGGGGGCAGAATCAGGGCTGGTGGTGGCAGGTTTTAAAGCTCACCTTTGAAGTTCCCTTGGTGGAGCAATAAAGGCCAGATCTCCGCAAACACACATACAGCTTTTTCCATGATTTCTTTCCCAGCTCTTTCACATGCAAAAACCCTTGAATTTCAGGACAGCTACTGGAGTTCAGAAAATTCTGTTGAAGAACAAATTTTAAAAATTACATAATGCTAATCTAAAATAATTAAAGCAGACATGTTATCAGCATAACTGACATTTTCTGAATTATTAAAAGACTCCTTTTTTTGATCAAACTGAGAGTGTTCTCCTTTCCAAAGTCTTAAAATCCCATCTCAATTGGTGCTGCATAGAACATAATTCGTATTTAAACACATGCAAGCAAATGGACCTTTCTAACACTGGTGATAACACAAGTCACGAATTTCCCTGTAAGAGAGTGCACTGAAGGATCCAGTCTGGTATCAGACTGAGGGCAAGAGCAAGTGCCACGACTGAGTGAGTGGGGCTGTGGGGACTGAGAGTGAGCATGCAGTGGCCACTTTTACCCAGGCACCCCTCCAGTCAAGGGTCACATAAAAGGTGTCATTTGTCTGCAAGTGATGAACCCAGGTGCAGGACATCCTGGTGATGTCCCCCTGTTCCACTTAACTTTTCCCACAGGCAGCCTTAAGAATAAAGCCTTTATCAAAACAAAACAAAACAAAACAAGAAACTATGCTTTTCATCAAAGGGAAGACAGGCCGAGGGCCAGGTCACGGAGCGAAGTTGGGGAGGTGATGTTCGCAGGTCCTGCTACTAGACTGGGAGGCGACAAAGCTCTTTTCCCCCAGGTGGGAAAGGCACATCGGACAGAGCCCTAGTGCACCTGGGTCAGTCCTTCCTGAGTCTCAAGAGACCACAGCATATCTTCACAAAGCACATGAGTCCTCCCAAAGTCAAGGCAAGTTAAAACAGAATGTGCCATTTCACTGTTCACGGTGGTACAGGTGGTACCTTAGCACTGACACCTCTCACCAGAACAGACACATGCTATGGTCAGAAGGGCTTCTGAAGACACCACCGGAACAGAGCTCTGAAGCTCTTATCTTTTAGATGCTGAAACAAATTTGGTGATAACAACATAGCAAAAGAAGGGCTTATGAGCAGAATTCTGTAGGAACTATATTTTAGTAGTTTCTGTTACATGTAATATATCACTTGGATATTGTTGGTGGCCTTAGGAAATGATTCATTCTTTCACTTTTGACGTGTACACAGGCATATTTTTAAGGGTGTAGCTGTAACATTCCCATTCCCCGCTCCCAGCTTCCCTGGAGGAGCGTGTGTGACAGCTGGGCACAGAGGCCCTGGTGGCTCCCTCCACTGGAAGAGGAGGTGGGGAGAGACCAGATTTTCTCAGAACAGACTTTAGGACAATTAAAGCAGGTTTCTTTATTTGTAATGTATGGCAAGTTACTTGTAAAAGTCTGTTGTGGTAACCCGATCATCTTTTACTACAGACTCAGTGCTTCTGCAGAGATTTCCAAGCAGCTGGGCGGTGGCCTGACCTGGGACCCCTGCTCAGAAAGGAGCTGGGGAGCCCTGAAACTGGGGTTTCTCCATGCACCCCCCGGCCCACACTCAGCAGTGGCATCACTGGACTCTTCTAAGTCAGAGCAAGGGCATTCTGTGTGTAAGTGCCTGTTTGGCTTAGAAGGAATCCAGCTACACGCAGATTTTCCAAGTAAACTTTTTAATTTCTGGTTACTCTAAACCCCCTTAAGAGCCAAAGTTATAAATGATGAAAGATGCAATCTCTTCAGGTTTTTTACAATGTTGCCATTCAGTTCCAAGAGGATTTCTATTCAGAAACTCTATTTCAGCAGAGGTCTATTTTGGCCCAGTACCTGCAAAAGCTGGCTTTGACTGCCATTTGACTGCTGGCACCAAGTAACCATCTGTTCTGGGAAGAAATTCTAAGAAAATGGGAAAAAACAAATACGTGAAAGGTTAGTTTCAAAGTGAGGGAAGGTATGTCATATAGATATGTCAATTTTAAAACTATTCCTACCAATATAATTATGTACACCTGTATTTAAAATGGCAGTCCTTTTTATTCTCCTATCACACAGAAGAAACAGCTCCTTCAAAAGGTTGTATTTCATTTCCTGAAATGTTGGGTACGAGTATGGAATACCACCTATGTTTACTAAGGGATGCATGTCTCACAGCATACTCCATGGCAAAGAGCGAGATAAAGAATTCCTGAAACTAAAAGGTAAGCCCAGTCACGAGAAAAGCCTTTTCTGTTGCATTCCCAAAAACAGTCTTCAAATTTCTCACTCTGGAATAAAAAAGCAGCTAAATTATCAGAGTCAGAAATGACCCTGGGTCTTCTCCCCAGCTGACACAGCTCTGCCTCATGACTCAGGACGACAGTAAGTAACCCAGGAGCTAGGAGGTGCCCTCCCTATCCCGGCCTCTCACAGGACAAATGTCTTCTTTCCCAAAAAAAGAAAAAGGAAGAGAGATCAAGGTGACCAGCTCAAGACACCACCAATCGCACTGATTTCTCTAGTCATTCTTTCACGTATGATCACAAAATGTGTTTGCTATGTGCAGAGAATAATGAGTTTTTCTTCTGCTAAGTGTTTGATCAGTTTAACTGAGAACTTTCAAAATAACAGAAAACGCCCAGTCTCCCCCAGCTCCTGTCTTAGAGACTAACCCCCTTTACACTGTGTCTATTTGAAGAAGGAGACCTCTATCTTCAGCCAGTCCCAGGCACATTTAGTGAAGCACGAGACTGGGTTTCAAGCAAGGATTGCTTCATTAAACTGCAACTCTGACTCTCAAACCCATATGCTATGTCGTGCCTCTCAGTCACTTTCTAATCTGATACTATGAAACCCAAGTATAAACTTCCAGATGTCAAGAGTCCCAAACCCCAAACCTGAAGACGTAAGACTCACCATGGGATTTTTAAAGAACTCGTATTTTGCATAATTCTTCCTGAATAGAAATTTACTCTCACTGGCCATGGTACTCTCCACTTGGACCACCAGCTCATGGTCTTCCAAGCACCTCTCTGCAGGGGCAAAGTATCACATGTGAGATGCAACAGGTGGGAAATTCATGGTAGCTTTACAACCAAATGCAAGATGTGTTCAACTTTCTATTCTTTAAATGTTATGAATAGAGACGAGGTCAGGAAGGAAACTAAATTTAAATCTCTCTTTTATGTACTACCAAATTCATAAGAGGTCTTAAGATACACAGCATGAGGAATTCAGGTCAATACTTATTTTTATATACTTCTTTTGAATTTGGCATCAACCAGATGTTAAGGAATGAGTCCATAATACTCTCAGCAAATGATTTTGCCCTTAAATTAATAAATTTCAATTCTTGTAAATAAAAGACTATAACAAGAAACAAAGGAGAAAGAACTTGAAAGGGGAGGATGACCAAAGAGGGCCCAGAGATGGAAGCTTTTTTTTTTTTTTTTTTTTTGAGACAGAGTCTCGCTCTGTCGCCCAGGCTGGAGTGCAGTGGTGCGATCTCAGCTCACTGCGAGCTCTGCCTCCCGGGTTCACGCCATTCTCCTGCCTCAGCCTCCTGAGTAGTTGGGACTACAGGCGCCTGCCACCACGCCTGGCCAATTTTTCTGTATTTTCAGTAGAGACGGGGTTTCACCATGCTAGGCACGACAGTCTCAATCTCCTGACCTCGTGATCTGCCCGCCTTGGCCTCCCAAAGTGCTGGGATTACAGGCATGAGCCACCATGCCCGACCGAGATGGAAGCTTTCTAATGACATCAAACTTGGTTGCCAGAAACGATGGTGCTGTGTACTGTGGGAGGGGCCGTGATGCACGGCGAGACTGTACGTACATACTCATCTTTCACGCTGAAGCCTGCACGCACCACATCATGGAATAGTTCTTGTCAACTGAATTACATGTAAAGGCAGGGAAAAAAACATACTCCATCCTCCAGCACCCGCTGCGGACACGTACACACGCACGCATGCACATATGCACACGCCTCCTTCACAGCATCTTCCATAGCAGCACCGTCCCCCGGAAAGGGAAAAGTCGCTTCCCTCACTGTGTGAACACAGTGGGTCCAGGTGGAGCGGGAAGAACTCAGCATACCCTGGAACAGCGTGTGCCTGCAGAGGCCGCACTGCTCCCTTTCATGACAGCTACGTCCCTTCCCAGGCACCTCCTCAGAAACTGTCACAGGACGGTGGTGGCCACGGGAAACTAACCTTATTAAATCACGGAATAAACAAGAACAAATGTACAGCAGGGTCAAAGTGTGAACTGATGCCAAAACGGTAAAGATTAACATGCTATGGAATTGACACCAGGGCAGTTCTGTCGTCCTAAGACCCTACCCTCCTCTCCTGCAGCCAGACTGGAATCTTGAGGAAAGTTTCATCTTGGAAGGAAAAGGAAGAAATGAAGTTAAAGGCAAAAGCATTTCTGAGTCAAAGTGATCTAAGAATGCAGAAAAGACTTTCCGTCTACAAAGAACAACTGTCGCCATGGGCACGCATCTCAGATGGGCCCCGACTGGCATGCAGAAGCAAATTCTGGAGCTGATTCGTGCTCGGCCCTGGTTTCGACATTACAAGGAAAGGATTCCTTGGTAAAAACACATTTAAAGCCAGAGTTTGTGAAGGAAAAGAATTTTCTCCCCGTGGCTGCCAGAAAGCTCAGACTTGGCACCACCAGCAAGTGTGGAGCAGTTCCCATTTGTCCCTGTCTGGGAGGGAATGCTGCTAGCAACATGTGAACCAATACATGGCCCTCATGTCTCCCCATGATAGAAAAAGAGAGAAACCAAGAACATGCAACAAAAACTGTTAGGTTTGCTTTCCAAAAAGAGGTTCATTCATCGAAAATGGATTTTCCAGAAGGAAAACAAATCAGTGACTTCTGTTGAAATGTTTATTCAGAGAAAAATGTCGTTCTGTAGTTACAGGAAAAAACAAAAACAAAAATCCAAAACCAAAACCAACAATCTAATAAACTGTTGATGGTTGATTTACAGAACTAAAAATTTTTATCAGGCAAAATAAGGAGAAATAAAAATGGGAGGTGACAGCTACCTAAGTGAGGAGAATATGTCTGTTTCCAAAGCAAAGGGCATTTTGTCTCCAAAGAACCCTGAGGACAGCCAAAGAGGATGCTTGGGGGCAGCCACCAGGCCTAAAGGGGGTGGCCAAACGCATGCAGGCGCCCATCCTTGTGGACAATACTTCCCTGTCTCCCTGGGCTGCCCCTGGAAAGATCGTGGGAAAGTTGCACATGGCAGTGTAAACACACAGGGGGACGTGTCCCTGGCCGTCAGATCCAGGTGGACAGGTGAGGGCTTGGTGCCCTGGCAAAAGGGGGCCCAGGAACTCGGGATAACCGGTGGGCTGTGAAACCGACTGTATCCTGAAAGGAGTGTGCTTTGGTGACTTCAGAGGGCGCCTACCATCCCCAGAGGTGGGTCCCAAGAGAAACAAAACATCAACTCCCTTTTCCTCATTCACAGCAGGTCAGCAAACACAATGTGGCAGGTGACCCCTTTCTCAGAGACGCAGAGCTGTGCAGCCTCCAGATGCAGCTGAGTGCCCCGGCACAAATGCTCCGGCACCAGTGTTCCAGTTGGCCGTTGACTGCGCAACATCTGTTCAAAGATCTTCCCTCCAGTTTTAATTTTCTCGGTGATTTAAAGACATGTATTTCCAAATGACCTTGCATGATTATAAACAATCACATCACTATCTATAAACTGCGTATGATTACAATGGCCCTAAGTTAAATGGGAACACTACTTTTCGTGATAATATTCCAAAAGTAATTTCAAGAAATGGAAAAGGCAAAAATTCTTTGAAGTACATTTGTATTTTTCAAATTTCTGAAACTAAGGCTGGCATTACTCTACTCCTCAAGAAAGAATATTTAAATATCAAGACAACTCAAAAAAGAGAATCTTACTTCCTTGCCTTAACCCTTGCAGCTAAAGTGTGACTCCTCGGCAGAAACCTGTGCTGCCACTTGGCAGTGGGAGGGGCCATGGCAGAGCCGGTGCACAGAGGATGTGCACCCCACTGTCTCGGCCTCACACTGAGCTGTGGCACTTGAGCCACTCCCTGCCCATCATTCCTCAGCACAGCCCACCCAAGGGAAAGAAAAGAGCTGTCAGCAAGCTCAGGGCTTTCCCGGGCTAAGAAACCGTCAACAGTAATCAGTGAGATAGCCCTGACATGTGGATAAGGCTGTAAGTGGACTTCTATTTATAAATTTTAGTGGGGGAAAGGACATCTTTTGTTGCTTTTCACACGTAAAAGGGAGAGGGGGACATAAAACCAGCCTGCAAAAGGCCCCCTCTACTCAGCAAGGGTCAACGGGCGCCGGCTGCTTCTCCCTCCACACCTTTCTGCATGTCCAGCTGTCAGCATCCAAAAGTGTGGCAGCCACAGCACCTCCAGAGTTACTGCCACAGCATTTCTCATCTGACCAGGAACAAGCACAAAGCTGTAAACAGCCCGAAAAGGACTTGTTGCTCTTCCTGTCTCAACCTAATTCTCAGGACAACAGAATTCCTCAAATCCTTGAAATTTGTAGGATCTGGCGGAAACCCTCTTCTCTTTACTGTGTTCTCTGTGTAAGTTCCAGCCTCTCCCAGATTATCTGGCCTTAGTATGCCTGATGTCTACAGTTACTCGGGGCCTGGGTGCAAGAGCCCCAGGCACGGGGTGCCCCCCACATTCCCAGGGATGGGTTTATCTGCAATCCCATTTTCAAGTTCAGGGGGCATCAAGATACTAGTTTTGTATGTTTAAATTTGTATTTTTCAACATTCCTTTTATCTTTTATTTTTGAGGCAGGGTCTTGTTCTGTCAACCAGCTGGAATGCAGTGATGCAAACACAGCTCTCTGCAGCCTCAACTTCCTGGGCTCAAGTGATCCTCCTACCTTGGCCTTCCAAAGTGCTGGGACTACAGGCATAAGCCACAGCGCCTGGCCAAAAATACCTTTTAAAATATAATTTGTTTACTTGATATGTCTGCAGGCTGACTGTTTAATATCACTGCATCCTCCATGTGTGAAGCTGCTCTGGCTAAAGTGAACCTTCCAGAGACTTGCAGCTCACATGCTCAGGGCAGAAGGGATGGGGACACCTTCCAAAAGACCTGTCCCATTCTGGCAGCCCCAGCTGGACTTACTGTCAGCTCTTGAGTGGCTTGGGTCAGGCACAGTGTTTTCAAGGCTAAGAACTCCACTCCAGACACTGAGACTCAGAAACATCCCCAACAGGTAGAACCTAGGGGCAGTGCTAACATAGGAAGGGACCATTTAAAGGGACAATTGAACTGGGAATCATAAAATAGACCATCAGTCACTAAGGCTTTGCCTACCAGGGCAAGGGGCTTCACAACAACTTTTCCAAGTGCGTCCAGTAGTGAATGTTCCCAGGAGCTCACACTGGGAAGGGCCACCTGACCTTGCTCTGCTCATAGGAGTCCTTCTCTGCTTACCCACAAGCACAGTGCAGAGCGGGCAGGACAAACCACCCTCAGCCAGAGGGGCTACTCTACCGAGTGACAGCAGGGATGCCACTGTTGCTGCCAATGGAGGGTGACCAGTATCTCAGAGCAGTGATGCCCTGCAGGCTGCAGACACCCACGCATGGTGCTTTTCTCCCAAAGAAAGGGAACCACGTGCTGCAGGCTATCTCGGGAACTGCCCTCACTTTTTCTAAAGCCATCACTTCCTTCTGGGTGTAGAAAAGGTTTAATATTATTAAGGGACCGATATTTTAGCTGTTAAGATCCTTATACAGGTTGAATATCCCTTATCCTAAATGCCTGAGACCAGAAGCTTTCGTTTTTGGATTTTTAAATTTTGGAACATTTGCATTATATTTACCAGTTGAACAATCCAAAATCAAAAAATCAGAAATGCTTCAGTGAGCATTTCCATTGAGTATCAAATCAGTACTCAAAATGTTTCAGATTTTAGAGCACTTCAGATTTCAGATTTTTGGATTAGGGATATTCAATCAATAATAATGTACTTTGTACTTTGAAATCCTCAATTCTGGAGGCTATACATAGGCTTCAAATACTGTCCAAATTGGGTGCCCTATACCTTCAATTATGGGGGGTTTGGGTTACAATCTGCCTTAGTATCTGCCCTATAGACTTGCAAGTACTACCTGCCTTTTGCCCCAGCCACCAGCCTGGTGTATGTCCACATTTCTGTGAGAGTACCTGACATATAATTCTAGGAAAGTGCTCTCTACAAGGAGATAGCAATGTCTGGGGATGTGCCCTAAGAGCTGGAGGGCCAGAAGGGCCCAGGAATACCATCCATGACAAACATGAACCCCCTATTGGCCTTGTGGCCCTAGCGTCCCTTTCCAAGGGGGATAAAGCTGAGATACCCAACAGACTCTCCGAGAGGCACCCCACAGCCCTGCATTTTCTCACTAATGAGCTTCTGATCGTTGAATGCTGCTAAATCATGGCAGAAATAAGATGTTTAGTTAAACAGCAACTTAATGTTTTAAAAAACATTAAGTGACAAGGTTGGGTCACAAAACAGTATTCAGAGAAGTTATAGGGATGGGGGGACGCAGAAGCTCTGTGCCAACGGGAATGAGTCCTGGGGTTGCTGATCTTACAGGCTGGGGAAACTGGTTACTCTAAAAACTTGCAAAGTCCTCTGCAAACCCAGCCGATAGAAAAATGTGTTTCCTAGTAACTAGTAAGAATGGAACTGGTGGTGAGAAAGAAAACTGAGGAAGGAGAGGAAGGATATTCTAAGGAATTTCATGTATCTGCAAATCCTGGCTGTGTGAGGTTCATTAATTTTTTCATTTTTTACTTTTTTTGTGAAACAGGACCCAAAATGTGACACCAATGTTCCTCTTTTTTTTTTTTTTTTTTATAATTTCACTTGTTTCTCTTTCCCATTTTTTCCTTTTATACTTAATTTTAAAATAAAGTGTCATCCCCCACGAGAGTGTATTAAGTCCATCTAAAAAGAAGAGAAAGAAATAAGGTGTATAAATATCACATCCCTACAAATCCTGTGTGCTTACAGACATTTGTTTTTCTATTCTCTCAGAGTAAATGGTTCTTCATTTGGTGAAAGTTTTAATGTATCATTTATTTATCTACCACATGATAGTCTAGAAATCAAAGGGTATCACATGAAATAGATAATTCAAAATTTCTGAACCATTCCTTATATGTTAAATTTTATGTATGTATATCTGTACAAAATTTCTATGTGTCCTGAGTGTGTCCAATTATATTCAAGTACTAAATATCTGCAGAAGTCCCTTCCATAGTTCTTTCAAATGAAAAGAATATTCAGACTTTTGAATGGGCTTTCAACAATAATCACTGTATTTGGGTCAAACTATACAGACTTGTTTTTAAAGTTGTATATATATATATGCTTTTTTTCCCACATATATATATATACACATGTAGAGACACATGCTGAAGGTTTCCCACTACTATTTAATTTCCAAGTTACTTGTGTGTCAACAGGTGCTTTTGACAGCCTTATCAGACCACTGTAGGATCCACTCATGCACGTCCTAAGCTGGAGTCTGATGGGACAGCCAGTCTCCGTGGGAACAACTGTGACACCATGGTCACTAACTGTGGACCTAGTAAGTGATCCTGGCAGGAGAAAGCTGTTAGTGACAATGAAGGAGAAGGCTTCTGTCATCACACAAATGCGTTTGGCAATTGGTAGAGATGGGAAAGAAACCAGCAAGTGTTCTGTTCAATTCCTTCAAAAAGCATACCGTCTGCCCAAAGTACAGGGCGCATTAGAAAACAGAGACTTAAGGTGGTATCAGCTCAAATTTACACTGCATTATTTAGGCTTAAATTGTATAATATTACGTGGAAGGATGCTACTCCAGACCTAGAGGTTTAAATTCAATACTCCAGACCTAGAGGTTTAAATTCAATTTATTAATCTTTCAAAAAAGGTTCATAAGAAAAATCAGAACTATGGGACGTTTCCAATCTGTGTTGTTTTTATCTCCTTCGAGACATGGAACAAATACAGCTGTTGATTTAGATAAAATTTTGGTTTTAAATATTTTACTATGTTTTGTAAGAACTATATTTTATCAGATAAGAATTTAAGCAAAAGTCTGAAAAGCTTTTTTACCTAAAATAAGCTACCTGAACAAAATACCTCAATAAGTTCTGTTAAAGAGTCAGTATCTTCAAATATTCTGTGATACAAAATATTCTCTTGCTTTTTAGGCACGACATGCGCACACACATACACCCGTGCACGTACACCATTCACAGCCTTGTTAACCAGCATGCAGAGATGCCATGTAAGACTCAACTGGAACTTACAACAAAGTGCTTCATAATTTGCTCCAATACCCAGCAGACCTCTCTGCACTTTGCTGCCTATAACCATGGCTCCCTTCTTCCCATGAGCTGAAGAGCTGATCTCAGAGGGGCAGCTGCAATCCTGTGCACGGCCGGCTCTCTCCAGATCACCTCAAGGGCACCTCCCTCCTGTCCCCTGCCCACAGGTGTGCAACAAGCTTCAAGTGGCTCTGACAGCTGGGGAGGCCGGACAAGCCACAGGGAATTTCTCCGTGTCTGAGCCCTTGGGCAAGTTATTACCTCAACCATTCAAGGCAAGATTCCCAAAGCACTAGGGGAAGGGGGCTGGAGGGCGGAGAGTGAAGTTTTAGGAGAAACAGAAGAGGCAGGAGAGTCGAGGGGAACCCAGAGACTGCCTGCTAATTTGGCAAAGGACACTGTGTTCACATATTTGGCATTTGGCAGCAGCGGTCTTCATTGAATTGCACGTTGAGTATCCCCAGGCGCCATTCCTGTTCCGATGGTTCCCTACCTAATCCTAGGTGCGGGTGGTGCTCCACTAGTGTCCAGCTGTTGTCATCCACACAGTGACTTTTGTAAACCAGCAATTGGCACAGGTCTCTGGCTGTCATGTCTGCTAGAATCTCCACCACTTTGCTCGTCCCATCTTCACTAAAGACTTTAACATCCTGCAACACACAAAGGGGATACTTAGAGATAACAACTTCAGGTTTTCAAGAAATAAAAACTGAAACAAAAGAAAACAGGTAAAGTAAAAATGGTAGCACTCCAACACATGGGCAACTGTTTTTCCAAGCAGCCAACAGGTCCCCATCGGCTGCAGGGATGTGACTCTCCCTTCTCGCCTCCCCTTTCCCACCTCCTGGGGGCAGAGCAGGTAGGATTACAACATGATACTCTTAAAATGCCCAGGACAACTCACGGGAACATACAGCACATGGCTAAACCACCAAACCTGCCTTAAGAAGTGACAGGATTCACAGGATTCATTTAAAATACTGCTGGTGGTCTCGGGGTTGGACATTTTACAGTTGAACCAATTGAAAAAACAAGCAAAGCAACAAATCCTGTAAACCTCCCTCTTCCCATCATAACTTTTGACGAGTCCACATGCTCTCCCAGGGCACAGGGTCCAGCAACGGCACTGACAGCCTTTCCCGCAGCACCTCACCCCTCACAGACACGGAGGCTCAGGCTGGAGTGGTGATGAATTAATACAAAAGAAGAGCATAATAAAAACATAGTTACAAGATTCTTTAGCCCCTAACCCTACAAAGTTACAAGCAAGCTTCATTTGCTCATTCAAATCCATGAACACTGAGCAGCTCCAGGCCAAGGGATGGAGAAGTAGAGTTCAGAGGATGGGAGTCTATCCCTCCCAGGCAAGACCCCGCAGGAATGCACCCTTCCCAGAACACCAGGTGTGTTTAACAAATTCTTACCGTCTGGAAAAAGCAGTCAGAAGAGCAAGACGGCATTTTAAATCGCGACTGCCTCTTGCAAGGGAGCGTGTTTCCGTCTCTCCCCCACTGTCCCAGGCTGGCTGTGTGGAGCCTGCATGTGCCCTGGTGGGCAGGTTGTCTCCGGGCAGCAGGGAGGCCACCTGCCCACCCGCTGGGCTCCCAGGTTGCCTTGCACCGGCTCCCTTACGGAGTGAATCCAGCCACGGTGATGCAGTCACCCCACAGACTTGCTCTCCCACTCCCACACGACAAGACCTGGGCTTGGGGGTGAGGATGAGGTGAGGATGACAACCCCAACAACACAACTCTCACACCAACTGGTCAGAAAAAGCCCCGCTCAATGCTCTCCCATGGCAGTGAAATCACACACAGGCAGCTGAGAGGTTGAAGCACGTGCGTTCTCTGAATCCAGCCCCATCTGCCAACCTCCAAATAATCTTTGTCCTGCAACTGACGTGTCAGTGGCACCTTTGGAGCTGGATCTGCAGGGTGGGTGAGAACATCAGTTTGTCCTGACCAGCTCCCTCCGAGGCTCCCCGCTCTCTCTGGCCCTTTTCCTGTGTTTGGAGTGGGGTGCTTACTTGCTCTGAACTTTGATTTCTGTGGCCGGCGCAGAGTCTGACAGCAGAGGGAAGGGCTGGGAGGCCCCCGCCTTAATCAGGAACTGGGACCACACCATCCTACAGGGACCCTCTTGACCCTCCTACAGCTAGCTACCCTCAGCTGTCACCAGGTGAGCAGGAAGGAGTCAATGTCACTCAAGCTTGAGTGCCCAGGTTGGGGCGGGGC
>NW_012107341.1:652480-659832 GCF_000951045.1 Mandrillus leucophaeus | reverse complement strand
GGTGGGGCTCGGAGAGAAGGAACAAGAGCCCTTCTCTGTGAGGGCAGGCTAGCCTCCCAGCAGACAGGGGACCAGCCAGGGGAGCCTGCACCGTTAGGTATGGTCACTGTCCCCTGCCTGCCACCTACGGGCCACTTCTCCAACTCAAAGAAATCCCAGGGCTGGGGCTGGACCAGGACCCAGAGGCTTGTTTTCAACTCTTACTTATTTTTCAAGAAATCCATCATCTCTTTTCCAGAATTTATGTGTCACTCAATGAAAGTATACTTCCCCCTAACAAGCGAAATATTCAAATACAGCTGACATGGCTGAATAAGTCTATAGAAATACAATTTAAGTGAAGAAAACATGTGTCTGGGTTCTAGGTAGGAATGTTATTAAAATGTATTAACATAAAAGAAAAACAGGAATTTGGAAAATATAACTGAGCTCCAACAATGCTTTATAAATGTGCTAACCATCATAGGGAATGTCTTCAGGACCAGTGCATGCCTTCTGCTCCCCAAATCAGGGTTCCTAACGCTCCTTCTTCCCTGAGTCTCTCAATGAGCGTATCTGCACTGAGAATACACATGATCTTCTCTAGGAAAGTGAAATTATGTTGAAGTGTGTGTTTCATATCTCTCCAAGTCCCTTTGCCACTGTTCTTGTCCAAATCAGCCATGGCAATGGTTTTCTCTTTTTTTTTTTTTTCAGCCCTGCTGCATTTTTCTTTAAACTCTCTCCCCAACCCCTGTTGTTCCACAGCCATCCCCCCAAAGGCCTATAAATAGTCCGGGTATTAAAAGCTGAGATGTGCTTGGTCACACGTCCACCTCCACTCCTTTTAGATTCCCACAGAGACTGGGCTGGCGAGATCCCGAGGGAGCAAGGCAGGCAGGAGACTGAGCCAGACACAAAGGCAGGCACGCTCCAGCTCCAGTGACAGGCCCCTCTGCCCCTGACACAGCACTCTCTAGTACTTCCCCAAGCTCACCAGGACCCTCCAACCACACACAAAACTAAGCCCCTGAGACAGAGCACCAAAAAAGCACTGTGTATACCAGCCATCTCAAACCACCCAGTCAACGCTTAGAGCTACTGATGAGAATGTTTGTAAGGAACCCAAGAGGTACGAGGGCTCCTATTACAGGGGACTGCCAGCCACTGACTACGAAGTGTTTTAGGGCTGGCAGTTCTAGAAGGAGCATTCTGTACAGCACCACCTGCTCCTTTAGTAACCACCTAAGCACTGCTGGGGGCCCAGGTCTCCTGCAGAGCAGGCCTGGGTCTCCCTGGCCCATCCAGTGTTCAAGCATTTTGTACAAGGTAGGCCTAGAAGGTTCTCTCGAGCAGGTCAAGGCCCTTGCCCCGCAGCAACTCACAGTTCAGCAGGGAGATTGTTACCACAGGCAGTTAATTTCCAAGGTGTGACTTGTTTAGGGAATATAAGAATCTGGTAATACCAGGAAGGGTGAGAAGCTGAGACCCACAAGTTCTATCCAAGTTCTATCCCAGCTTAGCCTCCTACTGGCTCTGTGACCTCGGGCAGGTAATTAGCAATCTAAGACTTGCTTTCCTCATCCAAGCTGTAGGGAACTGCTCTGAGAATCAGTAATGTAAGCAAAACACTGCTCAATCAATGTATGGAAGTTACTACGTAAGTTATGACCTATCTTGGCCCGGGATGGTGGTTCCAAAGAGGAACTTAGAAACAGACTGGGCCATAACCATGCTTCATCAGTAACTAGCTGTGGGAACACGGCTGAACTATCCAGCCTCTCTGTGCCTCAGTTTCTTCATCTGTAAAACGGAAATCCGTAAGCAGCACCAGTCTCGTAGTGTTGCTGTGACATAGGTTAATGAGATACCCTCTTGAAAAGACTACAGCCCCTGACACGTGCCCTCCCTGGGACATGCTTGGATCCATCGTGGATCTGGGAACAAGGCAGGCTCCAGCTGAAGGCCTGTGGACAACCACAGAAGGGTGTGGGGGAAGGACCCTGAAGGCTGCTTCCATTTCAGGATTCCAGTTTCAAGAGAGCAAACCTCATGACCAGTAAGATGCGGCAGGAACAATTCGGTCAGAAAAGCCACCCCCCGCCAAATCCTCATTTTTTTTCTCTACTGCAAAAAACCCCTAAAAAGGGAATTGTTTTAAAAAATAAAACAGTAATATTAAAGAGGGCATGAAACTCTGTCTTTTTAGAGTTAGTTGGGGGAGGAATGGTTTGCAAAGCTACCCAGGCCTCTGGCTGGCTTGGCACTGAATCCCGTTATAAAAGCCCTGAAGTGCTAATAGAAGGTTCCATTGTTTCCAGAATTTCTGCTGTCACTTTTTACATATTCGCTGCATAGACAAAAAAGCAAGAGCTTAAATTTTTGTAAACTTAAAGGAAGAAGTTTAAGAACAATTGGAGTTGAAGGTAGATCATATCTCCATGGCCCCAAACTCCACTCTGGGGCACCTGGTTTTTTGTCTCAGTGGCCCCCACAAGGCTGATGTGTGTGAGGGAGTAAATCAGGCCCCTCCTTGCTGTCAATCTTAGCACAGACCCTCACTCCTGCTTCCTGCCACAGTCTTAGACCTTGCTCTTGGCTGACTTACAGGCTCAGAGAATCTCATTACTGCATCCAAAAGACCTCCTGACTGGCTGTGAGTCTTTGCTAAAGGCTCAGCAGTAATCACCTTGTAAAAATAGCAAATGGGGCACTCTCTTTGTCCTCTTAGAGCCCTCTGCAGTGTAAGATGTCCCTGGACAGAGGGCCCAGCCTCTGGGGTGCACCCACTGACCCACAGTAGCTGAGATCCAAGCCTTCCCTGAGACCTTCACAGAGAAATCGAGACATCGGAGGGCTTCTGGGTCAGCAGCTCTTGGGACCAGTTTCGTCCTAGTTCTTAATCATTATCTAGCATATTTTTAGTTCAAAAGCTCTCTTAGGATGTAAAGTAAACTGGGGTTTTTAGTAACTCTGGTAAATACTAGTGATAAATGTTTTGGAGAAGCCAGGTTGTAATCACAAGGCCAAGTGGAGGCATTCACAGGGGAAGAGAAATTATCAAAGCAGGCAAAAGGGCCCAAAGATGTGACATGAGGTGGTAAATGTGGATGAAATCCTGTTCTGGGTGACCTACCCTACTCTATTTGGCCTCCGAGGGGCCTTGAGGAGAAAGCAGGAAGACTGCTGTGCCAGGAAGGCAGAGGAAGCCTTAACTCTACATACATGTCTCTGCCCCTTCGACGGGAGAAGGAACTATTTCTGGAAGGCAGAAAGCTTGCCCGATGTCATGCAGGTGGAAAGTACTGGAGCCAGGATCTAACCAGGGCTCCCCTCCCTGGCTCTGCTTGCCTTTCTTCTCCACTGCAACCCACTACCCAGCGTGTACCAGGTGGGCTCCAAGGCTTCACACAAGAAGACTTTTGATTACATGTGGCCCAGAAGGCCTCAAATTGGACAGACCCTGAAGCCTGGAGGTTTGGGGTAAATTACATTTACTTCAGACTAGGGCAGAACCAACCAGGGTAGGCTAAATTAATCTCAGCAAAAAGGAATGTAATTCGGCCATTATTTTTTAGTTCTGTTTTAAATTAATGATGTTATTTCTTGATACAGGGGATAATTGAAGCACTACACATGATTACACGGCTCTACTCACCATAATGAGAACACGCATAATAATCCTGTTCAATATAGTGACTCAAACCTACTGAAAAAAAAATGTGCTTAATAGCCTGCACTGTCCCAACTGAAGTGGTTTGTTGTTAGCCTGGCAGCAGTTCAGCGTCCCCCACTACAGCTGGGGCTTGACCCTGAGGCCTGGTCTCCACTCCCCAGGACTCAGCACACTGCCCAGGGCTATGAAGATGAGACTTATGGCCTGATTTCAAACAGCGGAGGAGCCCCCACTGTCTGAACACAGCAAAGAGTGTGGCGCAGGTTCAAGGGGTGGCATGGGAGCCGGGTGGCCCACCCTTAGTGAGACCAGACACGGAAGGGCCTGATAGCCTTGGTTTCTGCTGCAGGGAGTCCTGAGGTCCTGAACACCAGGAGCTCAGGGCAGCGCAGATGACTTGGGAAGAGCTTAGCCGGTTGGGCCAGTTGCTAGGGCTGGATGCTAGAGGGAGAATCACAGGGCTGGGGGAGTGTGAGATGGCAGTCTCCAGGGCTACCTGCTGGGCTAAACATCCCAGTTGCTCCTCCTCCTGAACAGACTCTGTGGTGCAGGAAAGGCAACTGTGCTGCACACTAGAGGGTTGTCCCAGTGGCCTGAGGGCTGCCCCCTAGACCCCCGCCAAGGTTGGCGCTTGCACCTGCCCTGGAGAGCCTGGTCATGGGCTTGCCAGACCCAGCTCTGCCCAGCTCTGCCGCCTCCAGCCAGGCTGGTGGCAGAGTGCAGGACGGGATCCCTGGGAATCCCGCCCATGGCCAGGGAAACCCTGGTATTTCCCCCACATCAACAAAGGCCAAAAATTCCACTGCTATTATTGCAACTGCCTTTCAACTGCAAGCGCCACCTACTGGCCTGTAGGGTGAACTGCATTAGTCAATATAATTCCTGCTGACAGAAGTATACAGCGGTGGGGGATGAGATAAGCCTCCTGAAACCTCCACCTCCCCATTTCTCTCTAGGAGACAGTGAGTCTGACCACAGGCCCAGCACACTGTTACTACAACCTACAAACAACTAGCATTTGAGAAAACCACTATACTAAAGCTATCTATAACTAAGTAATCATAAAAGCCTTGGCCCCCTAAAACTACAGAGACGCCAAGACAAAGGAACTTAATCAACATACAGAATAGTCATGTCCTCAAGGTGGGGGAGGGAAGAAAAAATCCCAACCAAATGAAACTAATTCAAAAATAAGAAGTAACAGTTTCTACAGATGAGAAGAAACCAACACAAGAACTCCAGCTCCAGGAAGAAACAATGTTGTGACACCCACATTAGCCCTCTAGCAATGGCTCCTAACCACAATGAATGAAATGACAGATAAAGAATTCGAGATATGGAGTGTAAGAAAGCTCAATGAGAGCCAAGAGAAAGTTGAAAACCAACACACACACACACACACACACACACACACACACACACACAAAACAGAAGAGTAATTCTGGAGATGAAAGATGAGTTAGATACATTAAAAAAAAAAACTTTTGGAAATGAAAAATTCACCAAAGGAATTTCAAAAAACAGTTGAAAGCTTCAACAATAGAGCAGACCAAGCAGAAGAATTTCAGAGCTTGAAGACTAGTCTTTTGGATTAATCCAGATAAGAAGAAAAAACAATTTTTTAAAAAAGAATAAAGCCTTTGAGAAATGTGAGATTATTACACCTAGGACTTATAGGTATTCCTGAGGGAGAAGAAAAAAATAAGTTTGGAAACGTATTTGGGGGAAATAATTCAGGAAAATTTCCCCAAACTTGCCAGAGATGTAGATATGCAGATACAAGAAATTCAGAGAACCCATTAGAGATACTACAGAAGATGCACATTCACCAAAGAATAGTCATCAGATTAATTCAAGGTCAACATGAAAGAACAAATCTTGAAAGCAGCTAGATAGAAGTGTCAAATCACCCATAATGGAAATCCCATTAGACTAACAGTGGACTTCTCAGCAGAAACCTTACACGTCAGAAGAGACCAGAGTTTACTTTTAGCCTCCTTTAAGAAAAAAGAAACGTAAGTCAAGAATTTTATATTCTGCCAAACTAAGCTTCAAAAATGAAGGAGAAATAAAGCCTTTCCCAGATAAGCCAATTCTGAGGGAATTTGCCACTATTAGACAAATCCTACAAAAAAATTCTCAAAGGAGTTATAAACATGGAAACAAAAGGATGATACCATCATAACAGCACACATAAGTAGACAAAGCTCACTGATTGTATAAAGCAAATGCACAACTGAGACTACAATAAACCAACTAACAACACTATGACAGGAAAAACACTTCAAATACCAATATTAACCTTGAACATAAATGGCCTAAATGTTCCACTTAAAAGACATGGACTGGCAAACTGGATGAAAAAACAAGATCCAGCCATCTGCTGCCTACAAGAGACCCACCTAATGGCTAACGACACCTACAGACTCAAAGTAAATGGGTGGAAAAAGATATATCATGCAATGGAAAACAAACGTGAGCAGGAGTAGCCATTCTTATATCAGATAAAGCAGACTTTACCCTAACAATAGTTTAAAAAAAAAAGACAAAGAAGGGCATTATATAATAAGAATGCATTCAATACAAGAGGACATAACTTTTGGAAATATGTGGGCAAGCACCAAAGCTCCCACATTCATAAAACAAATACTACTACACCTAAAATAAGAGAATGACAGCAATACAATAATAGTGGGGGACTACAACACCCCACTGACAACACTAGACAGGTAACTGAGAGAGAAACAACAAAGAAATGCTGGACTTAAGCTAGACCTGACCAAATGGAAATAATAAACATTTATAGAACATGCTAACTAGCACCTGCAGAATATACATTTTTCTCATCTGCACATGAAACAAAATTGACCAGATGCTCTGCCATAAAGCATATTTCAATAAATTTTTTTAAAAATCAAAATCACATCAAGTATCTTCTTGGACCACAGTGTAATAAAATTAAAAATCGATACCATAAGGAACTGTCAAAACTGTACAAATACATGGAAACTAAAAAATGTGCTTCTGAATGACTTTTGGGTAAACAATGAACTTAAAACAGAAAAAAAAATTTTTTTAATGAATGAAAATAGAGACACAACATATCAACACCTCTGGAATACAGCAAAAGCAGTGCTAAGAATAAAGTTTTATAGTGTTAAATGTCTACATCAAAAAGATAGAAAGTTCTCAAATTAACAACCTAATGTCACACCTCAAGGAACTAAAAAAAACAAGAACAAAACCCAAAGCTAGTAGAAGAAACGAAATAAAGATCAGAGCAGAACTAAGTGTTACTAAGACCCAAAAAAACAAAACAAAACAAAAACCAAAAAACCCCACAAAGGATCAATGAAATAAAAAGTTGGTTCTTCAAAAGAATAAATAAAATTGATGGCTAGCAAGTTTACCTAAGAACAAAAAAAGATTCACATGAGCACACTCAGAAATGAAAAAGGTGACATTACAACTGATACTACAGAAATACAAAAGATCATTACAGATTATTATGAACATCTCTATCCACACAAACTAAAAAATCTAGAGGAAACAGATAAATTCCTGGAAACATCCAACTTCCTGAGATTGAATCAGGAAGAAACAGAAATCCTAAATAGACCAGTAGGGGTAATAAAATTGAATCAGTAATTATAAAAATCTTCCAAAAAAGAAAAAGAAGAAAGAAAAAAAAAAAAAA
>NW_012107341.1:505661-652430 GCF_000951045.1 Mandrillus leucophaeus | reverse complement strand
AGAAAGAAAAAAAAAAAAAAAGCCCAGGACCAGATGGATCCCACAGTTTTGCTTTTTTTTTTTTTTTTTTTTGAGACAGAGTCTCACCCTGTCTCCCAGGCTAGAGTGCTGTGGTGTGATCTCGGCTCACTGCAACCTCCGCCTCCTGGGTTCAAGCGATTCTTTTCTGCCTCAGCCTCCCAAGTGGCTGAGACTACAGGCATGCGCCACCACACCTGGCTAATTTTTGTATTTTCGAATAGAGACAGGGTTTTGCCATGTTGGCCAGGCTGGTCTCAAACTCATGAGCTCAGGTGATTCACCCGCCTCGGCCTCCCAAAGTGCTGGGATTACAGGCGTGAGCCACCGCACCTGGCCCTACAGACAAATGTTAACAGCCACACAAACAAGAGGTGGTCCCAATCCTACTGAAACTATTCCAAAAATTTGAGAATAAATTCTTTTGTAACTAATTCTACAAAACCAATATCACCCTGATACCAAAATCAGGCAAGGACACAAGAAAGAAAGGATACTGTAGGTCAATATCCCTTATAAACATAGATGCAAAAATCTTCAACAAAATACTAGCAAAGTAATCCGACAGCACATTAAAAAGATAATACATCATGATCAAGTGGGTTTAATTCCAGGGATGCAAGGACAGTTTGACATCTGCAGATTAATAAATGTGATTCATGACATAAACAGAACTAAAAACAAAAACCATATGATCATCTAAATGGATGCAGAAAAAGCATTCAGTAAAATACAACATCCCTTCATGAAAAAAACCCTCAACAAACTAGGCACTAAAAGAACATACCTCAAAATAATTACAGCCATACAGGACAAACCCACAGCCACTATCATACTGAATGGGGAAGAGTTGAAAGCATTTCCTCCTAAGAACTGGAGTAAGATGAGAATGTCCACTCTCACCACTACTATTCAATGTAGCACTGGAAGCCCTAACCAGAGCAATCACGTAAGAGAGAGAAATCAAAGGTATCCACATTGGAAAAGAGAAAGTCAAATTTTATGCGTTCATTTGATAGCAAGAGGTTTTTTTTTTTTTTTTTTTTTTTTTTTGGCAGGGTCTGGCTCTGTCACTTTACTGGAATGCAGTGGCATGATCTCAGCTCACTGCAACCTCCATCTCCCGGGCTCAAGCGATCCTCCTACCTCACCTTCCCCAAGTAGCTGGGACTACAGGCACGTGCCATCACACCTAGCTAATTTTTTTTGTACTTTAGAGATGAGGTATCACTATACTGTACAGGCTGGTCTCAAACTCCTGGACCCAAGTGAGTCACCCACCTCAGCCTCCCAAAGCGCTGGGATTACAAGTATGAGCCACCACACCCAGCTGACATAATCTTATATTTAGAAAACCCTAAAGACACCCCCAAAAGACTCCTAGACTTGATAAATGACTTCAGTAAAGCTTCAGGATGCAAAATCAGCATATAAAATCATTAGCATTTCTATACAACAATAATATTCAAGCTGAGAATGAAATCAAGAACTCAATCCTGTTTAAAATGGCCACACACAAACACAACATACATACACAGATTATATATATATATACTTAGGAATACATCTAACCAAGGGGGTGAAAGATCTCTACAAGGAAAACTACAAACCCTCATGAAAGGAATCATAGATGGCATAAACAAATGGAAACACATCTCATGCTCACAGACTGGAAGAATCGGTATCATTAAAATGACCATACTGCCCCCAAAGCAGTCTACAGATTCAACATAATTTCTATCAAATTTCCAATGTCATTCTTCACAGAATTAGAAAAAAAGATTGTAAAGTTCATGTGGAACAACAACAACAAAAAGAGCTTGAATAGCCACAGCAATTCCAAGGAAAAAGAACAAAAGCAGAGGTATCATATTACCTGACTTCAAATTATATGGCTGAAGGAACTAAAACAGCATGGTATCGGTACAAAAGCAGACATACAAATCAATGAAATGGAACAGAGAGCACAGAAATAAAGCCACATACTTACAACCAACTGATCTTCGACAAAGTTGGCAAAAATAAACAATGGCAAAAAGACACGCTATTCAATAAATGGTGCTGGGAAAATTGACTATCTCTATGAACATCTCTATCCACACAAACTAAAACATCTACAGGAAACTCTAGCCATATGCAGAAGAATGAAACTGGACTCCTGTCTCTCACCATGTACAAAAATTAACTCAAGATGGATTAAAGACTTAAATGTAAGATTGGAAACTACAAAAGTCCTAGAAGAAAACCTAGGAAAAAACTTTTGGACTTTGGCCTAGGCAAAGAATTTATGACTAAGGCCCCAAAAGCAATGCAACAAGAATAAACATAGACAAGTGGGACTTAATTAAACTGAAAAGATTCTGTGCAGTAAACACACAACCTAGAGAATGGGAGAAAATATTTGCAAATTATGCCTCCAACAAAGGACTAATACTAAATACTAATACTAATCTAAAATGAACTCAAACAACTCAGCCAGAAAAAACAAACGATCCCATTAAAAAACGGGCAAAGAACATGAACAGACATTTCTCAAAAGAAGACATATAAGCAGCCAATAAACATATAAAGAGAAGATCAATATCACTAGTCATCAGAGAAATGCAAATTAAAACCACAATGGGATATCATCTGATACCACTGAGAATGGCTGTTACTTAAAAGTCAACAAAACAAAAGATGTTGACATAGATGTGCAGAAAAGGAAAGCCAAATACACTGTTGGTGGGAATGTAAATTAACACAACCTGTAGGGAAACCGTATGGAGATTTCCCAAATAAATAAAAATAGAATTACCATTCAACCCAGTAATCCCACTACTGGGCATCTACGCAAAGGAAAAGACATCATTAGATTAAAAAGACATGCATCCATATGTTTATCACAGCACTTTTCATAGTAGCAAAGACACAGAATCAACCTAAATGTCTATCAATGGTAGACTGGATTTAAAGAGTGGTAATATACACCACAGAATAGAATGTAGTCATAAAAAAGAATGAAACCATGTCTTTTGCAGCAACATGGGTGAAGCGGGAGGCCATTATCTTAAGTGAAGTAACTCAGAAACAAAGCAGCAAATACTATATATTATTGCTTACAAGTGGGAGGTAAACAATGGGTACACATAAACGTAAAGATGGAAATAATAGACACTGGGGACTCCAAAATGGAGGAAGATGGAAGGAGGGGGTGAGGGTTTTAAAAATTACCTGTTGGGTACAATCTTCACTATTTGGGTGATGGGTACAGTAGAAACTCAAACCTCATTATTATGCAATACATCCATGTAGCAAACCTGCACGTATATCCCCAAGTCTAAAATTTAAAAATAAGTTTTAAAATTCTGCTTTATAATGGATAGATTTCAAGTTTTCAGTGAAAATTAAACAGATGTTGTCTTTAAAAATCCTTTTTTCTAAAGGAGATAAAGTTCTAGAAATAACTAAAGAGTTCTTGAAAGTTAACCATGGTTTTCAGAGACCCTAATAGGACTTTCCACAGCGAACAGGTCTCACTGGCTAAGGGCGGGGACAAGATTCCAAGCAGTGGCCTGTACCCTTGTTTTATAGCAAGTAGACAGGCTTATTTGGAAGAATCAGTTTTGATGTTCTCATCTGCATTTTTTTTTAACTTTTCTAAAATGGATATGCACAGCCTGTTATTTTGAAAAACATATTTTTATAAAATAGAATCATCTTATCAAAAATAAAATTGAAAACGACTTTTAAAAAATATCCATTGGTGGATTAAAGGGGAGCAAAGATAAGAAAGTATGGCATGAAAGGCATCTGGGCTGTGACCCCAGTACCAGTGTCCCTGCTGGGGTCATCTCCAGAAAGGTTTAATCTGTACTGAGGGTACAACCTGAGGGTTCCTCCCAAACAGGGGCAGGGCCCTCTTGGAGCTACTGTCCTTTGGGGCTAAGATTCCAGAAGGGACACGGTTAGCTTGCTTTACGGTCAGCTAGAGATTTCTGTTTTCACACATGACTCCTTGTTGGGTATGGTTTTTGGCTCTAAATGTTGGAGAACCCCAGATGGGTTATGTGTCATAATTTGAATTCCTCCTTTAACCGTGTGGTCACGACAGAGGCAGGTCCAGCGGGCACGGAGAGACATGTTGGAGAAATGGCTGCCCCCTTTGGGGTAACCGTCAGATGGGTGACATCGTGGAGGAAGCCTGTGGTTCATTTGGAGACACCATGACACCACATCAGGTATACTGCAAGGCCGAGCATTTAGTCCTGTGCCCCTCCACCCTTCTCTTTAGAAGGCACTGAACTTCAAAAGCACGCTGTAACCCACGTCTGTATTTTACTTAGAATTAGAATGTATGCATTTTCCCTCGAGTCAGACATTGCTACAAAACTTGATCATAAAGAGAATTTCACCTTTCCTCTCAAACCTATGAGGAGAACCAGCATTCTCTCTCTTCTCCCTATAGCTTATTTGCCGTCCAAATCATCTCGCATTTAAAATCTTCCTTTTCTTCTGACATCTCACTGACCTCATCCATGATATCCAGGAGTATGAGCTGAAGTTTTTCCTAAATTGGAATTAACTGTGGGACTCTTGCCTCTACCTAATCTATTCCTTGTGCATAGTTTACAGCACTGAACTGTTTTTCTTGTAGATGGACAGAAAGTCTACTTGGTGATTACAGTCAGGACAGGGACTCTGTGGCCTTCCATCCTCAGCTTTGCCAGATCCCAAACCTGTGGAGCTGAGCACAGAAAGGCAGGCTGTAGTGCCCGGAGCCTCAGTTCTTCACGTGACACAGGCACGGCACCATCTCCTCTCCAGGGCTAGTCACGCAGACTCGTGGGAATGCAGTCCTGTGGCCAATCCAGTGAGTGCCTACCACTGTTGCTGGGAACAAATTTTTTGTCTCTCTTCCTCTCCTAAGCTCCTAGACAGAGAGTCACATCTTGCTCACTCTTCCTTACTCTTGCTCACTCTGCACCGTCCACCTGTTCGTCTGTTCGGTGAATGAACCCTAGGAAAGAGTTGCCTGCATCACTTCTACTATGCTTGAATTCATCAAAAAAGGGGCGAGTGGGGGGCGGGGCATGGCCTTCATTCCAACCTATAGCTTCTTCCACTCTCAGCCAAAATGTTTTGCTGGTGACTGTTCAAGTCTTCCATTCAACACTGCACCAAGATGTCCCTATCTGAATGGCTTCCCTCTACTTGAGTGTGCAGAGACCATGCAAGTTCCCCTGAAGGGCATCCTAAAAGCTCTGGCACCAGTGTAACAAGGACACATACGTGAGAGCTGTGAAAGGCCGTACCTTTAGAACAGACAAGGAAAAGGACTTTCTTCAGGGCAGAGGCCACTTGGGAGCACTCACTTTCCTGTGTAAGGACAATGACAGCAGCTGAGGGCTGCAGTCACTTATGGTCCTTGCAGCTGTGCAAAGTTGGGAGGGGTGGAACCATGAGTTCCAGACACACAGACAAGACACACACACATCACAAACACAAACTTGTGGGCAGCTGCAGGGCCACAGTGTCCACTCCTGCTGCTCCGACGTCTCTGCAGCAGGACAGTCAGATGGTGACACTGGCGAGAGAAGGCACTGGGACTGCTGGTGGTGACAGCCTTCTCTCGGGCTGATGCTCAGCAACCTGAGGATTTACCATGAGCAAGGCCAGAGCGTGTCTGCAGACTGGTGCCGAGGAGGCAGGGGCGTGGGAAGGCTCAACCTGGCCAGCGGCAGAGTACCAGGAAGTCTACACACACCCACTGCTGCTCACCTGAGGAACACGGGGTGGGGAGAAGGTGAGGAGTTCCGTGGCAGCGACAGGGGCTCTGCACAGAGGCTCCAAAATCTGCCTCTGACCTAGCTTGCTGCGTGCCTGGGAGTTTTCTTAACTAGCTGTTCTGGGTCCTGTTGCACTCCACTCACTGCCTCCTCTTGAGCCTCAGAGGCCTAAGCAAGAGGCAGAACCAGCAGGGGAAACTGTAGAGCATGCAGCCAGGAGAGGCAGGACAAAGGGCCATGCACTCAGAACCAGGGGGTCAGAACGGCCAACCAAAGAGGGTGTGGGCTTGGAAACTTCATACATACACACATAAACACATGCACGTATGCATACAGATACAAACATGTGCACACATATATGCCGTATACACGTACACATATGCAAACACGTACACATATACATGCAAACATGCACAAGCATATACATAGGCACACATACACATGCTTCATACATACACATACATATACACATAAATATATACATACATACATATAGGTCGAGTATCGCTAATCTAAAAATACAAAATCCAAAATGCTCTAAAATCTGACACTTTTTGGGTGCTGACATGATACTCAAAGGAAACGCTCACTGGAGCATTTTGGATTTTTGGATTGGGATACTCAGCTAGTAAGTGTACTGCAAGCACTTCAAAATCAGAAAAATATCTGAACTGCGAAACAGTTCTGGTGCCAAGCATTTCAGATAAAGAATACGCAATCCTCATACTCCCACACACACACATGCATAGACACATACATACATTAGTTTTCTATTATAATGTGTTCATTGTAGCAAATTTGTAAACTAAATTAGGAACAAAAACAAAAAATAATAACTGATATTCCTTCAAGCAGAATGCCTACTCAAGAATGTAGAATGATAGACAAACCGGACAAAAATCAGGACAGCACCAGTCAATGGACATCTGCAGAGCGTAGACGATCGACACAGTCTCAAATCACCTTCCTTCAAATTGCTTCTTAATTACAAAAGGAAAATACAGCTGACCCTTGGACAACACAGGTTTGAAGCGTTCGGGTCCAGTTATAAGCATATTTTTTCCAACCAGATGCAGATGGAAAATGCAGTCTTGGTGATATTTGAAACCTGTGTATATGAAAGGCCAACTTTTTGTACATTTGGGTTCCAAGGGCTGACTGCAGGACTTGAGTATGAGCGGATTTAGGTAAATGCAGGGGGTCCTGGAACCAATTCCCCACGTACATTGAGGAAAGACTATAGTAACTTAACGATGAGAAACTTAAGAGACAACACCCTAATCAAGACGTAAACATCAACATCGACATAAACATCAACATCAGCATAAACTGGACCAGCCAACATCATCATGCCTGTAGGCCACAACCTCCTGTCTGTGGACCAGATAGGACCCCAAGGAAACACTACACAAACCGAAGTGGCCCTTCAAGAAATCCCATCCATCACACAGGCGTGGAAAGGCTGAGGAATGCTCTGTACTAAAGGAAACCAAAGAGGTCTTACAGTGAATGCAACTGGTTCCTGAACCAGAGTAAAAGAATAACATAAAGGATGTTTATGTGAACAATCGGCGAAAACTGAATGAGGTCTGTAGATTCAACCTTGCATCTTATTAAGGGTAAATATCCTGACTTTGGTAACTTTATGATGATATGTAAGTGAGTAACCCTGTTTTTAGTCAATAGACTCTGAGGTATTTAGGAGTAAAGGGACTTGATAGCTACAAATGAGTCTCAAATGGTCCAAAGAATCATGATATGTGCACATATAAATGTATCTATGTGCCTATAGATATGTTTATATATGTACAGGACAATGGAAATGACTTAAAATGTGGCAGAGATATTAACAATTGGGGAATCAGGGTAAAGAATATATGAGAGTTCTTTGCTCTATTACTGCAACTTCTCTATATCAGGACAACTTCTCCTTCATCTCTTATTTCAAACAGTCACTGCTGGGCATTCCGTTTCAGAAAAACTCTCACCTGAGCCCATCAGTAAGCAGGACAGGTCTAACTGTGATTTTCTGAGTAGGGAACCTCAGGTAAGCTCTGAAAGGCCTGCTGTGCAAGCAGTACCCTGGATTACAGCACCGTCCTAGCAAGAGCGGGACACCAGCCTCTACACAGCCCACTGGACCACCACCCACCAGCCAGTAGAGCAGGGCTGTCCTGTCTGCTAAGGCCCCATGACCAAGAAGGTGTGGGTAGGAGGGTAGGGCACATGCTAGACAGACAGAACAATGACAGACAGGTGGATGGGGCTGGGTATGGGATGGGCAGACTGGTTGGTGAAGGAAGACTGGCAGATTCACTGGAAATTTAGAAAATAGTGAAGTTTGAGAAGCTGAGAGACACAGCAGGTGCAGAATGGCTAAGACACTGCAAAAGGGCTACAAACCCCAGTACCATCTCCAGTCTGGACGACACAGAAAATGAGAGCCGTGAGAAAAATTTCATAAATGGAGCTATCGTTTAGGGCTATAATTTTATTTAATTACAACGCTCTAGAGAATGTATTTGTAGATAAAACTTTCACCCTCAAAATCCCAATTTATCTCCAAAATATATTTGCTATGAATACAGTTTACGCTAATAATTTTTATACTGCCCATAACTCATTTTTTTAAAAAGCAAGCTTACATACCATCAAAATGAGATTATATAATCACAAAAATACTGGTAACTGGAAAGGCAAAACAAATTATGGAGATTTCTTTGAAAAAGCAGAACACATTCACTGGCAGCCCTTGGACTCCCAGCTTGCTACTTTTTCAGTATTAAAAACCAAACAACCCAAGCAAAAATCACCAGTGACCCACAGCTGCTTTCAGCCAGCCGCGAGTATGTCTGTTGGACTGACAGGGAAGAAACATGAGCCAAAAACACTGCCGTTTGGGCACTAACTCCTTTAAAACCAAGCAAACAAAAAGGATCTACTGAGCATCAGCTCAGAAGGTCTAACACTAAGAAGAGGAAGTACCTGAAACTGACTGTGCACATCTTACCCCCATCCTCCAATTGCCCGGAGTTCTCAGACTCCAAGAGGTCTCCAGGCAGATCTGAAAGTAAACGCCACTGTTATCAGACCTCTTGGGGTCTGTCCATTTGCTCCCAGACAGGCTCAGTAAACATCGTCTAGAGTTTCTTGAAACTACAGAAACAGCCAATCAAAGTGATGGATTGTCTGGACACGGTCCCCTCACCACCCAGGGAACTGTCACTAGAGCCCCAATGGTGCAAGGCCCTAGGCAGTGAGAAGAATTGGTCCAAAGCCACGCTGCGAGGAACTGCAGAGTCCTAGCCAGTGGCCAGCCCCCAAGTCACATGCCTTCCCACCATATTATAAGTGATATACAGCACCTGGCATTATTTATAAAGGTGAATTTTCTCTACCCACCCACATACTTATAAATACATAAAACTTTTCCTCCAGCAATGACACTGCTGGAAACCAACCTATCCATCTGTCTATCCATCCACATCCCCATACATAACCAAAGACCTATGCACGAGAATGTTCATTTCAGCTCTATTCATAATTAGAGCTGCAAACAAAAGTAAGCTTATATGCCATTAAAATGGTATATAAGCATCTCAGTAGTGTCTTTTCCCATAGCAACGATCACCCTAGAACGTGAAAGCATGGAGGCCCTTGTTTCAGGGAGCTGTTCATCAAAAGAGAGTTGAGGTAAATCTATCACGGTACCTCCATACAACGCAACACCATGAAGCTGCAGGGGAAATCACAACAACGCACACCAATTTTGTGAAGCGATACACAAGACACTGTCCACAGTGTCACCTCTGGAGAATGAGACTAGAGTTGGAAACTGAGAAGAAAGTGAATCTCGCCATTTACCAAATACCTTTTTGTAGTATTTGTTTCACTTTTTGCTTTTTACTATGAACATTACTTTTATAAATAAAATAGGTTTTCCTTTTTTTGGTCTCCTGGTTGGACATAGAGGTGATATAGTAATAAGTCATGGCAAACTTACTCCTGACTCTGAATCCCGTTTGTAGTGCTAGGGTCTGCAAATTGTCACGCCCTGACTGAATGAACCAGCTTCTTTCGAAAGATATGAGTGAGGGTAGAGTGGGAAGAAAGTTTTCATGTGAACATCTCTGGGGAAAATGCTAGCTTCTAATGCATTCATGTTCCTGGAGGCCTTTTTCTCCAGACAAGGAAGTAGCTCTCGGACCACTGGTGTAAAGATTCAACAACAAATCCTCCATCTCATCTACTGAGACTTAACCAGCCTGCTGCTGCGGGCACCATTCCCACCTGGCCAGGCCAGTGGGGCCAGGTAGGAACCCTGCTGCAGAGCCAGGCTCAAGGCTCCTCCACTCAGCCCAGCCATAAAGTCGGCAAGTGCAGGCATCCATAAAAGTACCACTAACTAAAAAGAGGCAGAAAGTGTGGAGCATAAGATAAAATGTGCCTATTAATGGAAGATAGTCATTTAGGCATGAAGAGTACAATTCTCTCTTTGGACAGGAATCACACGGTCTCAGCAAAACAACAAAACAAACTCACTTATAACCTATCAGTGTCGAAATAGAGACCTTGGTTATATAGATATGGCATCTAACCACAGCATTTTATAACATAAAAAGCAGATCAAAATAGTGCTACAGAATTACAAGAGGGATTCCCACGAGTAACATCTTTTTTTGGAAAAAAAGTTTCTTTAGTGGTAATCAATCTTTAATGAAACATTAAACCTAAAACGTAATCTATAATTTGAAAAAATGTTTTCAGATTTGAGTGAGATTGGCTGAACCTTTTCAAGCCATCCCAGGCCCAGCTGCATGGGGGAGTGGGTATGCACCCTCACTGTCACTCAATGAGCAGATGCTCCCTGAGAACCTTCTCTGTGCCAGGCACCAAGGTGCTGGGATTCGGGTCTGGAATAAAACCCCTTGACTTTATGGAACTTCATTCAAGTAGAGGAGACAGACAAAAAGCAAAATTCAGAGACTGTCAGATGGTGGAAGGCAAAGGAAAAACATTCAGCAAAGGGTTGCTGGCTAAGAAGGTCCTCAAAGACAGCAAAAGATGCCACAGGCCGACTGTGATGCTCCCTCCCAGGTGGCAGAAACTGGGGACCAGATGGGTCAGGAGGCTCCCACGACAACACAGGCAAGGAAGGTAAAGCCCAGGCCCGGGTCCCACAGCAGAGACAGGCAGGCACTGTCCAATTCTGGTACACAAGCTGAGGTGGCATGAAACTCCACCTCAGAGGAGTGAGGAAGGGAACTGGGAATTCTGATGGGGGGACTGGTCTGCCCCTCCGAGATGGGCATTTGGAGGTATCATGCTTGGAGGGAAGGATCAGATGCTGATTTTGGACCTGTTGAGCTGGCAGTGTCTTTTAAGCACCCACATGGTGGTGCCACGTCGGCAGCTGGAAACAGGAAGTCTGGGGCTGGAGGAAGAGTTTGGATGGGAATGTAAACCTGGAAATAATCAGCATAGGGACAAGATGGAAAGCTGAGGGAGCGCCCGCGGCTGTCCAGGGAGGGAGCGCACAGAGGAGACATGGAGTACCAAGGCCCACTGACTGGAAAAACAGGAAGAGCCAGCAACAAAGGCTGAAAGAGAATGGCCAGTAAAGAGGGTGGAAACCCAGATGGAGCCGTGGAAAGGAGAGCAGCGAGCGACAGGAGCCCTAACGCCGCTGCAGGCCCAGCAAGCAGAAGACAGAGAACCCCTCTGGCTTTAGCCATGTAGATGCCGCCCTGATGGGAACAAGAGGAATTGAATAGCACAGCAGGGACAAAGGCTGGGCTGTTTCTGAAAAGCTTTAAAAAGGAGCCTTAGGAAACCAAGGAAAATGATAATCCTCCTCTGAAAACAGTAATTTTAACCACCGCCTTAATTTGTGAGGGAAAGGAAGGCAGAGCCTTGACCCAAGGTGGTAAGAAATGCCCATCCTCAATTTTGCCTTTAGGAATCCTTATCCCAAGTCCTCTGCTGGCCCAAGGATGGCAGAGCACAGGTCCCCCTCCCATAGAACGCCTGGGGAGTTTTCAGTTGACCACATCTCTCCTGCAGCTACTCCCTCTGGGCTTTCAGAGTTTACCTTCTTCAGGGCAGTGTGCTGTGAGCCCAGCATACTACTTCTGGAGGTCACTAAGGTCACCGAGACACTAACAATGGACTTACTGTTTGAAGTGGTCCCAGGTCCTTTTCTTTGACGCTTTTGAGGGGCATTCTTCTCAACTCTGTCGCTCCAATAGGAGAGGACAAAGTAAATATTCTGGGTGTGACTCCCAGGCCTCAGATCTACTCAATGTGGTCAGGCTAGCTCCTGATGGACGCATTAGTTAAGGGCACTGCCTCTTCTCCCTGCTCACGAGTGACCACAGGACGTGGGGGTAAGAAACCCATGTCGGGGAGCTGGGTGCTGATCCTGGCTCTACCAAAGCAAGGATGACCATCTCCCTAGAAGAAAGAGCACCCGGAACTTCTATAAAAACAAGGCCATCGCCCTTGTACTTGCCTGCCTGGGATGTGCTGGGCTCCATTCTCAGAGGTGTGGACAGAGCGGTGAATAAGAGACCCTATCCTTGTCCTGGGGGACTGATGTTCTAGTGGTAAAAATATAGACCAAACATGTCACCAAACAAGATAATCTCAGGAGACAGCAAACAACATGGAGACCACAAGCAAGTGCTGTGTTAGAGGGAGGCTGGCCGGGGGCATTGCCTTTTCCAAAGAAGCCCAGGAAGGCCCAGAAGGAGACATGTGAACTGAAACCTGAATGATGACAAAGTGGCAGTGAAGAAAAGGTCTCAGGAAAGAGCCTCTGCGTGGAGACACCACAGGGGAAATGCACAGAGGTGGACATGACCTAGCAAATGTGAGGGACCAAGAAGGCCAGGGTGCCCAAAGCACAGTGACGACACACACGGGGAAGGGAATGGAGAATGGGACCATGCACCCCACAGGCGAGAGCCTGGATTTAATTCTGGGTGTGATGGGAGGACAGTGGGATTCAAATGACTCTCCAGAAATCGTACAAGAGCTGCTGGGCTATGGATGATGTGAGGCAAGGTGAGGTGAGCAGGAAACAGGCTGCTGTGTGGTCCCAGGCTGGGAATGGAGATGGCATGGTGGAGAGGACAGGAAGCACTGGATATGGGACACATTGGAGAGGGAGAGCTGATTGGATTTGTACCTGAGTCAAAAGGGGGAATCAAGGATACACTCCTCTTCCTTGGCCAGAGCAAATGAGCAGACAATGATCCCTTTTAGTTAGGCAAGGAGGCCTTGGTGTGCTTCAACCATATTTTCTTTTTTTTTTTTTTTTTTTTTGAGACGGAGTCTCACTCTGTCGCCCGGGCTGAAGTGCAGTGGCCGGATCTCAGCTCACTGCAAGCTCCGCCTCCCGGGTTTACACCATTCTCCTGCCTCAGTCTCCCGAGTAGCTGGGACTACAGGTGCCCGCCATCTCGCCCGGCTAGTTTTTTGTATTTTTTTTTTTAGTAGAGATGGGGTTTCACTGTGTTAGCCAGGATGGTCTCGATCTCCTGACCTCGTGACATATTTTCTTTTGTTAAATTTCACATGTCAACGAGAGACCCAAGGAGGGCACCTTTCAGCAGTGACTTGTCCTGGTTATAGATCTGGGTCATGAGCAGAGAGATGGCATCTGATGGCACGGGGCCAGATGCAGTCTCTCAGAGAGAGGACCACTAGAGTGGGGTAGGCTGAGGACAGAGGCTTGTGGGCCTCCAAAAACCCAGCAGCCTGGCAGAGCAGGAGAAAGCAAAGAGATGAAGGAGCAGAGAGATGAAGAGATCACAAGCTGAGGTCAAAAACACTTAGAGAAGCAAGTTTCTAGGAATCAAAGCTGTGTCAAATGCTGCTGAGATGCCACCAAAGATGCCACCCCAAACTGGCCACTAGTCTTGACCAGAGGCAGGACACAAGGTCCCTTGATAAGACCCATTTCGGGCAGCTAGTGGAACAGAGTGCCGACTAGGGTGGGCGGGGGTGAAACCAGGAGAAGAAAAGTAGAGACACGGAGTCAAGCAGCTGGTCCTGAGGGGTCTGCAGAAAAGCAGCATAAAATGAAGCAGCAGCCAGAGAGGAATGTGGCCACAGGAGGGCTTCATTTAGATGAGACGTGTCAAGGCATGTCTGCATGCAGGCAGGAATGATTCTGGAATGAGGATGAAACTGTCCATGGAGGAAGGAAAAGGCAATGACTGCAGACTCAATGCCTTAGAGAAGATACAGAGGGCAGCTGCGAATGGAGTGGTGGCCCTAGCAAGATGTAAGGATGTGTTCCCTTGTTTGGGTGGGAAGGCAGGCAGGTGGGTGCTGATGGGGAACAGATAAAACGGGTGGTAGACACAGCAGGTGGCTCTCATTGAGAGCAGGTCCCGCCTACTGAGCCCAAGGCTAGGATACTAGGTGAGAGGTTAGAAGGGGGAAGAAAAGGAGTAAAAAGCTGTCTTTTTCATGAAAGTAGTGAATGAATTGGGAGTAGGAAAATCTCCTGGGAGAAAAAGAAATCAAGGGATAGAGAGAGGAGATACACCTTTTTCTTACTGAGTTATAAGAGCTCTTTATTTAGGATATTGCAAATGTAAATATTGCCTACTCCAGTATGACCTCATCTTGATGAATCACATCTGCAACATTATTTCCACATAAAGTTACATTCTGGGGAACTGGGGCTAGGACTTCAACTCATGTATTTTGAGGGGGACATAATTCAATCCATAACAGTGTGCAATAAGGCCCTAATTCAACTGCTCATTCAAATAGTTTGTAGCTGTCGAAGCACATTAAATTAAGCAATGATGCCACTTTCACAAGATTCTAACCTTGTATGCATTTGAATCTCTCAGTAGATGCTTCAGTGCACAGAACTTTCACTTTCCATTCTTCAACTCAAACCACGTGGTTTTCAAAACAGTAGCTTTATAACATCAAAGCCACTCTTTTGAAGAAGGTAATCTGTCACCATTGAAAGACCAAATCCAAATGGCCTCTTCTGTGTTTCCATCCAACCCACCCTCTCGGTGGGGCTGGACCCTGCTGACGACCCTCGCTGGACGCCCAGCCCCACGGGTCCCACTCAGGCTGTTCTAACCTCTTCATCTCAGGCTTCCATGTGCTGTCTCCACTTGGAAGGGCTCTGATCTATTCTGGAAATTGTACGTAGAATTTTGGATTTCAAATTTTCAAAAACCTAGATGAACCTAATGTGCATTTCTAGTTCCAAATCACGGTTCCGCCGATTCAGTGGTTGAGACAATTCTATGGCATAAAAATTGTTCACCTATAGGAACAACTTCGGTTTCTATAGAAGCAACTTGCCCTTTATTAGGGGAACTCTAAATTACACCAAAGGGAGTGGATACAGAATAAGAGGAGAATGCCTTCCAGGGACTTGCGCCACTGACCTGATGGCTAATAAAAGAACAATGCCTTTGAGGGAGATGGCCATACAGCATCACCAGAGACATAGAGACAAGCCACATGCACCAGATATGTGTCCAGAGACCAGGTGACTCTAGAGTGGGAGCAGAGGGATTCTGAGACTTCTGCTGCTTGCTACCAAGCTATCCGATCAAATATCTGAAAATCTTTAGCATGAGACTGGTCAAAGCTGACACCACGCAGACTTCGTTGAGACTGCAGATTTTTCTACCAAAATGTTTCTTTTTACCCAACCCTTCATTTTGTTTGCCTCATCCTTTGGCTTACTGCATACCAGGTTTAGATTGACTCAGAATTATCAGCATGGAGATAATTCACTCTTGATCCTCCAACGGCCCAGTCTTCTTTGGATTCCTGCCCTCAACAACACAATTCACTGCGGTCAGAATTCACATTTCTAAAGCTGTTCCTAGTTATGCTCTTGGTACCTACCAGAATCTTATTGGAATAAAATGAATAATTTTTGTTCCCTCTCAAGTAACTGGTTACAAAGGAGGTGTGCAACTGCTGAGTGTAATATACCAGGGCCCACTTCACAGTCCCCGCTGCTGGCCTCCGTGCCCGTCTTCAGCTGGCCCCAGTATGATGAGGGGCAAGGCATCCTCTTGGGCATGGGCAGCAGGCAGGCACCATCTTCCTAGGCACCATCAGCCCTAGGCCATGGGCTCCAGTGCATGCTCTGAGGGAGGACTGTGTGGTGGGGCAGCAGGAGGTAGCCACAGCAGGAAGGGTCTGTGCCATGCTGTAGCACCGCCTATGAAGCCAGGAACAGCCACAGCATACACAAGGGCTTGCACAAGAGTACAACTCATCTCCCACAGCCTCCAGATGCTACTGCACCAAAAGCTGTTTGTCTCAGCCAGCCCCACCCGCTGCAACTGGGACAGCCAAGAGAGCGGGGGACTCGGGAAGAGATTTCAGGTCTGACATTTTCATCTCATAGGAAACAGCACACACATGCAGGTGTGTGTACACACATGCAGCTTAGGCTCTGCACAACTGCCTGCATGTATTCCAAGCCACAACCCTCCCCGGGCAGGAAGAGCCCTCCCAGCCCTCTGAGCCCTCCCACACTCCTCTCCTTGGAAATTGCCAGAGACCACTCCAGCCACTGGCCTTCCCGGGCTGGTGAAACGATGCATCAGGAAGACACTTAGGTTTTCCTTCCACACACTTCACCACTGTTCACAGGGTCCATGACTAGCCACCCCTGCCATCCCCCAGGTGGTTACAGGAAGAACCTACCCAAGTAAATTTGGTAGATCAAAAAAGGGCCTCTAAAGTGCAGGCTGGAAGGGGCACACAACGACAAGATCTTCCTCTTGAACTGTAAGTGATTACAGACACTAATATAAATCTGGCTAGAAGTGTCACCATGAGGCTGTCACTGTGCTTGAGACCATGAAGTCTTTCTTCCTTTGTGTTCTGTCTCCTCGGAAACCTTTCACAGTATACTGAGGCTCAAGGGCTGAAGGCTCAGGAATCCCCCGCCCTCGGATGACGTTTATACACAAGGAAGCCGAGCATGGAAGAGACAACCCCCTTTGCACAGTGTGTTCTGCCAACAGAATTATGAGTATTCCAGGCTTTTGGAAAGAAGGAAGGAAGCAGCATATCCCCAGCTTCTCCTGAAGTGTGGGGAATGCCTGGGGATGCCTAGAGCACCGTGGGGTCTCAGGGAGGTGGCTCTGTATGTGTTTCCTGTGGCCAGCGGCACCAGTTCAGAGCGTGCCTGGATCCCAGGAGTTGTGAAGAACCAGAGACAGATTAATTGATGGCAATAAATGTTCTCCTGCCTTCAAGTGGCTGCTACCGAGCCTCACAGAGTCCCAGGCAAGGGCACCCCTGCAGAGCTTGCCTTGGTCTGGCCTTCAAAGACAAGGTTCTGGTCAATAGGGAGAATTACTATGGTATGACCTGGTCAGTTCTGTTTTCTATGAGGTTTCTCCTCTAGAAAGAGCTCACTGCAGCATCAGCGCATGTTAAGAGGCATATTTTTGATTCTACGCAGGGATTTTTCATTGTTTAGCATTTTATTTTGAAATAATTTGTTTAGCATTTTTACAAAAAATGTGCAAAAAGTAATACAAAAACTCTCTGTATATATTCTTCATCTAGGTTCTCCAAATACTAACATTTCACCCCATTCGCTTTATTAAATTCCCATTCTCTTTCCCTACCTATCTAGGAGAGTGGGTTGCAGACATCTAGCCCCTTTCCTGCTAGATGGCTGTGTGTGTATTTCCTATAAACAAGAACACTCTCATAACTACAGCACAATGATCAAAATCAGGAAATTAACACTGATATAGTACCATTAGCTAATTTACAGACCTCATCCAAATTTAGCCAAGTGTCTGACTCCTGTCCTTTTTAGAAAAGGGAGGGGGGAACAATGTTGTTCTTGGTTCATGATTCAGTCCAGGACCCAAGCTGTGTTTGACTGCCTTGGCTCTTTAGTTCCTCAGAGTTAGGTTTTGTTTTTGGCTTTTGTTTCTGTGGGTGTCTTCTATGACCTCCAAGCCCCTGAGGTCGTTCTCCAGAATGTCTCTTGGTTCTGGTTCAGCTGATGTCCCTTTGAGATTAGCTGTAGTTACGGTTTGGGGCAGGTGCCCCAAAAAAGAGATGCTGTGTCCCCCTGGGTGCCGCAGCTCAGGAGGCACATAATGCTGCCCTGACCCTTTTTTGGTGACATCAGTGTGGCTCACCTAGGAAGAGTGTCTGCCGGGTGTTTCCACACACGTAAGTTATTATATTCCCCTGGCCCTTCATGCTGGCTCCTGTGTCTTTATGTCAGGTCCCCTTCACTCTTTAAGCATCTCCCAGGCAGCCCTGGCTCCTTTTATTGGAGAATGGTATCTAGAAATGATCTGAGCATTAGGTTGAACATATATATCAAGACAGAGGAAACGCAGAACTGCAAGTTGTCTTACAGATCATGAAAACTACGAGAAAGCAATGAAAATTACGAGAAATCAATAAATCACATCTTACCAATTCTGCTTAGATGCACTCAGTTGTCCAACTTCACTCCATTGCCCTAGTCCAGACAACACATCAGCATCTCCTGCACCTGCATCCCAACCGGCCATCCCACACCTCCTCCAGCCCAGTCCATCCTTCACACTGTAGCAGGCAAAGCAAAGTGCAAAGCTGCTTTCCCTTGTCTGCCGCAGACCTCCTTTGCCCTGGATATCAATCTGTTCCTGAGACACCTAAGGCCCCGCCTTCCTAGGTGCTGCCTCCTCTATGCTATCTCGGCCATCACCCAGGGTGCCTGTGCCTTCCTCAACTGTCCTCATTACCTCTTTCTGGAACACTGTCTGCCTTCCAAGACAGTTAAGGTTTCCTCATCCTTCAGCCCCACTGATAGCTCTCCCCACATGACGGAATGTCCTGGCAGCATGTTGGAAACCATCTGCGATAATGTGCCTCTATGAGGTGATCAGCATTGGTCTCTCCCACTGGGTTATGGGCTCCCAGAGGGCGAAGCTGTGTCTGCCCTGCCAGCCTCAGACCCCAGCACCCAGGCAGTACCTGCATGTAGAAACTGCCTAAAATCTATCAGTGAATGTGCATAAAAGAGGAACAGAGGACAGTAAGGGTGTTATTTCCTGGCTGTGTCCTGGTAGGGGAAGTTGGATCCCTGAGGAGACAGGCGCAGGCTGAGTGTAGACTGTGAGATGTGCAAGCATATGAGGGGTTTAGACAAGCAGACCCGAGGTCCTTGCTTGCTATCGGTCACTCTGATCCTCCAACCCAGGGCGATCCTGTGGACTTGAGACCGTGCCAGGGAGGCAGTGCGAGTAAGCTGTGCTGCACAGCTGAGAAAGACAGGATGTGGAACTACGGGAACAACGCATGCTGGAGATCTCCAAGTTCATAAGGTCAGAGACTCGATGTGGTGACTATGTGGTAACCTATGCAAATGCCACTAGACTCTCTTATTCCTCCATCCCTGTCACTGCAGGGCCATACAGGCCTGACTTGTCATACAATCACTATGCACCCAGAAATAGCCATGGAAAAGCTAGAGGGCTTGCTAAGGTGTCTGTGGTATTCTGAAGACACAAATCCTGGAGTCCCTGCAAACAGCTGCTGACCACCTGGGACACAGAGTTCCACCCCTGCTAGGGGAGGGCAGGCTTCCAAAGCCACCGTGTGCTACCACGCGGCGCCTCCGGGCCACTCTCTCGTTAGGGAGAATGCAGAGGTGGAGAAAGGCTCCAGGAATGGGGTCAGGGCTCGGAAGTCTTGAAACTCACTCTATCCTGGATGTGGTAATCAACATAAGTAGGTCTTTGCAGATAGATATCCTGAGCTATAAAACATCCACATATAAAACAGACACATATCCTGAGCTATAAAACATCCACAATCTTTTACTAGGGATCTGACTTCTAGGGTCTACCCAGCGGAAAGCATTCAAAATGTGGCCACAGCTGCACTGCAGGCATCCAGTGAAGCATCATTTATAGCACAGACAGTGGACGACAATGCAAATATCTGGCCACTGTCAAGTAGGTAAATATGGCACAAATTGGTATTCATCAATATAGGTATTAGCTATCATGAGTGTTTTTTAGGGAGACCACATTAAGATACACAGAAAATACTTATGAGATGTAAATAACTGGAAACATATCTAAAATTATATCCACCTTTACTAAAACCTGATAAAATACCGAGGGCGAGGAACTGGAACAAACTCTGGGCAGATGGAAAGAGCTGACTTTGTTTTTAATACTGTTACAATACTGTTTTTGTGTCAGTTCAATGATCAGAGTCAAAAGGGCAGTCACACTTATGCTCTAAGGTTAAATGAAGAAGAAAGCAACATTGCTTCCCACTTCCTCGAGTGTCTGTGATGTTCCCACTGCTCCTGGCACGGCAACACAGCCTCTCATTCCCTTCCAGGATTCCGCAGAGAGACCAGGGACTATGTGAGCAGAAACACTACCCGTGTACAAAAAGAGAGGAATGTGCGCCGGTACATGGTGTTCCCATTTAAATCTTTTCGGGGATTTCCTCATATAAATAAATCTGAAGAAGCCAGGGTTCTATAAATAGGGCTAGAAACTACTGCCCTGATTCAAGAGAATCTCTTGTAAGATGACAGCACAGAAGCTATTTTAGGGCAAAGTAAAAGATAAACCATGTTAGTCATTAGCATTTAGTTCTCTCAGGGACCAAAAAATAAAAATCACCAGCAGAGGGTATGTATTTGTAAACCTTCCCACACAGGGACTACGTCTGCGCTCTCTTTCCTAGAAATGTCCAGACTTGGCACCAACAGTGGAGGGAGGATGTTTACCAAATTCTCTTGTGAATTTTTTGGATTTTCAAAACACTCTCACTTGGTTTCCTCCACTAATTCTTTTTTTTTTTTCTTTTTTACATTTTTATTACTCAAACTACTTTTCCTTCAGCCAGTTAAGAGACTGAGGCGAGAGCCTAAGGAAAGAAAAACAGAAAAGACACAGAGGAAAAGAGATGGCCATTGTCCAGGCAGTGGCCTAGATGGCCCATCTCATCTTGGGTCTCAGCCAAGACCCGGAGGCCTAACACTTCTCGACTGTGTAAACTCTAGAACACTTTATCCTAAACTGGATGGACCTGCCACATGCGCCTATTGCAGAAGAAAACAAAAGTCCCTCCATGGCTGGTCACAAGTATAAATAAAGCGCCGACGTCCATGTTCAGTGAGTATAACAGCCTTCTCCAGTGGGTGAACTGTGGATTCCTACTCAAAACCAAACACAAACCAGCAGGCTGTTCGCTCGCAGGCATGTATGGCAGAAACTGTCAGGTAGGTAAATTGGGGAAAGTGCATTGTCTAGTGGTTCCCCTTTTCCTGATGACATTTCGAGTCAAAGCAACAGCAAGAATTAGCAAATCAGTTTGCCAAGGTATTTCCTGTTGCTAGCAAAAATAGGCGGTCTCTGTGAAAGCACTGATGGCCACCAATAACCGATGACTGCACACCGCCCTTGCCTTTGAGTCCACAGGAGCCTCACGTAGATGGCCACATGTGGGCAAGGCACAGACTTAGATTTTTGGCAAGACTATGGTTGATTCTTCCTGTGAAAGACATAGATAATTTAAGTGCTCACATTTCCAATGCTCTTGACAGCTACAGATATGAAGAGGTATTCAATGCTACAATAAAAGATCTGTTTTAGGCCCCTCAAATTTAGAGGTTTATATTTTAAAAGATATTTGTAGTCCAGAGAAACACTAATAGTTGGGATTTCACATGAGATTCCTGCACTGATTTCCTGTCTCATATTTAGCCAAACAACCAGTCTGCTCCAGGTCACGACTGCCTCGCTGCAATTACATCACTTGCTCAGATGCAAACACGGGAACATGCAGGTGCCGTCACGTCGGGGCTTCGGGATTATTCTCAGGCTGCAGGGGCTGTGGTCCCTAGAGAGCTGTGAGAGACCTCAGCTTTAGCAAAGCTGCCAGAGAAGTTGAAAAAGTGAGGACGACATTCACCATTTTAAAAAATAATCATGGGCAAGGTAGCACCCTTTCCCAAAGTGGGTTCTGTGTAAAGTTTACAGGTGCTGACTCTAAAGCACTTCTGTGATCACAGATGTTTCAGATGCTCTAGCTTAGCTTGAGTGAATAGGTAAGTTTTCTTTTTCTGTAAGATTTTTCAGAGCCTCTAAAACCAAACAGGAAATGTAGAATTGCCAAGAAAACGATAGAGGATGCCAAATTTCCCAAACTTACTGAACCTGCATGGTTTTTCCCCTCCTCGGGACAACTCACGTAACTGGAATTCTAGAAAACGAGAGGTAAAAAATGTGGAGAGATCTCAGTCACCTCAGCAACGTCACAGGAAGACTGAAACCAAGAAAGCCAGAGCTGAGAGAGCCTAGCCAAGCCCCTCCTTGGAAAAAAACACGTCTGGGCCACCCTGCTGTTAAAGCCTTGGCTCAAATGCAATACCCACAGCCACTGAGGCCCCCCGAACCCGCCAAGGCTGGATGCGGGGCTGCTCCCAGGTCACTCTGGGTCCTGCATCTATCTCCCATGTTGAGCTAAGCAGCTGTGTAATAATGTGTGTGTGTCCACATCTCTGTCTCCGGCTAGCCCGAGTCTTGGAAGGCAGACAGGACAGCACACTCATCTCTGTCTAGAGCCTGTCCAGGGCAGCACCTCACCTAGAGAAGTGCATCACAGGACCATGAGGTTAGAACATCCATCCTTCAGTGGTGTCCACGCTGGAGGACAAAAATGATGGTGAGCAATGCAATGGGATCTGCTATGTGTGTGGGTTTTGCTTGCACGGTTTCGGGGGTTCACACATCCCCTCAGAAGTAATTGAATGACATATGAGTGTTCACTTAGGCACAGCGAAATGCATTTCTGTCATTTGGGGCACTGCTGTGGCACACTGAGAAGACAACTTGAAGCTCGGGTCCTGAGTCTAAACCCACTTTTTGTGATGTATTTGTCAATGACCTTGGAAGATGACTTCATCCTCCCTGGGCCTCAGGTTCCTTAGGAGCACACGTCTTGTGGTTGCTCCTGCTCTACTTGAGGTCGTGAGGATGAAGGCAGTGATCACATGGCAAGGGGGTGCCATGTTCATGCAGTAAAGAGGTGTGGGGGGCGCAGTTGTGGTGCCGCGTTCATGCAGTAAAGGGGCATGGGAAGCACAGCCGCGGTGCCATGTTCACGTGGGAAGTGGGGGGTGCAGCATCGTGCCTCGTCCACAGAGGAAGTGGCGGGAGGGTGCAACTGTGGTGCCGCATTCAAATGGGAAGTGGGGGTGCAGCCATCGTGCCACGTCCACAGAAGTGGGGGGCGCAGCCGTGGTGCTGCATTCATGCAGGAAGGGAGGTAGGGCACAGTCATCAAGCCATGTTCATGCAGGAAGTGGGGTGGGGTGGACGTCCTGCCACGTTCACACGGCAAGAGGGGAAGTAGCCATGGTGCAGATCTGACCGTCCCGAGCTCCAACACACAGAGATGTCAGCAGGGCCCACCTCCTCAGACAGAGCAGGAAATGGAAGTTTCCAGAGATGCTGCCACGCCTCAGCGCTGGAGGTGGGTTCTGTCCCAGCACCTTCCGAACACCATGGGCAGGAGCTCCCCTTCCACACCGCGGCCTCTCGGTGCAGAAGGGAAATGGTTACAGGCAGGAGGCTTCCGCTGGGAGACAGGAGCCACGCAGTAGCAGAAGGAAAGGAGTTAGAGATGTAGGTGTGAGGGGGGCTGAGGACAGAAGATTTTAACTTGAAAATGGCGGGATGAGTTGAAGTGCACTTCATGCTGACTCTTGCATGGGTGAACCCACGAGGGACCATCCTGTGATGGCAGCATCTTATCCATCCTGCCAGGGCCAAGGCCCCGGGGGCTGCAGACCCAACTCACTGCAGCCAGCACCCCTCAGGGTCCCCAGCACTCAGTGTAAACTGCAGTTAGGCTCAGGCTCCAATGTCTTCTGATCTCCAAAGGCACCAGAAAAGGTGACACGGGCAGACTGTGGAGGTGCTAAGAGTAACAGGGCTTGCCAGAGGGTGGAAGGGGCTAAAGGATGGAGGAAGTCCATCCTCAACAAAACCCACGAGCAAACTGCTCGGGATAGGCCCAGCTGCAGACGCACATTTGCGGGAGGCAGCATTCTCTCCATGCAACACATTCTGTGAGACCACCTGCACTTGGAGGCCAGGGCTAGTTTTGCTCATCAAAGATGGTCTAACACATCGCATGCAGTTAAAGCCTCAGGAGACCTAATTTTGATCATCGGTAAATAATTGTATGCACAAACCCCTATCCAAAGTGATTACTGTGGTTCCAGAAAATTAATTTTTAAAATTAAGCAGAGGGAGAAGAACTGATTGGAATTAAAACAAGATTTATGTGCTATTACTAACGGGGTTAAACTATGTGACTAATTGTGTTTGAATAACAAATGGAAAAATGTGCTCTAACAACTCATTATGTAGCTGCACGAGAATCTTTATCGGCTGAAAGAAAGTTTGGACTATCAAAGCCACCCCAAAGTGTGCACTGAGCTTGTCTTAAGTTCATTAACAAACAAGTTCCTAAAAGCATTACTGTACTTTTTCTTCACCGGCACTCCTCTCTATGGTGCCCCTGGGGACTCCCCGCCCTCTTGTCTCAGCACCTCTGCACATTTACTATAGGAGTCAGTTCTCTGCCTGCTCTTGGTTTCTGCTTCTTCAACATGTGAATCTGTTCTCGGCATCATGAACCACAACCAACTCACTGGCACCTGTGGGGTCAGTGCACCCCACACGTTGCCTCGGTTGCCCTTGCCACCACTTCACATTTCTGCATACCTGGCTTACCCACCCGTATATGGAACAGCTGCTTCTGGGTGACAAGCCCAACTCTGGTCTCACCAGCTGCAGCTGTGGAGAGAGGACAAGTGCCGTGACACAGGACAAGGCTGTGGTGGCTGCTGTCTCCTGCCCTAGACATCCTGTTCTGCAAAAGCAACTCTCGTTACAATAGAGACCAGACGGGTTTGGTTTTGTTTCTTGCAGTCAAAGGCATCCTGAAGAGCAGGTGAAGCACAGTGTCCCACGCTTGCCAGGAGAAGGACTCCCCACATCTCAGCAGCTGGTGTTACTACTGTCATTACCTGCGATGCTGTGGAGTTGGAGTCTGGCCCCATGCCCAGGTCCTTTGTCCTTCTCAAAGACCAAGCCCCTGGCAGTCCCAGGCTGGTGCATGGCAGGAGGGGCAGCTTCGTGGCAGTGGAGGTGCTGTCTTTAAAAGCCCCTGGGCCTCCTTCTCAGAGAGGTCTTCCTCTCCAATGGTCGTTACTCAGGATGTGCAAGGCACAATTAGGAAACCGAGGCTCCCTGATAAGTGAAATAAAAGCCTCCCAATACCTCCAAGGAATGAAGGGCTATTCAGAATTGGGCGCTAAGCTCCTCCACTGCTTGCACAATTGCATCTCCTTTCAGCAGCAAATGCCAGTGTGTGCTGCATTTGGGAGGTGATGCTTCAGCCCCAGGCAGGAGGCTGCACAGACTCAGAGTGTCTTCTCCAAACTCAGCAGGGTGCTGACCTCGGGGGTCTGTGGGGGGCAGGAAGAAGACTAAGGCTTTGGGCTCATCTAGATTGAGTACATTTCCTGCCTGTACCTCTAGTTGGCTGTGTGACTCCAGCCAAAGTATTTCACCTTGTGGAGCTTCAGGACCTTGGTTTCACCATATGAAAACAGTCTCGCCTTTGCAGCATGTGGAAGTGCTGTGAAAATTAAATGTGTAGTACCCACCAACCAATAGATGCTAAAAAACAGGAAAATTAAGATCTACCTGATAGAATCTCTTAAAACCCAAATGTGAGTCTTGGTCTAACATCATCTGATTCAACTGAAGCCTCTTCCTTGTCCATCTGGAATGCAGAGAAGCTATTCCTTATGCTTTCTGGTGATGCTCTTACAGACACCTGAGCTAGGCTCAAGGGAATCTACTTCAACCTTTGCCAATTTTGCAAATTCTCTTCCATAACATATATTCATCTGTTGATTCATTATATTTTCAGTTATCCCTTGACTTAAAACATTGCTTCAAAGGCCTACTGGCTGTCCCTGCTCCACGGGTGAGGATGACAGGGAAGAGGGCCCAGGGTGCGTCCTCAGGACTGACGTGGAGATAAAGCCAGCACAGCCTGGGAAGGGCGAGGCCACCCCTGCTGCAGAGTGAGATGCTGCTGGGACATTCCAGTGACAGGAAGTGGGACCCCAGGCAGCCCCCTCCCTGTGAATGCTGACAGATGAAGGGACCTTACCCCACAAGGAGTAAGTTGCACCTCCCTGTACCTCTCTGCCCCTTGTTCCAGCCTCTGGACCCAGAGCATAGGAGGCGTCCCTCCCACATGTGTGCTGTAGGAAATAACCACAAGTGCCCCAAATGATCCTTAACCACTTCCCATTTTCTCCTTTGCCTCCTGCCACAGCCTCTCACCATCGGGTCCCTCTGCTTGGGATGAGCACCATGTGACTAGGGTCCTTCTCAGAGGGACAATGGCATCCAAGAGAGAACACAACAAAGCCACTAGCTTCTAGAAAACCTATTTCTGTCAGAGCAGAATGGTCAAGCCAGCCACTCAGGAAAGGTCACACTGGACTTCTGACTGGAGCCACGTGTCTAAGTGACTGAGCCCTTCTCTCAGAAGCAGCAGTGGCTGCAGCTGCCATCCTCTTGGTGACACTTTTGTAGCTGCATGTGCAGACGTCATTTTGAAAGCCTATTTAATGTAATCCTTTTTAGATTCAGGCCATCATCCCAGCTTGCTGAGCCCTTAGTGGACGCTGGATCCAGTGCCCATCAGGGAGTGTCCCTGGCGTGCCAGGCACAGGGAGACAATGCAGACACCACAGGAGTCACCTCACAGGACCCCACAGCCGAACCCAGCAGGTCAGGACCTGCCTGCCAGGGTGTCTGCTTCAGCCCACACTGTGCTTACAGAACAATGAAATGTGCAAAATGTGGAGAGTTCAGGTTTTCAGTGGCAATTCTGATTTCTCTCAAAGCATCCAATTTTCTGGGGACACTGGTCCTGTGCTCCTGCTGGTCACGCTCGACTGATGGGCGACGGCTGTGGACACAGGGCCCCTCCTCCCCAGCGTGGGCACTGATGCTCAGTCTTGCCTTGAGGAGCTACTTCCGCCCTGACTTCTGATGTCGCTGAGCTGAGTCCCTCCTCACACAGCAAACAGCCAGGATCAGAATGCAGGAACCGAGAAGGCCTTTAGGACAACCCCCCTACAGGGTGTCGCACCCACCAGCCTGAACAGTCAAATGTACCTACACACATGGCTCCCCGCAGCCTCTCAGAGCCTTCCGAACGTCACCCAGCACCCACCAGAGGAACATGGCACCCCACTCACCTTTCTCTCCTCTCCCATGACCTTAAAGAGGTGTGGCAGAGGGAGACAGTCACCAGGCCATGGCGGGGGGCCAGCCCGCCTGTCAGGGTCCTCTACAGTGTGTGTCGGGGGGGCAGGGGGAACAGCTCTGGTATTTACCCAGGATTGTCTGGCACCTGGCCCAAGCCCCAGGTCTCGGATCACGTCCTCCTGTGGTGCCCCTCCCTCCCGACACCCGAGGCCAGCTCCAGGCACATTGCCTGGCGCTTCCTCAACTCAGAAGGCCCCAGTGGGTCTGACGCAAAGGAGGACCACCGCGGCCTGCGTCTGCCAGGGCACCAAGAGCAAAGGGAGCCTCACCATAGAGGCCCAGTGGCACCAACTAGACCATGGGCCCAGCCTCTTCGACAGGGGCATGGTGCTTGGCCTCAGGGCTCACAAGTCTTTGCTGTATCAATCACCCTTACTCACAACAGCCTGTCTTTTCAAATGAGTCATACAAAGCAGTTAAAAATGCCCTGTTGATTCTTACCACAAATATCCAGTTTCCTGAACACTGACTAATTTAATTTCACCACCTTCTGGAGGAAAGAAATTAAACACTCAGAGAGGAATTCTTATATATTTGTAGTTTTGGTAAGTCAATGAGGAGATATCATTAAACTTAAATAAATCAAATCACTGAATAAAATTAAATGCCATTTAATAAATGATGGAATGATCACCCCAGAAGCTATACCTTCTGACGAAAGTCACGCACTGGTGACAAGGAGGACTGCTGTCACCTCTGACACACTATGTAAAACCACACAGTACGGTTCCTCTATACACTCTCCTGGAGCAAAGGAGGATGTCTGCTCTTCCGTGAGGGAATAGGTCTGTGTGCTCTCTCACTTTAATGGTGAAGCCATAGAGTACAACCTCAGGTAAACGCAAGACCAACAGACTCTGGCTTAAGTATTACCAAACAAGCCAAAACATTGCTCTTTTAAAATTCATCATCAACAACAAAATAAAACAGAAAGCCCAAGAAGTCTACACAGACAACTCCAAAACATCTCACACTATTTATGACCACCCAAACACCAGTGAGGGCCCATGAGCCAGTGGCAGAGGTGGGTGGAGGTGTCTGGGTTTACCAGCTCCAGATTTCCGTGCTTTCATCAAGGGTCTGACCTACCCAGGTGTGGAACCCATAGCACGTTGGGCAAACTGCTCTCAGAGCTCCCCCGGCCCAATGCTGAGCAGCTGCAGGGCGGGTGCCACCCCAGGTGGGGGTATCAACAAGCCTGGGCAGGACCAGGGAGGTGAGACCGACCCTGCATTGCTCCTGTAGAAGCACCTGGGCAGGACCCCAGACCCAGAAGAGGAAGCAGAGCCTGGGCAGGGTGAGGAGGTTGAATCCAGGGCAGGTGAAGGACAGCAAGGCAGGAAGGAACAAGTGGGTTGTTGGATGGCGACGTCCCAGCACGTGGATCTCCGATCAGAAGTAGCCCCCTTTGCGCTGGTGTAAGTCTCCCCCAGCTGGAGGATCACAGGTTTGCAACTCAGCTATTCCCGCCAACCCAGATGACTCAGGCAAGCCCCATGGGTACCTTTAGCAAACTCGGCACAGCACTCAGGAAGAACCTGGCCAATGCAGCGTCACAAAGCCAGGGTGCAGTCATCGTGGAAGAACTTGGTAAGCCTGCCTGGGGCTGCTGCATGCTCTGGGATCCCCAGAGAGAAGACGCAAGGCAGCTGGGGAAGACCTCTTTGTCCTTCTAGATAGAGTAATGGCTGCTTTCTTTTTGGCACATGCCTGTCAAGTCCTAGACCACCAACTACTCCATCCTGCTTCCTCTCAGATAGCTCTTCACTCTGTCACCATCATGCTAAGCTCATGAGAGCAGGGCCCACTTTGCGGCCAACCTCTTAGTCTCAGGGTCTGGCAAAAGCCCCGGCCGTTGTAGGGGCTCATGTTGAGTGAAGGGAGAGAGCTCAGAGGGAGGTGGCATTGGAGGAATCTCATGCTGCTGAATAGGAGGCTGAGGGCTCTTCTCTACCCACGACTGCTCCCATGCAGAATTTTCCCTCCCCTCCTTCCTTTCATTAAGTCCTGTGGCCTGCAGCCTTTACAGGGCACTGAGCTTGTATCTTATATGTCTAGAAAGGAGCCACACCAGAGCTGCAGGTGGAACTCAGACCCGTGAGGGCCCATAAATGCTGCAGTGAGACCACTGCCACTCTCCCGCCCTGTCCCAGCATGCGGGCCAGGGGGCTCAGCATGCTGTGAGGAGCGCCAGGTCCACGTCATGGTTGCTTGCTCTCAGACCTGGGGTCTCTGAACACCAGCATCTGATCTCTCTTATCGCATTACAGAGCTACCAAGGAGTCACTTAAAAAGGAGAGAGGCAGGGCCGGGAGCGGTGGCTCACTCCTGTAATCCCAGCACTTTGGGAGGCCGAGATGGGCAGATCATGAGGTCAGGAGATCGAGACCATCCTGGCTAACATGGTGAAATCCCGTCTTTACTAAAAATACAAAAAATTAGCCGAGTATGGTGGCGGGCGCCTGTAGTCCCAGCTACTTGGGAGGTTGAGGCAGAAGAATGGCGTGAACCTGGGAGGCGGAGCTTGCAGTGGGCCGAGACTGCACCACTGTACTCCAGCCTGGGCAACAGAGCAAGACTCTGTCTCAAAAAATAAATAAATAAATAAATGAGAGAGGCAGAAGAAAGGTACTAATGCCTGTGTGGGAATTTCAGAAGGCTTTGGCTACAAAGCTTGGGCAAGAATGATTTTTCCTTTCTTATGGAAGTTTAAATATCTCTACTTTTTCCTCCCCTGTTCCCTCCTTCATGAATCTGCTATTTAATAGTGAACAAAATGACATGAATGAGGAAGTTTCCAATAACCTCATTATCCCATTACCTTCCATAGATTTCCTTATGCTTTCTTCTTTTTCTGTGTTAACTGAGTTCTTACCCGTGAGTGAAGTTACTTTATGTATTGGGTCCACTTTGTCAATTTTTCTACTTCAGAATCCTTGACTAGACTTTGGTCTCAGCATTACTTCCTTTGACTTGAATGAAGGGAATAAGAACATTAGATTTTTCTTTTCCTCAAGCAAGGGGCAAGGAATGGAGCCAAAGCTCTTTGCCCAGCACCGTCCCCCATCGTGATCCTAGATCCAAAGCCCTGGGAAGTGGCTGGAGGTTGTCTAGCACTTGCTACCCACTGCATCGGGAAAACACACTTTTCATAAGATCAGAAGTCAACACCAAGTACAGATAAAGAAATGTCCCTTCAAGCAAGTTGGAAAAAAAAAAAAAAAAAAAAAAGAACAAAGAACAAGGACTTTCTACAAGTAGTTCTGAGTGAGAAACATCCTTCCTGCTCTTATTTCTGTGGGCTTGAGGACACTAGTGACACAGACACCAATGCCATGTTCTCATGGGGAACTAGCTCTGATCCCAAGAAAAACATCAGCAGGCAAAATTCCCTGGTTTCCTTGTTCTGCTTACAAATTTGGACAATCCCTGGGGGTGGAGGCCAGTTTTCTTGCCAAAGGCTGAGAGAGCCAGATAATATTTTCATGGTCTTATTTTAGAATGGGTAGCTCTGTAAACAACCTCAGTGACAAAACCCACAGACAGCTTGTCTGGATCCTTATTTGAAGCAGAAGGTCACCGGCGAGGTAGACATCCCAGATGCACTTTAGACATGTGACAAAGTGCACAAGCCCAGCCAGTGCTGGCTCCCAGATGAGGGACACTTACCTCACCTTCTAAGTTTTGATAGTGCCATAATGCAGCCTGCTCCGGGGGCCTGAGGTCAGAACGGGACCCGTACTTGGGAGCCAGCGGGTAATGGAAGAAAGGTCTATCTCTCAAGAGGGCAGACCTTGCATGGCACGGGACAGGCAGATTTGCAGAGAAAGGGATGACTGGTCTGTCCCACTTGAGAACAGCAAAGGTAGGGAAGTGAGAGCAAGTAGGGAGAAGAGACGATTCAAGTAGAAGGGCAAAATAACTTCTAAACAACATGCATTTAGCAGAAGGAAAGTCAAGGTCCCGGGAAGCCGATCAGCATAGTGGCTACAATCACAGGCTCCGATCCTGAGGCCGGGTCACACTCAGCCGCACCATCAGGTCCCAGCCACACTCAGCTCAGCTGCTTATAGGGGCCTCCCTTCCCTCAACTGTGGAACAGAGGGAATATGTGTACTTAATTCACATGGGATGGCATGAGGAGGAAATGAACATACAAATAAACAAAAAATAAACATATCCACCACTTACAACAAGGCCTGGCACACAGAAATCCCTCACTCCATAAAGATCAGGTGCTGCGGTTCTCATGATCACCTCCACCCCTAGGGGTCTTCCTCCAGAGGTTGCAGCCCATCCCAGCCCACAGCCCTGCCAACTGGTGGGGAGGAACTTTCAACCCTTTTCTCTGGCGGTTTCTCTGCTAAGCTGACTTGCTGGCTGTTTGACCTTGGACACGTTACTGAAACTCTCTGTGCCTCAGTTTCCTCACATGGGGACAATGGTTGTGTCCTATCAACTTCATGGATCTACTTTAAATAGAAACTACAAGTTCAAAAAGGGGGCTATTGCCCTGTGGGTCCAGTGGAAACTTTTCTGCTTTCAGCAGATCATATTCAAAGTCAGGACTACAAGACAGAAACTCTTCAACTCCCGTGTACGGACACCCAGCTGTCCGGGTGAGCCCAGCATTTTCACATCTATTATTGAGCCAGTGGTGAAACTTTTTCGAAGAACTAAGATTCATCTTTAAACATCAAATCATTGTTATTATTTGCCATTTTTATGAGACTTTTTCTAAAATATACAGATACATGGAGTTTAGATCAATAATGAAAAGAGGTTTAATTGGTTCATGATTCTGCAGCCTGCACAGGAAGCATGGTGCGGGCATGTGCTCGGCTTCTGGGGAGGACTTAGGAGCTTACAATCATGCCGGAAGGCAAAGCAGGAACTGCAGGAGTGGGAGTAAGGGGAGGAGATGCTACGTACTTTTAAACAACCAGATCTCGTGAGAACTCACTATCGTGAGGACAGCAGCAAGCCATGAGGGATCTACCCACAAGATCCAATCACCTCCCACCAGGCCCTGCCTCCAAAACTGGGGATTACAATTCACATGAGATTTGGAGAGGACAACCTCCAAACTGTGTCAGCCTCATTGGACAACAAGAAAAGAACGGAGAGAGAAGATCCCAGGACTTCCCGCCCTTCTTCCCAAAGTAATAATCTGACACATCTGTGCAGATCCCAATAATCTGGCACATCCCTAAGCCTGGGCCCCAGCCAGAGGCACACTCACCTGCTTTGCGGCGGCCTGGCTTGGAGGTAAAGAACCCGGCGTGAGCACAGGGGGGCTCCCAGGGCCACAGAGTTCAGGAAAAGGATTCGGGATGGCCGGCAGAGACGAGGTTCTAAATTGCTGGTCTTCCTCCTGAAGGCGCCTGGAAGGCAGGGATAAGTGCCTGTTAAAAGCTGCCATTCCCCACATGACCCGGTCTTACCACTGTGGTGATACACCCAGAAAGCGGGACACAGGGCTTCTAGGAGTCACTGGCATGCCCACATTCACAGTGGCATCCTTCACAATAGCCAACAAGTAGAGGCAACCCAAGGATCAACAGATGGATGAATGGATGAACAAAATGTGGCATATCCATACCATGGACCACTACTAGGCCATGAAAAAGGAAGCACATTCTGACACAGGCTACAACAGGCTGAACCCCGAAGACATTATGCAGAGTCAAACATGCCAGTCACAACACCAGAGACACTGTGTGATTTCACACAGTGAGGGAGGTAGCATATTCAAACCCATAGAAAGTAGAATCGTGGCTGCAAGGTACTAAGGGGAGGGGAATGGGGAGTTGCTATTTATTGGGGATAGAATTTCAGTTTCACAAGATGAGAAAGTTCTGGAGATTGTACAACCATTGTGAGTGTGCATTAATACTACTGAACCATACTCTGAAAAAACAGTTAATATGGTAAATTTTATGTTACATGTATTTTACTAAAAGGAAAACTTTAAAAAATTACAAGTTGTCATTCTCAGACCCAAAGTGTATCTGGTATCAATTCTCTTCTTCATTAGGCATCCCGGGGGGACGGGGGTGCAGAGATTCTTCTGTTGTCCTGGGTGCGTGCTCATCTCAGGCAGCACTCAGGGCCTGACATGGCATCAGCTCCAAATACCTCATCCGTTTGATCAGTGAATACCTAATGTGTGAAAGGTTTTCTGCACAGGAGCGTTTTCATGAGGACAAGTGTTTGTCAGCGTCCTTGAAATGAGCATTAATCTAATCAAATGAAAATACAAGAAAAGGCTTTGTGTGTTCTCACCTGAATTATGCAATGGATGCTTATTTATATAAAAAGGTTGTTGATACTGAATTAATTCGAAATTATAGCTTCACATATCTGTCCTCCCAAAGCCTGTGTCCACATTAGAAACACACCTTAGAAACACACGCTGAATCCACGCACCACCTCTACTTTCCTGGCACTTCTCCAGGGGCATCTGTTCCCTCCTCAGAAAAATGCACAACCCACTTGTCATACAACTATGCAACACACGCACAGTATGACGAATCAGAAGCAACTGTGAACAGCAGAGAAATCAAGTTCAAAGTCAAAGCAAATGCCAAGTGCCCGGCGCCTCCCCTCTGTGGAGTAACTTCTGGCCCACATCTCCAGGACACTCCTGGGCACACAGCCTCCTCCATCCTTCCTGAGGCCACGCGACCCTGTCCACAGCCTCCTACCTTCAAGGAGAGGGGAGCAAACCTCACATTATCTTCACTCAGCATTTCCAATCCCTCCCCATGTTTAAACACACCTCAGAAACCCCCATCACAGGCTGTGTCTTCAAGTAATTTTTTTTTGACCATTTTTACGATTTCACAAAATCAGCAATCCGTTAGCTTTCCTGAGAGATATGCCACTACAGAAACACACTTTGTGATCACTTTACTTTTTCTCTTTCACCAACTTTCCCTATTTTTAAAGGAAGATCCAGCTAGCTATCCCACATAGACCAGCAAATGATGCATGGATTTAAAATTATGAGAACTCACATGGCATGAAGGGAATCAGTGCTGTGAAATACAGGAAAGCCGTTCCTATAATGGTTTGATGACATGCCAGAAAGTTTATTTTTACTGTGAACAAATCCCACTCTTCCCATAACAGCTTTAGCCTTGGCAAGGCATCCAGCTGAAAGGTCTGGCTGTTGTCGTACAGGAGGAGATGGATAAAAGGGGTGGCCAGTGCCACTTTCAGGACATTCCAGTCCACGGCTTCTAGCCAGTGACTTCACCCCGAAGAGATAATCTGATGTTTCAGTGTCCACAAAAGCTTATTCTCTTTATTGGGTTGTTTTGAGCATTTTTAAAAAGTCCTGTGTTGACTTTAAAGTGGCTCAGAGACATCGCCTAAGGCAAGACTAAGGGGCATCACCTAAAGACAAAAAATCCCCACGAAAGGGGCTCACAATAGAAGGGAGAGTGACTATGGAGAGGGGTGCTGAGATTTAGGGATGTCAGTGACGGTGGCAGGAACTGCAGAGCTGGTGTGGCGAGGTGCGGGTCCTTCTTCTCTGTGCCTGTGCTGTGGCCCACTTGCGTTTGTCTAGAACACATGCGTGGCCCTTGCACTCTCAAAAGCCTGGGTTGCTTCTCCATACAGAATCGGCTCACCCGTCGGCTCTCCTGTGTGTTAGGCCTTCTTGCCCTTTCCAAGCGTCTCCTCTGCCCATACCCTGCCTGCACCCCAGCTCCCTTTGGGTTGCATGGCAGCCCCCGGGAAGTTCCTCTGCAGCGTGCACCATGCTCCATGCTCCCCGGTACCCAGCAGCCTGCTCCATGGCCACTTCCCACCTGCTGCGGTGGGCCAAGTTACCGCCCCGCTGTGCCTTGGTTTCCTCACCTGGGAAGCGAGGGTAACCCACACCACCTCCCTCCCAGGGCACTGATAACAAAGGAGGAGCTCATCAGCATCTGCACACAGTAAGCGCTCAGCGAATGGCCTCACTTCACAAAATAAATCTTTGGTGATTTTAGATTGATAACCATATTTTTTTTTAATCCACCTGAAAGTGAGAAACAAAACTACTTATCTGAGAGGACACCAGTGAGAAGAGTCTGGCCCAAGGAATAGTGCCTGTGACCCTGTAGGGAGAGGGCTCTGCTGTCCCACAGAGCAAGACTGCCCCTCCACCCCGGGGACTTAGCGCAGGCAGCCCTGGGGCACATATGGGCAAGTTCAGCCAGAACTCGAGGTTCAAGGGTCCTGGGCAACTACTCCGGCAGGGAGGCAGGCCTTCTGGCTTTTCAGCTCACCCTCGGGCACCTTCGCCATGCGACTGCAACTCTATATTCCCAGGCGCTCCCCAAGGCTACTGTGATGCTCCCAAGACATGCTCCCAAGAGAAAAACAGCTCTCCCACTAGACTTAACTAAGTACAGGAGGTCACGCTTCAAAGAACGAAGTCGAACAAACCCTGGGACAGGTATCATTCAGCATCAATGAATATGACAAAAAGTGAGAAGGCAGAGGGGAAGCCGGGGTGGGAAGCTGGTGAGGCAGCTAACCACAGGCGCCAGGGCCACTGTACCCTCTCCCCTCCGTAAGAAACAGCGGCCACCTGGAGCAAGGTGATTACCTGGGCTGCGGAAGACCGAAGATGTCAGACCACAAAGAAAACTCTCAGAAGTTTCTAGAAGCAAGGAAGATCCCAGGAAATGAACGGAGCTCCCCAGAAGACGGGGTGCTGAGACAGGAAGCACCAGAACCCCATCCTGACAGAGGCCAATGAGGGCAAGGGGCAGTACCAGCAGAGATGGCTGTACATCCTCCACGAAGGCCCAGAGATGCAGGCAGGGTCCCACGGAGCCCCACGCCATCCCCGCCATGGACTGCAGCAGGGCAGACAGGCCGATCCTTGAGGGCTGCCCCTGGCTCTCAGCTTGACTCTACAAAGATCTTCATTCACAATGTCTAAGGTGCTCTCAGCACCTTCTCCTTCAACACGACCGTTCTCTAGACACCCTCCTCCCAGGCACTTGAGACAAAATCCAAGTCACCCTCCACACACTCTCTGTCACCTCACAGCCCTGGCAAAATTCAAGTGCTGGCAAAACGCAGCTGCCCCTCCTCGGCAACGCGCTCAAATCCCCTCTTTCTTCATCCTCGGGCAGCACACAATCATCTTCCATTCGGGGGCTCCTGAAACCGCTTCCAAACCGGCCATGCTGTGCCAACCCTGCTGCCCTCTACCACTGCCCCCATGACCCCTGGCAGCCAGAATGCTGGTGTCAAAACTCAAACCCAGCCCCTTCACGCACCTGTCCAGAACTCTTCCCCATGTGGCTCCTGAAAAGGGCACACAAAGTGTTTCAGCACTGGCCTCCATCTGCATCATATCTTCTGCTTATAAAACCTCTGCCTCCATCTATCTGAGCTCCTACCGCCCTTTGACATCTGTTCAGAGATCCCACCTCCCAGGAACCTCCTTCAACGTCCCCAGCACGTTCCTCCCTCCAGCCTCCCTGTTTCCACAGAGATGTGCCTACCCATGAATTAGCAGAGGAATGTGGCCAAATGCAACTCCGAGGGAGGTCTGGGGTTATACGACAAGCTCCGGGGGGTGCTGTAGCTGCTAGCCTCCCAACCCTACTCTGGGTAGTGAGGGCTTGGGGCATGCCATCAGCTCCATGGCTGTTCTTTCAATCTTCCCAGAGATTTTTCCTCTGGTGGTTTTCCTGCATATCCCTCTACCTAGCACAGTGCCTTGCACATAGCAGGCACTCAATAAAAAGTACTGGAATTGAACCGGCTACAAAGTTCAACCCAAGCGCGGCACACCACACACACTCAGCGTATCCGTTATCCCATCAAAGGAATGTATGTGCCTCTTGGTTTTGCAAGGCCAACACTGTTCCCCCCAAGACCATTTAACTCACAGAGAGAGATGTCCCTGTCGACAGCTCTCACCCTTGGAGAAGGCTCTGCCCGTGAGGCCTGGACTTACCTGACAGCAAGGATGTGCACAGGCTGGGAGCGCTGCACCCTCTGCCTCGGGGACACCTGTGGCTGGACGGACCGAGGGCCTGAAGCCCGAGGTTGGCTGCGGGCATGCTGGCCATTCTGCAGGAGGGGCACCGTGTCTGACTGCATGCTGCAGGCTGAGTACAGGCTCTCCAGGGATGCGTTCATATCGTTCACCAGGGCTTCCAGGTCCACATCATCCTCTGCACAGAAAAAGGCAAGAGCAAAAAAGAAACTTTAGCAGTGGAGAGCAATCAAACCCAAATGTACATCTTGGTGATCAGGTTCCAAACCTCAATCCTATTTTTCAAATGTTATGTAAGGGGTAGTGGGGCAACACTGAGAGAAGTATGACTGTATGGAAGCATGCATATTACATGTATTCATCATGATTGACATTCCAAGGCAATTCAATCATTAGAGCTGGGCTGCATTTCTACCTGTCTCCAGGGAGAAGCCATTTGGAGCATCTGCTCAGTTCCCTTCAGTACCCCGTTCTCTCCCCCCCACCCACTCCGGTAGGCCACACACAGCCATAGCTGCATAGCACGACCCCACTGGCCTGGACTCAGCTGACTGAATCACAGGTGTCTCCTAAGATCAGGACTCTCTCCTCCCTGGGATTCCAGAAGTGAAACAAGAGACAGAAACAGAGCAGCACCCAACACTGACACTGGTTCCAGCCCAGAAAGGTTAAGTAGGAGCTGAAACTGTGACAGAGGTTTATGTGTGGCTGCTATTACAATACATGCCTGTGGGCTTCGGGTGCCCACCCATCCTCTTGATTGGCCAGAGTGCAGAAGGAAGCCCATCTTCACATCTTCTCTCTCTGCGTGGGGCAGTGCAGAGAGAGAAGCCACAATGGCACAGAGAGTAAGCCGAGAGAGAGAGAGTGGAAAATGCCCTTTAGAAAGGGAGGAATGAGCCCACAGAGACTGCAATGGTTGGTTTTATGTGTCAACTTGGCTGGGCCATGGTGCCGGGTTTTAGCTAAACACTAGACTAGACTAGATGCTGTGAAGGTATTTTTTAGATGCAATTAACATTTAAACCACAGACTTTGAGTAAAGCAGATTGTTCTTCCTCATGTGAGAGGGCCTCAGCCCATCACCTGAAGACCTGAATAGAAGAAAAAGCCCGGCCTCCAAGGGGAAAGATGGAATTTTGCCTCCAGATCTGAACTGCAACCCTTCCCTGGACGTCCGGCCTGCCAACCTGCCCTGCAGATTTTGGACTTGCTAGCCTCCACAGTGTCATAAGCCAATTCCTAAAATACATATGTCTCTCTCTGTATATAGCCTATTTAATGGGTTGCAGCCCTATCTCTGTTTCTCTGGAGAAGCAGACTTAACACACACGGGCTCAGGGTCACAGACAGCAAGACGCTCTTCCAAACAAAGGCTACACCGTTTGGTCGGTAGGAAGGAAAGCAGAGACTGGCACTTGCAAACTTGCTCACCCTGGCCTGCTCCTACTGGCTCTGGGCGCAGGGCCTGGGACATGGGCTTCCTATTTCTTAAGAGTCCTCAACTCTAATAAGAGCTTAGCAACAGTGTCCACCCCACACGGGGGTTGTAAGGACTAAGTTAGTTATTATCTGCTTTATAACAGAGTTTGGCACACAGTAAACAGGAAGATGTTATTTATTAGCCCTATTTCATCTATTTCTTACAAAATAACAAAAAGCGGTCATTATTAACCTGGCTTAACAGCTGAGGAAACAGGCCTGGAAGAATTAAATCACCTGCCCAAGGTCACATAAGCAGTACTGAAAACAAGCTTTGCAGCCCTCATTCTCCCCTACCAGGTGTGTGCTCCTCACAGAAGCTCCAGAGGGGCACTCTGCCCTCTGGGTCAGAAGGTTTTTGTTTTAAAGGGCTCCCCTCATCTCCCAAGGTTAAAGGGCATAACAAGACAAGACATAAGGAAACCAAATGACAACAAGGAGGGAGGGAGGTCCTGGGCAGCCACAGTAGTGCAGAGGGTATGGAGGGGGCAGGGTCACCCCGGGGGTAGTGCTTCGGCTTCTGGGGTGAGTGGGACAGTAGGATCACGGTTTAGCCAGATCACGCTCAAGATCCTGGTGAAGACAGACAGACAGAAGGGAGGGGTGAGGACAGAAGGGAGGCTGCTGAAATGGCAGCGATGAGACCACTGAGGCCTGGCCAGCATAGCCCCTGCTGGAAGAACAGAAGCCACATTCAACCCAGGCCCAGGGGAGAGGGCAGGGGCTGGGGAGCAGCAGGCTGGAAGAGGAAGGGTGCCTTAGAAAGACGGGTCAGATGGATCCGAAGATGCAGACTGGGTGAAATCAGCAGCTGAGACTCAGCAAGCAGGGCCCTGTGTGCCCAGGATCTGTGTGAAAGGAGGGAAGAAGAGAGATGTTGCCATGGTTTGGGTTGTGAGTGGTCAAATATTAATCCTGGCCAGATATTAAAAGGACAAAGTGCTGAATCAATAATTAATAATTACTGCATAATCAATAATTAATGACCAGGGAGAACACTCAGAGTCAGCAGGCGAACTCTTGCTCATAGTTCCGGGGAGGTGGTGGGGAGGGAAGAGTTGGTTGGCAAAAAATCAGGACCCCTGGAGGGGCAGGCATGTACCTGCCTGAGCTCCCCGAGGTCCCGAAGGCTGTGGCCTTAGGGAGAGGAGAGTCTCTCTGTCAACTGCTGGAGCGAAAACTACTGTCCAGAGTACTCTGCCTGCCAAAGATGAGACCTCAGTTCTGTATTTATTGAGACTGCTGCATTCATTTTGAGGAAAAGTTCTAGTAGACACCATGGATCTGGGGCTTTAGGAAAGTTCTAGAACGTATGCATCATGCACTCACTCATCTCCTACACTCCTATTTAACTGACAGGGAATAGCTGCTTAATTGAAGCTCTGCAAAACAATTAGCACGAGTGCCACTCTTAACTTACCATATTAACAGCTCAATATTTCTATCTCAATGGGCCATCTAAAAGTCAATACTGGCTAAAACACAAAGTTCACTATAAGTATAGTCAGTCTTGGGTGATGCAGGAGGTTGGTCTCAATGCCGCACACATGCACACATGCAAACATGTCCACACCCGTGTACACACATGCACGTGTGCTGTGGGGCCACGCTGCCAATTCAATGCCAGGCTTTTATCCTGCTTTGGACATAAAACAGTGGTACAGTTCTCACTCTGGGACTGCTCTCTTCTAGGAAAACAACATGTTTTCATTCCCTCTAGGGAATTTTCATGTGCAGTTATTTATCTCTATGCATTCCCAACAGCCCCTGGCTGTGCTCCCCAGGCAGGCAGCCCCCAGCGGTCTCCCATCCTTTTCCTGCTAAGCCTTCTCTCAGTCAACCAGATCATTCCTGGGTCACATCTCTGCAATTAGGTCAAATGCAAAGTACTTCTGTCATTATTCAAAGTAAATACAAGGTAATAGACGCCAAAATATAAATGCAACACATGTCCTCAAAATGCTTTTACTCTCCTCAGTGGTGGATTATTTGTACAACTCTTTTCTACTTCAATACATTCAATCCTGAATCTTTTCAACAAAGCCAGGTCAATCTGATAACTCAATAGGTTATAATCTTCATAAACTGAATCCAACCACTCTATCTGGATGTTTCAAACCTTCATACTTTCCAGAGCCATTAGAGCAAAAATAAAACTTTTTAGAAAATTTAAAATGCCCTACTTTAGAAACAACCGTAAAACGTCCTGTGGGGTTCATTAGCATTTTATCTGTTTAGATAATAAAATCACTTATGGTTCTCCGACTTACAAGCTTCACTAAATTCTAATGAAGAGCGACAGTTAAATCTTCCAAACAGGGGGTTTTAAAGGTCTGATTCAAAAGAAGACACTTTTTCATATTCTACATCAATTTTTTTTTTAATTACTACATTAAGATACAACTGAAATCACACTGAGTTCTTATAAGTATCCCTATGGCGTCTATTCTGTCAGCTGGTCCACCTCAGTAAGGACTCTGTGTGCCACCTCTGTGCATGTGGCCAACTGCAAAATTCTTGTCTAGTCCCATGAATCGAAGTGGATCAATAATCACCCATTTGTGAAAGGCCTTCTGCCATGTAACAGAAGTGGGAGAATCAAGTAAACAAATGCTTCTCACAGTGAATATTCAGATTGTCTCTTTAATGTTAACCTGATGCCAAAATATTCTCCATGAGGCTGCCCCACTTGGAGGAATACTGAAAGGCGCAGGAAAAAAATAATTTTATATATAAAATTTCACTTCACACAGATTTATACGAATGTATTTTCTGCACAAATATAGGTCAAACAACATGGCTGCCAATCAAGTTATTAATAGTTATTTTCCGTCTTTAAATAACCCAATCGAAAACTGGGTATCAACTTTGCCCCAAATATCTGAGTAACTTGTCTGATCTCAAATTCACATCTCATCTAGTTTCACCGTCATTCGCAAACTGAGGTTGGTTTAGTTTTAAAATAGATATAAACTCAGGGGAACACATGTGCCTTGGGCTTATCAATCATCACAAGTAAATGTCTTCCAAACAGCAGGTTAGGTGTGCTGACCAGGAAAAGGCAAGGAGGACAGAGAAACTCCTGGGGCAGAGGATTTAACTTCTAGCACCACCTTACCGCCTTCACCAATACATTTCTTAGTTTACAGCACCATCTAGTGTCTTCTTTACATTGTTTACGAATTAAAGATGCCACTGGATTCACCTTACTAAATGATTTGGCACCATATGGACATGCTATTTGCACCATGTATTTAGGACGTGTCCATTACGGTCCCTTCTTCACAGACCTACACAAGCATCCATCAGTGTGCAATGCCTTCAGAGCTTTCTTCTCTACCCCCTTCCCCTATTTTCATATGGAAGATATACCCTGTTAAGTCATAAACAGCTGGGGTGGGTGTATATCATTAAGTCAAAGCAGATTCAGTCCCTAAGTAAAAAATAGATGGTACTTCATGTGAAAAGTCTCTAACACATGTGCAAAAGCCAAAGTCCTTACACATTTCTATCTAGAAAAGAAGTGAAGGTCAGGCTGCAAAAGTGTTTTCCACTAGACCATGTTCACTTGGCAAGCAATTTCTGTTAACTTCTAACCAATTAAAACTTTGTGCAAATATAACTTAACCTTCTACTGAAATATCTTTTTGCGCAACAATTCATCTTCTATTTTCATGTATTCTAGTCACACGCACTTAATTTTCCATATATAGAGTTTGGACATAAGTAAGTAGAATAAGAAAGTCGGGTATTATATGGTTAGAGTATTATTCTCTATCATATTTGTGATATTTAAAGATATTCAGCAAACACAAAAGCAAACCACCTAACCACAACTCCAAATAAAAATACAAATGGAATCAATGCTTTATTTCACGGGTGCCTACACACAGGCAGGATTTGAGGCAGAAAATAAAATCCCTAGAATTAGTCTGTCCAGCAAATGCATATAAATACCCTTGTACCTAGAAAGAGCTACACGGTCATAACTCTTGTCTTTCAGTGTTTACAAGAGAAACTGTCTTCTCCCAACCTTTGTCAAAAGTGGCATCCTCTCCTCTCTAGCTAGCTCACAAAAGACAAAGGTAACCACCATTTTCAGTCTCTAGTAATTGAGAAAATGCATGTCAACAAACTGATGAATTTAACAATTTGTAAGAATATATGGTTTTTGTTTTTTCATTATGAACAGACACATCTGCAAAAGAGTCGTGGCCTATGCTAATGGGCAGTGGCTGGGCTCCAATCAGTGCTTTTGCCTATGGGGACTCAGCAGCCTCCACTCCGACTCCCTGGACCCACAGGCCACATGGGCAGAATCGCCATCCAAAGCATATTCAAAGTTCGTGATGACATAAAACGGGACAAAAATAAACATATATCCTGGGCATAACATAGTTAGACAAAGCTAAAATCACAAGGATCCTCTCAGTTTGCTGAGACTACACTCACTTGTTCCCTGATTACTATTTACAGGTAGTTTCTTAATTATTTTTCTTAGAATGTTTTTTCTTCTCCTAAGACAAATGCAGGCTAATGTATCCAGGAAGGCTGCATACATATGTAATCCTATATTCAATTCCTTGAGGGCGGGTGCATTTTTTTCTGCTACCTTGAAACTCCAACCAGACCCTCCTCCAAGAAGATCCCAACATGACTTACAGATCCAGGGCCCTACTCAACAATTCTACAGGTAACACAAAATACGGAGACTATTGATTCCCTGCTTTCATAAAATCTGTCCTCTGCTCTCCTTAAAGTTACATTTAAATATACACATTCTTTCTAAATAAAGCACTATCCCGCCTTTTGAGTGTTTAAGTATCTATGGCTGCTATGCTATTTAGATTCAGAGCAATCAAGAAGCGACTTGAGAGCCAAATCCTAGAGTCTACAATCAAGAAGATGAGGCACAGCAAGCACAGCTCATGAGCTGCCCGGCAGGGTGCAGAAGGCTGGGAGACAAGAAAGGAGCCCCTCCACGGAGAAGCCACCGGCTCTACCCCAAAGACAACCATCGGATATGCAGAGAGCCCTGAGCTGCATCCCTGGCCCTTTCGGACTTCAGGCAAGCTGCTCCAGTCTTCCGGCCTCCTCTTAGTTCCAACTCGAGGAGCGATGGTGTTTATGGCTTCCAGGATGTGGCCTGACCTGGGGCTCTCCAGACCCTTTCTTCTTTGTTTCCTTGAAAATGTGACTGTTAACGGTAGATAGAGAAAAATCTGTATTTTACAAATGAGCTGCTAAAATCCTATCTCCCTTGTGGAAGGAGAGAGGATTCTTACAACGCAACAACCAGGAAATGATTCTGTTGCCAAAATAATCTGGTTTATGAGCCTCTTTCCTCTGTGTGCACACGGAGCCTGCCATGAAGCACTGAAAAGACTGCCTGGGCATCTGAGTGTATTTGAGTTTACGGGGCTTCTTCAAAATGCGAAAGTAAACATTTGACATGCTTTCTGCAAGTTTCCATTTACATTTTTCATGTTTCACGGGGGCTGCACCCTTGCCTTCCATGTGAGGTGTAATTAAGTCATTCTGCCCTAGCCTTCCTGCTTCTGCGCCTGGTAGAGTTTAATTTCACCAGCCAGGGGTGCCAAGCTAATAGAATTTCTGACTCTGGGTGTGTCAGTGCTGGGTGGAGGAGTCTCTGAGCCCCTGGCTGATGAATCCTGAGTATGTCACATGATCCTTAAAAGAGACAGAGCAGGGGACGGCGGGGGGCTTTGCTTTCCTTGAGTGGAGGCAGCCCTGCCACCCACTCAAGCCAATGTTTCTGTTGCCCCCCAGCAATGGCCACCTTGGGAACCAAGATATTGGGAAGGGACCTGAAGGGCATAAGGGAATATCCACAGACTCTTGAGAAGGGATTTTAGCTCACCCCAGAATGCCTGGAGCAGTTGGCTAAACAGAGCAATTTCAGGAGCCCTTAACCTCTTTGTCCAGGGTGTGGCGAGGCACTCCAGTGAGGAAGAGAGTTTGGTAGGTGGCAGCCTTTGCCTTTGCATCTCTTTGGGTAGATTGCTAGGCTTCCCTCACTTTGGCCTATACCTCTGCTGACGTTTTCCCCAGGCTCTGGGATTTAGGTGGGAAAAGTCATTAATGTGCTCTCAGGCAGGGTCAGAGCCATGATACATGTTATTTGGCGTTTTTGGTTAAGTGTGTGAAAAGGCTTGGTAACAATATTTGAAAATCAATGATCATGTCAGCTCAACATCACCCGAACAAAGGGATGACCCCCATTTTTGCTTTTTATCTTTCAGGCCTTTACTATTTCCAGTTAAGCATTTGACAAGTTACAAACCAATATATATACTACTTTCTTTCTGTACTTTTTCGCTTGTCATTTTACAGCAGTGGTGTGAAAAGTTTTAAATCAGAAATGAGTATTTACACTTTGGAAAATATATTTGAATCTGAGAGGAAAGGTGGCCTAAGGAATGAGATTTCATGACAGAAAATGGTTTTTATTAATTAGTAACTGTCAGCATATAGTTTCTGGTCCAATTCAAAGGGGAGGGAAACATAAATCTGTTAAATCTCAATGCTCACACTGAAATGTTGCAATGGGGAAATTTGGACTTATTCATATTCAATAATTAAATATCTTCAAAGCTTAGAAGAAAGAAATACAAATCTGTTTTTCTTTGTTCTATTTTTAAAAAGTAAAAGCAGATGTATACCCCCCAAAATTGAAAGTAGGGACTTGAAGAGGCAATCGTACACCCATGTTCACAACAGCACTATTCATAGTAACCAAAAGGCGGAAACAGCACAAGTGGCCCTCAAGAGACGAACAGATAAAGAAAATGTGGCACATCTACATACAATGGAATATCATTCAGCCACAAAAAAGGAAAGTGCCTCTGAAACGCACTAGAACTCAGAAGAGAACCTTAAGGACATAATAAGCCAGTCACAAAAGGATAAACACTGTCTGATTCCGCTTATGACGTCCCTAGAGTAGTCAAATTCCTATAGATAGTGGAATAGTGGTGGCCAGGGGCTGAGGAAGGAAATTTATTTGACAGGTATGGAGTTTCATTTCTGCAAGATGAATAGAATTCTATGGATAGATAGATGGTGGTGATGGTTGTGCAACAATGTGAATGTTCTTAATGCCACTGAAGTGTGCATTTAAAAATGGTAAGGATGGGCTGGGAGTGGTGGTTCATACCCGTAATCACAGCACTTTGGGAGGCCGAGGGGGGTGGATCACCTGAGGTCATCAGGAGTTCGACACCAGCCTGACCAACATGGTGAAACCCTGTCTCTACTAAAAATACAAGTATTAGCCGGGTGTGGTGGTGTGCACCTGTAGATCCCAGTTACTCAGGAGGCTGAGGCAGGAGGATCACTTGAACCCGGGAGGCGGACACTGCAGTGAGCTGAGATCACGCCCCTACATTCTAGCCTGGGTGCCAGAGTGAGACTCCGTCTCAAAAAAATAAATAAAAAACAAAAAATAAAAAACAATGGTAAGGATGGTAAATTGTGTTAGGTGTATTTTACCACAATTCAAAATAATAATTAAAAAACAAAAGCAGTTTTTAAATTGAATTGTTCCCAGGTTACCCTCCAGGTGATGCCAAGCAGACTGGCTTGCTAAAGGACCAGGACAAGGCTGGTCATTTCCTACGTTACACTAAACACAGATTCCTCTTCCTAGAAAAATAAGAATTTTCAGTATAAATGTGTTTGCTTCCCCACTAATCCTGCAGACCACGGCAGGTGGGATTTTAAAAAACTGTTTATCTTTAATGACACATGCAAAGTGCCACTGCCAGTGGAGGCTCATTAAATTAAACTTATAAAAATGTAGACAGTCTATCTCCTTTTACAGACAGCTGGGTCAACAGCCCCTCACCCATTTCCCCAGGACAACTGGTGGCAAAGGCTGAAGTCTAGGGCAAACTTCAGAATCAAATGCAGATAGCCTGGCGGCCAGACAACTGCAACTCTATCATCACCAAAAAAAAAAAAAAGTAAGATAATAATTAATCACTCTGTACTTTGAGTCCAGTGAGTTTTTTTTTTTTTTTTTTAATTGTGGTTTAGGGAGTTGTACAGTAATTCTATTTAAAAAAAAAATAAGGAAAGCAATTCATCTTAGTGATTTCATCAAAGACCTGGCATCCAATGTTCAGTGAGCATCCCCTAGAAAAGCATGTAAAGTTTCCTCTTTCCTGGGTTTCATCCTGCCACACTGTTGCAAGGAAGCACCTGGGCATTACTAAGATTACTGACGGGTCAGGCCCTTTATGACTGCCTGGACTCTGCACCATAGAGCCTATACAACACAGGAAACAAATTTTCCACTACCAAAACATTACAGCCTGCCCGGCAAGAACCAAAAACCTAAGCTAAAACTGCATTTCACATGCACAGATTCAGCTAAGCAATTCTATCTGTACTACTCAAAAGACACTTCGGGAGTGACAGAGAAACATATCCACAAAATATCCCTCAAAAAGAGCAAAGGATTAACTGCATCTTTCCCAAGTCTTCCTCAGCCATTTGATCTGTTTCCTCTCAGGCTTTTGATTTTAATTCCTAATTCTTCTATTACATCGCAAGTCACGGAGAAGCAGAAGTACACAAAACTATATAAATAACTTGTCATTCTGGAAGGTTCTCATTTTCCATGAACCCTAAAAATATTAGCCCGAGAACACTGGAATTGAAGAGGGAAAATTCACGTTATGGTTCAAATTTCTGTCACTCACTAGCACTGTGCTCTCAAAAAGTCTATTTTTTAAAGGCAAATTAGACACTGGGGAATCTTTACCATCACATCCAATGTTAACACTCTATGATTCTGTGGATTTAACTCCATAAATTTAAAATCCATTCATTTACCCGATATTTTTCTTCATTCAACAAATATTTGCTGAGCACTAACTACATCACTTCAGGTATTGGAAATACAGATGTTAACAAAACAGACATAAATCCCTGCCACCTTGATGCAGTGACGTCTTAAGCAACGACCTTTGGAAAAGGATTTGCAAGGCTAAATATAACATAGCAAGGAAGGACAGGAAACTGTTTTTACTACTTCTGGAAAAATAATTCCCTCCACAAAGAAGCTAAAACCTGCTTCAGTTAAGCAGCAACTAAACGAGAGACAAGGAGGTGGAAATATCCCGTAGGAAAGAAAAAGTGGGCACCCAACGGCAAGGGGCACTGGAGCCCAAAGGAGGGATCCCAAGCCCCACGGTTCTGCAAGAGAGGTGGGAAGTCAAGGGAAGCGCAGAGTCGAATACAGTGTGCGTCCTCAGACGAAGAGTTTCTTGGCAGAGTTCATGACGCTCCCAGTTTATAAAAGTATCCCAGAGGCCAGAAATTCTCCTAGGATGGTTATGCACACTGCTTGGCAGAGAGAAGACTTTTAAAATGAGATCTCTGTTTACAGGCAAGACAGTCAAGCAGAGGGCATTCAGCTCTAAAAAGAGCCTGAATTCTAAGTCATCAGGACGAGAAAAGTCATTCTAGGAGAACAGTACCAGGCAATTCCAAGAAATGGCAGTTCTCCAAAAACTGAAATGCCCAGGAGAGAGGAGCCGGTTTTCCAGAATGTGGATGGAAATGCAGCTTAACCAGAAAAACAGGACACTCCAGATGGGCCTGAAGGGGCAGATGATCTAGAGCTGTAACCCTCAAACTGCCAGATGCGTGGGGCCACCTAGGAACTTCTGGGGTGGGAAAACCGGTTCCTGAGATGCACCTGGCATTCTGATTCCCAGTCTCTGGGGGTGGGTTCAGAAAATGAACAGAGTTCCTGCTAGGGTCTGAATAGCTGTGTTCTCCCAAAATTCATGTGTTGAAATCCTAACCTCTACAGTGAAGGTATTAGGAGGTGGGGCCTTTGGGAGGTGATTGGGTCATGGGGGTAGAGCCCAAATGATGGAATTCGTGCCCTGATAAAGCCCTGGAGAGACCCTTCCCCATTCCACCATGCGAGGACACGGCAAGAAGACGCCATCTGTAATGCAGAGGGAGAGTCGTCACCAGCTGCCAGATCTGGGAGCACCTTGATCTTGGACTCCCCAGCCTCCAGAGCTGGGAGAAATAAATTTCTGTTGTTTGTAAGCCATCCATCCAGTTGATGGCATTTTCTTACAGCAACTCAAACAGACTAAGAGTTCCAAAATGAATGCTTATTATTTTTAAGATAATTATTTTTGAGGTGCCTTTTGAATAGCACCTCAGGGAGAGGGGATGCTCCAGGTTTTGATGAACAAAGTGTGGAACAAGTACAGGGAGAGAGATTTCACAGTGGGGAGTCCTAAGAGAGGAAGAGACTTGTGTTACGATTTTTATCGCTTCTCTCTATAGAACGTTACATTATTAATGAGCATGACAAACAAAAGCCACCATTTTGTGAGCACCTGCAAGGTACCAGATCCTATGCCAGGCAATTCTCACAGTTCAAGCTGTCCCCAATCTTCCTACCAAACCAGTCAAGCAGGCATGTTTACATATTTCAGGGAAAGAAACTGAGGCACCCAATAACTCAGCTACCAAGACACAGACTGGAGAGTCTGCCTAACTCCAAAGTTGCACATACTGCCTCCTTACATTTTAATAATTGTCTTTAGTTTTTTCCTCACTAAATGTAAGTTTTATTTTAATTTTTTATTTAGATACCTTCCTTTGTCAGTGAACTTGAGTTTCTAGAAGACTAGAGCTGCCCTTGCCTCATGACCTTACCCTGAGTCTGGCACACACCAGGTGCTCAGTACATGTTAGTTGAGTAGTTGGAAAATAGACTCATCAGTTTCCATCAATCAAGCAGTAGAATTTTCCCGAAAGCCAGACAGCCAGGCAGAGTTCCCAAACTCTCTGGAGGCTGCTGTATCTCCAATCTTTTAGTTTCCTGGAAAAAGGCCCAGAGGGTAACCCACCAGGTATAGAAATGCCAGATTGTCTTATTCCAAAAATGGATGGCACGCGTCCGAAGAAGATTTGTTCCAGGCCTAGGAATCTATTGATAGGATACATTCCCCAGCAGTCAGGCCTTACCAAGTCTTACCGGACCATGCCAGGCCTCCCTGCTCCTCCGTAGACTGCAAGAGTGACACTCAACAAGCCCTCCGTTATGGCGAGCCTTCACAACTCTGCCTTGAATCCTGCCTTGCCCATCCCAGTAGTGTTTCTGTCCAGGAAATGCAGCAAATGCAACGCCTACCCTGGGCTTCTCTGCTCTGGGAAACCCCGGCTGCCTCTTGCACGCATGCTTCCCACACAAGCCCAAGCCTTTCATGTCTCCACTCAACCCTGGATGCAGCTCCATGCATCTGCGGATCCTGCCGGAGGGAAGACATCATTTGGCATGTCACTACCTTCTTCTCTGCTTCTGCATGGTGTCTACAAAGCAATAAATCTGCTGTCCTTCAAAGAACAGCAGCTGCCCATGATATAAGGTCAGTCTCCCCCTCGGTACCTTGTCCTGCCAGCAGAGACCGCAATGGAATATGAGAAGTTGGTGCTTGGTGGGATGCTGGGCGCTGCCCTGGGAAGACGTCTATTTCCAAATGGAAGGTGAAAACAAGATGTGTCTGACACATCATGTCCTTACTGCTCACATCTCCAAGAAGCACAGACACTTAGCACTCAACAAAGCCAAATTCAGTATTGTATTTCACAAGTATTCCTCGTCTGTTCTGCTCAGTGCAGCGTATGCTGGTGAAAAAGAGTGGTTCAGATTGAGAAACCGTGGAGGGGAGGGGGGAACAGTACAACAATCTAGCACTATGCCAAATGTTCACATATGGCATCTACGTAGCCTTATGCCAAACCATGAGCTAAATGCTATCAGCCGCATTTCACAAATGAGAAAACCAAGGTCAGCAAGGCTAAAACACACACTCAGCGTCACACAGCCATGAGTAAAACCTGATTCCTCCTCTGGTTTAACTACAAATCCAACATCTTTCAGTTTTCCCAAAGATTTAAAAAACAAAAAACAACATGATCCCTGGGCTTAAGGAACACAAACTGCAAAGACAGACATATATTTGATAATTTAATAAAGCGAAGTGTGACAGGTCTAGGGGAGAAGTAAAACGCCACAGAGGATACCAAAGAGGAAGCAGCTGCTTTTAATGGGCAGAGGGAGAAAGGGAAGCATCCAGGGAGAAGGTAGTGTCATCTCTGTCAGAACCAAAGAATAAGAGAAACTTAAACATACAAAAGAGGTTAAATCATTCCTGGCTAGGGGCTGCCCACAAAGGCAGGGGAGGGCAAAAATAAACTGCGGTTCCAGAAAAGCAATTTGTCTATGCAGCTGGCCCAGGTGATGTGTGTATAGGAAGGACGTGAGAAGACACCAAAGGGTAGAGTGAGGACTCGCTCCTGGGCCACTGAATCCTACTCTTAGAGAAGACAATGGTGTTCCCAGACTGTTTAAAAAAAAAAAAAAAATCTGACAACCACACAATGGTCAGAAGGTACAGAAGCTGGCAGTGAGCCACAAGGGTAGGGGTCGGGGGTGCGGGGAGTGCGGCGGGGGGCACAGGTGGAGCAGATGTTGAGTGAGACCTGTGAGAAACTGAACTGTCAGCAAGCACGTGAACAGGGTAAGATGGATTCCAGGTTACTGCAGAGTGTACCAGAAGCAGGGGTGGAGGTTATCAGGGGCTTCTGGGAGTCTGTGACAGGAAGTACTCCCAACCAAGGAGAGCTGGCCATTCACAGAGTCTGCTCCTGCTGAAGGGCAGAGGCCAGGAAGAGTCCAACCAGACAACTTGCCTTCATCTCTCTCCGAAACCACTCCCTGCTTCAAATACCCACAGTGGACTAGCCTCTGTAATGACAAGAGTCTAGAATCACTGGGAATGCCCCGTCTGCTCCAAGGTGGGGAAACCATTTTGCCATGATGCAGAAATCTAGCTGATCTCCCTTTCAGTAGCTGGGGTGCTGCAGGGAGTCCCCATTCAGGATGCTGAGTCCCCAAGAGGAAGCACTAGTTAAGCAAAGGTACTCTCAGCCATTTGGCACACAAGCAGATTAGAAGCCTGCGCAATTATTTTTCAGTGCGTTTAAAAATATATCCACAAAGATGGGGGGGTTAATGGCTGGGCACTAACTTCCTCTTGTCATTGCCCCCCGCCTCACCCTTTGAACAACTCAGGACTATCGTGAAAGACTTTCCTGATCAGGCTGAATCCAAAGTTGAAGGGGTTTAGGGGCCAGTCCATGCAGGTTGTAAGGGACACAGGTGGGGGTGGGGAGACCATAAGGCAGGCTCCTGGCTCCAACACTTGCTGAGTCTCCGGGCGCCCCTGAACACCGAATGTTAAACACCACAGAAATGTCTGCTCCTCAGAGGGTCACTGTAAGGATTGACTACAAACGTGCATACAGTGTCTACCCATGGGTAAGAAACTAACATTTTTGAGGACCTCCTTAGAGATGCGATTAATTCATAGTGGGGAATATAATATTAGCCATGTTAACAAAAGTGATATTGGAAACCTTGCTAAATTGCTTCTGAAGGCAATACTAGTACATTCTGTAGCAAATGACAGAAGGTTTTGTTTTTTTTTTTTTCCTTTTAACCTAACTGAAATTCTCTAGTTTGATACCTTCCTTTGGGGATAGAGTTTAAAATTGTATAAGAAAGACAGCTCATGCCAAAATAAGGAAGCATTCTATTTATCTGGAATGGCTAGAGGCTGGCTGATTAGTACCGGCTAATTGTGGTTAAAAAGAAAAAAAAGGCTGGGGGCGGTGGCTCACACCTGTAATCCCAGCACTGTGGGAGGCCGAGAGGGGCGGATCACCTGAGGTCGGGAGTCCAAGACCAGCCTGACCAACATGGAGAAACCCTATCTCTACTAAAAGTACAAAATTAGCTGGGTGTGGTGGCGCATGCCTGTAGTCCCAGCTGCTCAGGAGACTGAGGCAGGAGAATCGCTTGAACCCGGGAGGCGGAGGTTGCGGTGAGTCAAGATCGCGCCATTGCACTCCAGCCTGGGCAACAAGAGCCAGAAAAAAGAGAGAGAAAAAAAGGTTAATTTAGGCAAACTACAATATAGTGGGAAAATATAATACAGACATTGGATTTTAAGAGATGGAATATTCTCATTTCTACCTAGGGGAAATTTAAAGGTACTCTTTCATCACTGATCTTAATGAAATGAAAGAATTCCTTCTTTCTAAGTTGTACTCTGCTACTTCTAAAAAGGATTTGCGCTTCCTTGGATGGAAACGGTCCATATGCTGTGGATCATTAAATTAGAAATGACTCACTGCTCACCACTGCGTCCCCTGGGCCTGGGCCCCAGGCCTCCTATCGCCTAGACAAGCAACAGATACTTGTTTCACAAATGAATGAACGAATGAACGAATGAATGAAAGACACAGGGAAACTGCGGAGCAAGGGAATGAAAAGCAAACACACCAGGGGAACAGAAAGAGTTGCTGGGATAAAGCCCTCTATTGAGCTGCGAGCATCCTGACAGCTAAAGGAAACATGAAACATTAATGGAGTCCAATTATCCGCCAAAGGGGACCAGACAAAAGAGTGGCGTGAACTGTCAGAGCATGGGGAAGGCGAAGGCCCAGAATAGCTGAGATTTGAAAAATTACAAAGGATGACAATGGCTTTTTCAGTTCTGCTCCAAATAAGGACCAGGAGGGAGAGGTCTGCTGCTTGCCTAACACTGGGGCAAGACAAAGAGAACGCAGGCTCCTCAATGCCTTTTTTGTTCCTATCTTCCTTATTAAGACAAATGATCTACAAAGTGAAAAGGAAGGAATAAGCACAATTAAAGGGAAACCACTGTCCCAGGCGGCGGGTGGGGTGGGGGGGGCAACTGTAGGGATTCGATGTACTGCTTTCAAGACCAAGGAAAACTCAATCCCTACAGCTGAAATCTCAGTTTGAGTCACTGAATGATCTGAGGAATCAAAAAGAAAGAAAATACCGGTGGACTTGGATAAGGAAGGAGGGCTAATCTAGAAGCAGAATAGTAGAGGGATGAAATGCTCAGAGGCCAGAGCCCACCAGCCTGGGTTCAAATCCCAGCTCTGCCACTCTCAAGGGCTGTGATCTGGGCAACTCCCCTACTTCTGGCTTCAGTTTCCTCAGTTTCCCTATAAATATGGAGATAATAACAGGGCCTACCTCATATGACAGGTGGATTCAATGGGTTAAAATACGAAGCATAAGTTCTTAATAGGTTAGGAACCTACTATTATAGCTGGGGAAGTCACTTAAACATGTAAGAAACAGAGATGAAGGTAAGAAATCATGACATATCTAATAAACTGTACTATCATAATTTAACTGGAAGTTGTAGAAGAATCATTAATGAAATGCACAAATGCTATTATTTGGTGTGGCATGACTCCACTTCCATAAGGCAGAAACAAAATGTGGGCATTAGTTATTTTGTGGGAAAAGGATTATAGATGATTTTTCTCCTAGCTTTTCTGCATCTCAACCCGAATAGAAGGTATTTAGTGTCTGGGGTGGGGGCAGTCACAGAAATCACAATTATCACCAACTTGGGCATCAGTGTGCAACTGGAGACCAACATTCACTACTTTTCAGGACCATGCTGAGCGTATGAGAAAAAGAAAGTTACCACTGGAAATAGCACAGTTTGACCATGAGGAAATGATACTAATAAAAGTTACTTTTGTATAGATACAGTTAGCTCCCCATATCCACTGATTTAACCAATTGAAGATTGAAAATATTAAGAAAAACAGAGTATACTTGCACATGTACAGATTTTTCTCTTGTCATTATTCTCCAAACGATGCAGTGTAACAACTATTTCCATAGCATTGACATTGTATTAGGTATTATAAGTAATCTAGAAATGATTTAAAGTATAGGGGAGAAAATGCGTGGGTTTATACGCAAATACTATGCCATTTTATATCAGGGACTTTGAGCATCCTTGGATTTTGGCATTCACAGGAGGTTCCTGCAGATATCAAGGGACAACTGTGTACACACACACACACACACACACACACACACACGTACATACACAGTGAATAAAATCTTGAAGATTTTTTTTGTGGATAACATAGTAAAAGATGAACTAGATAAGAGAACATTAGAGGAATCATGATGCAATATGTTGTCTTCCTGCTTGAGTTCATGTTCTCTCATCAATCATGCCCTCATCCAAATTGCTGCCCATGTCTCATGAATAGTAAGAGCACAGCAGGAGGGCAGGGCGCTGGGGACTGGTTTCTAGGCAGGGCGCTGGGGACTGGTTTGCTTGCCTAGAGTTACCAGGACTTCCCACAAGGAGGAGAGAGGCAGGAGCTCAGGACCTTTCTGGAGACCACAAGTCTATTAATGGCATGTGAGTTCAGGAATTCATTAAATATCTATGAAGTATGACTTCAGACCAGGCAGTATAGTGGAACCTTGTGGTATATACCAGGTAGTATATATGTCACAGTAAGAAAGACATGTGTACTGCCCTCAAGAAATGTATGATCTAGGGAGAAAGGGAAAAATACAATATATAAAATAATGCTCGCAACAGGTAGCTTATACATAAAGGAGTATGCAGGGTGCCTCCTCTAAATTAAAACCTGAGATGGACTTTGGCTTTGATTCCCATCCCACCACTGAGTTAACCTGTCTGTGACTTCTGGGCAAGTTACAAACCTCTCAGCCTCAGTTTTCCCATCTGTAGCTTTGATGAGGAAGATAAGACATGCAGGGAGGTTCTAGCACAGGCCTCAAAGTCGTCATCGGCATCATTATTTTTGCCAATAATTATGCATGATGGGTACAAGTGAACGAAGACTCTAAAGTGCAAAGTGATTCCTAACTTACCCCCAGTCAAAGAGCATTGTTGGAAGAGACCAAAAGACACAAAAACAGCCAGCCCAAAACCAGGCTGTGTCCTTCTGCACCTAATGATGCTCAGAATGGCTTCTTGGAGGAAAAAACCAAAAATTTATTTTCTTGATCTATTTTACCTTCTCTAATAACTGGCGTTCTTTTCTAATTTTGGTCTTTTCCTCTTGACAGTCTCTCCACTGAGAAATTCGTGCTTCTGAAATAGTCCATCCTCCAATCTTTTTTCTATACTTCCACTGTTACTAGAAAGGAAAGCACTGCACCAAACACATTGCTACAAATTAAAGCTGCATGCCTATAACCAGTATTTCTGGCTTAAAGAAAACCAAGAGAAGAAACTAAAGAAACTAAAGTCAGAAAACAGCCATAATGGGATGGAGAGGACCTCTGAACTCCAGAGCCTGAAAGACATGCCTCAAGTCAAGAGTCAAGTGTTTGTGTAGGATGTCTCCATCTGAGAGAATGAACTACGTACACTTTCTGGGGCAATCAAGGAAGTGTATGACTCCAGCAATCAAGGAAAATGTTTTGATTCCAGCTCAGGAGTCTTCACTATGACAATCACACACACAGCCCTGTTCTCCAGACGGAACAAAGGCATGATGAATGTGCGTGCTTTGCAGGCATGGGACTGGGGTGCCCGAGGTACACATGGAGCAGAGGAGACAGAGACAGAAGGCACAGAGGCTGAAAGAGCACAGCCTCCACTTTCAGGCGGGACCATAGCCTGCCCTGCCCACAAGACTAAAGCAGTTATACCACCAAGGTGAAAGGGAGACCCAAGCAGTTGCAGTCCACAAAGAAGAGAAGCCAACCGGAGCAACGAAGTGCCTCTGGCCAAGCAGAAGACAAAAAAAGCTGGGCAGACTCTGCAAGGCTTCTGTTCTAGAGAATGGAGGGAAGTGGGTGCGTGGGACCACTTCGTCTGTGGTCAGAAACTCTGCAATCCTGGTCGGGCGCGGTGGCTCACACCTGTAATCCCAGCACGGACAGATCACCTGAAGTAAGGAGTTCGAAACCAGCCTGGCCAACATGGTGAAACCCCGTTTCCACTAAAAATACAAACATTAGCCAGGTGTGGTGGCGCATGTCTGTAACCTCAGCTACTTGGGAGGCTGAGGCACAAGAACTGCTTGAACCAGGGAGATGGAGGTTGCAGTGATCCAAGATAGCGCCACTGCACTCCAGCCTGGGTGACAGAGCGAGACTCTGTCTTGAAAACAAACAAACAAACAAAACAAACAACACCAAAAACAGAAACTCTGCAACCCAGCACGAGGCCACTAACTGATAACAATACAAGAGTAGGGGGCTAGGGGTAATTTGCGACAGGGTATTTGGTATTTGAGGGAACTAAGGACATGCTAAAAATGAGTTTTGGGCTCTCTGCCAAACTTTCATAGAGTGGATCTCTGAATAGAGTGAATGACCTTGAACGACTCTGGCCATTAAGTTAAATTCTCAGATCCTGTCTCCACCCAAACTAGGCTAGGTGAGATCTCACAGGATGAAGAATCTGTGGTGTGTGCAGCCACCCATCCCTCCCCTACTCACAGGCTGGCACTGATTACTGAAGCCTGTCTTCCTGGGGATGAGACCTCAGACTCCCCCAAGCACTGAACTCAGGAGTCTCAGAGTACCTGTTAGTAGGAAAATTCTGCAGTTTGGTGAGTACACTGTAATGGAACAATCATTCATTTCAAATGTTTAAGTTATATTATTTTTTTTCCATTGTAAGAATAATCACATTATAGGCACATTGAGAAACTGCAAATAAGCCAAAAACTAAAACACATTTCTCACCCCAAGAGGAATGCCATGATAGCAGGTAGACTGTCAATCTCTAAAAACTTGACAATGCATGTCTTCCTTCCCTCTCTCAGCTCCTAACCTCTCTGCTATAGGGAAGCCCCTGAGATCCCGAGAGCTTTAGGCTCTCTCCCGCCCTGTGCCTGAGACACACCTCTGCATCCTCCCAGGGTCCCACACTACCTGCTCAGACCATGCCTTCTCCCCACTGCCCACACACGGACTCATTCTCAAAGGTCTGCAAATATTCTTGGGAAATAAATCAAGAAAAATACTCAGAGTGAAATAAGTCAACTTCTTCAAATTTCAAACTCATCATCTATTCATTTTCAAACTAGTAGTGCCACAAATTGCTCCAGGCTGATGTATCAACATCAAAATCACACATTACTGATAACAAAACACCCTACCTCTTGACAACTGCAAAACCTTTGAGGCAGGCATTATCCTGGATCAGTAAGTTTTCTAGGGAGTGAGAATAGCACACCTTCCAGCAAGAGGACCTATTTTCATTTTCCCTCTTGTACATATCGTACGTCATCTTCTTGGCTGCCTTCTTTCTTAAGCAGGGGGTAAAAAATATAATGCAACCTTTACTTAGTGACTTCAGTCCTCTCTCTGAGCATGATTGATGTCCACTGGGCTAATGAGGTGTAATGCTATTTGCTCCTAGGTAAATGGACTTACCCTGTTGGACTCTTTGAGTTCTAATGGCTCCTTTTGCTGGCCTCTTCTCTTCCAACACTATACCGCTGCCAAAACCACCTCTTACTGAGGTGAACTTACAGGAATTTCTAGGGGCTTTTATTCCTTCCTGTCTGCTATAGGTTTAGATAATAAACATTCAAAGTTCTGTCACTGTATTTTTAAATAAAACAAATAATATTTTTATTTTCATTGTGAAATATTGTTACGTTTGTTCAAAATTTTAAAAGGCACAATATTAAAAGGTGAATAAAAATCACCCATAAACCCACCACCCAAATTAAACATCATTATATAAAACATATATTGTGCTCTTATTTCCTCTTTCTACAAAACTGGGACCATACAGTATTGTAACCTGTTTCCCTGAAAATCTGAGCATTTTCTCAAGTTACTAGATATTTAACATATTTTAAGACAGAATAATAGTCTATCATCAGTGTATGTAATATTTATCTGATCAGTTTTGTCTTTCGTTATTTCCTTTATTCTAGGGGAATATGCTATTGATTGAACTGAAATGGATATACATGCACACACATGCACACGTCATTGAAATAAATTCCTGGAATTGATGAGCTTAAATGTATGACCTTTGCAAGGCTTTTGTTAGACAGTAGCAAACCACCTTCTAGAATTAGACCCACTTCTTTGCACTCTCCAGCAAGAGCTACTTCTTACAGAGGGCACACCATGGCAGACATGATATCCTATGCTTTACGGACGCATCTTTCCAGTTCTCACAACAACTTCATAAAGAAGGCATGTTATCCCATGTTATAGACAAGGCAACTGAGGCTCAGTACACAAGAGAGCAGAGTTTCAAACGAAACCAGCGTTCACTGGCAGCCTCTCAGGCTGTTACTGCTGCACCACAGGGCCCACTAAGCTCATGAGCCTTTGGGAGCTCTCTACAGAGTCAACTCTATCTACTTTTGTACACAGACTTCAACATCTCTTTTTCAACCCTTTAGGCATCTTTACTCAATTGTGTTCCTGGTGAGAGGCATGGCCAGGAATCTCAGCTTGGGTTATGAGCAGTAACAACAATCAGACAAAATTTGCCTAAAACCGAGAGGCCAAGCTTCTAAAAATAAAACTTCATATCTCAAAAATATTGTTGAGGAAAAAATTAAATATAGCATTACCCTACAATCCAGCAATTCCACTTCAAGATATATACCCCAAGGATTTGAAAGTAGGAACTCAGACCCTTGTATGTCAATGTTCATAGCAGCACTATTCCCAATAGCCACAAGGTGGAGGCAATCCAAGTGTCCCTCCCTCAGCAGATGAGGTCCATCCACACAATACAACGTGGTCCATCCATACAATGGAATATTATTCGGCCTTAAAAAGGAAGGAGTTCTGGCACAGGCTACAACATGGATGAACCTTGAAGACATTATGCTGAGTGAAAGAAGCCAGTCACAAAAAGGACAAATCGTGTATGGTCCCACTTACATGAGGTACTAAGAACAGGCGAATCAAGTGGCAGGAAGTAGATTAGAGGTTACCAGGGACTGGGGAGAATTATTGCTTAACGGGTACAGAGTTTCTGTTTGGGGTGATAAAAGAGTTTTGGAAATAGATAAATGGTGATGGTTGCACAACACTGTTCACATGACCAATGCCACTTAATGTACACTTCTACAAATGACTAAAATGGTTAATTTTGTTTTATATATTTTTAATGAAGAAAGGTTTTTTCAAAATCGTCAAAAGTAATTCCAGCTGTTGCAAAACCACCCGCTTCAAAAGAAAGTGCATCCCTCCCTGCTGTGTGCTGCTAAGAAATGTGGGAAGCATTTTTAGCAACTGTCACACAAAAATAAGCTGCTTACATTAGTTAGGAACAAGGTAATAAAACAGGAGCAATAAATCCTCTTTGCCAGATAGCAGTAACAGGTCAAGGAAAGTCACGGCTAATCTTTTATTCTAAACATCAGGTTCCATGCAAGGATCCAGGCCACTCTGGATCAAACATACCATGTAAAGCCACGGCCTATGATGGCAGCATCTGACTATGCCTCGAAAATTAAGGAAGCCGGAAAGAACCACACTGTATGTTTGTTAGATTTGGTCATAGTTCCCAAAGCATCTCGTTAAAAAGAATCCCCAAAGTTGAACTTGGTGTCAGGCACAGAGATGGGAAGGCACTGACTCCTGTAGGCTGTGCTGCGGGTTGAACCACCACCGCCCCCCACACCCCGGGTGGGAAGGAGCCTTTGTACCCAGTGCCAGGGAGCTACAAGCCCCAGGTCCATTCCGCACAGACTCACAGGGCTGTGAACACGCCAAGAGGGAGGATGAACACTCTGCACTTGGAAGCACTTAAAAGAAGGATCTGTGCCTTTCTGTTCCATCTAACAGCCCTCAGAGCACAGGCTTCCTTGATTTCCAGCTCAGTTGGTTTCCATATTTTTCTTGTGAAATGAGTGTCCAGAATCAGACACAAACACATCATGCTTTCCTTTTTTGTAAACTGCCTGCTCATGTTCTTCGCCAGTTTTTCTATGTAATTGTTTCTCTTATTTACAGGATTTTTTTTACATAAATAGGATACTAATACTCTGCATGTTACATGCATTTTTGTACGTACAAACAAGAAGTTACAAATTATTCTTCCAGGCTGAAGTGTGCCTTTCAGCATGTTAAATATCATCTGTTATGTCTACATATAAATTTGTAATGGTAATACACTCAAATTTATCATTTTCCCTTTATGGTGGTGCTAATTCGTATTCACAAAAGTCTTTCTTAGCCTGAGAGAATAAAGATTCTTACTACTAGGCCGGGCGCGGCGGCTCAAGCCTGTAATCCCAGCACTTTGGGAGGCCGAGACGGGTGGATCACGAGGTCAGGAGATCGAGACCATCCTGGCTAACACAGTGAAACCCTGTCTCTACTAAAAAATACAAAAAACTAGCCAGGCGAGGTGGCGGGCGCCTGTAGTCCCAGCTACTTGGGAGGCTGAGGCAGGAGAATGGCGTAAACCCGGGAGGTGGAGCTTGCAGTGAGCTGAGATCCGGCCACTGCACTCCAGCCTGGGCGACAGAGCGAGACTCTGTCTCAAAAAAAAAAAAAAAAAAAAGATTCTTACTATTCATTAATTCTTGTCATTCAAATAATTCCATTCCTTGCCACCCCATGTGCAGTCACGGTTCCTGTAATCTCTGTTTTGCCGCGACTTCACTGTGCTGTGTTAGTTTCCATACACGTGTGGGTCTCTTCATGGGATATCTGTTCTGGTCCTTTGGTCTATTTGTCTGCCCTTGAACTAATAACATCCTTTCTTAGTTGTGATACCGCGTAAGTGGGATTGCTATCTGATAGTGCAAACCACTCTTCCATACGCCTTGTTGTTTTTCAAATTTGTCTTCAAATTCTTGAGTTTCACTCTTTCTTATTAAAGTTAGGAAACATTTTTCAAGTCACACGTGACAAAACTGTTAAGAATTTGGCTGCAACTGCATTAAACTTAAAGAAAAACTTGAGAAAATGTGACAACTGCACTATATTCTGTCTCCTGATCCATGATCATAGTATAGCTCTACACTTACTCTGGTTGTTTTTATGCTCTGAAACATCCTATAATGGCTGGTAATCTTCCTGAATATACTCCTGGACAGCTTATAATTTTTGTTAATATTATAAGTGGGATTTCTTTTTACATTACATTTCCTAATTGTTTTTTCTTGGCATACAAGGGTACTATCACATTTTATATGTTGATCTCACATTATATCTGCTTAGAGAATTCTTGCTCATGTTAAAAGTGCTAACATGTGTGTGTAAATTTTCTATTTGGATAATTATTTGCAAATAGACACACATTTCAGTCTGCCTTTCTAATGTTTACATTTTTGTTCCTTCATTTGCTCCTTTTATTACACTAAGACCTCCAGTCACAGCAGGCACCCCTGTCTAATTCTAGATGTTCATGAACACGACTCTAACAGTTTTCCATTATGTATGATGCAATGCTGTAGGCTTTTAATAAATAAACTTTAACAAGTTAAGGAGGTTTCTTTTCAGTACTGGTTGAGTACAAACTTTGTTATTATTTGTTATGTATTATAATGAGTGGAGAGTTGTATTAAATACTTTTCTGCCAGGTGAAATGATTATTCTTTTCCCTTTAATTCTGACATGTTCAGTGTGTTCACCGTTTTATGATAGTAAACCACCCCTGCACTATTATAATAAAACGAACTTGGTCATAACATTTATTTCATTTACATTTCACTTAAGATAAGGTACTGAATTTGGTTCATTAGTGTTTTACTCAGACTTTTTGTTTTATAATAAAATGTAAAATGGTATTATAAATTTGATTTCTTGTACTGTTTCAAAGATACACAAACATGATATGAATGGGAGAGCTCTTGTCCTCTGTGTAAGCTGCTGTCCTCTGTGTTTAAGAGTGTACACACTTAAATGAGGTCAGGAGATCAAGACCATCCTGGCTAACACAGTGAAACCCCGTCTCTACTAAAAAATACAAAAAAAAAATTAGCTGGGCGTGGTGGCGGGCGCCTGTCGTCCCAGCTACTTGGGAGGCTGAGGCAGGAGAATGGCATAAACTCAGGTGGCAGAGCTTGCAGTGAGCTGAGACTGCGCCACTGCACTCCAGCCTGGGCGACAGAGCAAGACCCCATCTCAAAAAAAAAAGAAAAGAAAAATTGTTTGTTTCTTGAAAGTTTAATATCACTCATCTGCAAACCACTTGAGTATTTTTGAAGATACAATATTGATTACCATTTCTTCCAGAGCTGTTTCTCTATTACGATTTTATATTTCTTCAATAATCCATTTTGTTTTTACATTTTTGCAATAAATCATCTATTTCTCCCAGATTTCTATTTTTCTGTTCACAGTTTTCTTGACGCTGTTTTTAAAACTTGCTAAAGTGCTCTTAACATGATTTTTTTGGGCACCTTCTGCCCTCCTGAGTGTCTATGCTAGAGGTTTGCTGTCATGGTCGTTTTTAAAAAAGACTGGTGTTTGATTTTGTTCCTATTGGTAATCTCTTTATTTCAACAATTTCTGACTTTAATTTTTATGATTAATTCCTTCTACATTCCTTAGACTTACTCTATTTCATTTCTGTAATTTCAATTTTCGTTTTTTTGAAGCTTAGAAATGTAGCCTTACCACCTTTGCAGCATTGTACAACTTTCCACCTGTACTATGTTCATTTTTATTCGGTTCTAAATGATTGATATTTCCATTGCAATTTCCTGTCTAACTCACAAGTAAAATAAGAGTGGGTGTGTTTTAAAGTTTCCTCATGCATGTTTATGTGATTTGTTTTCAACTTTTTATGTTGACGTCTGATTTATTCACACTGGGTCAAAGAACAAGCCTTGCATGAAATAGATTGCTTAAAATTTAGTGCAACTTTCTATATACAGTCAACTTTTCAAAAAGTTACACAGGTTTTAGAAAAGAATCAAGAGTCTCTGTTGGGTAAAGGGAGCTATGTGTGTCTATTAATTTGAGCTTGTTAACACTATCACGAATTGACTTGGAATTACTCCTAATATCTTCTTTTGTATTTTGTTTAATATCTTTTTTCTCTTCACATCTTGTTTTTCCTTCTGTTTTCTACTTGATGTTGTTTGATTATTGTTGTTGTTTTTCATATATATTCCCTTTTATCTTTTTCTGCTAGGTTGGGAACTATAGATGATATACACATTCTTTTAGTAATTACAGTCAATACTTTAGATGTACCTAATATTTTTAAATACACAATTGAGCATTCGTTACATATTATTTTCCCATATGTGCCATGTTTCCCTAGTATCCACATTCCTTCTTCCTCAAGAAGTACTTTTAATCATTCTTCTAGGCCAGGCACTGCAACTCACACATGTAAACCAAGTACTTCCAGTGGTCGACATGGGAGGATAACTTGAGGGGTTCGAGACAAGCCTGGGAAGCATAGCAAAGACCCATCTCTACAAAAAATTTTAAAACTAGCTGGGAGTGGTGGCGCACACCTGTAGTCCCAGGTACTCAGGAGGCTGAGGCTGGAGAATCACTTGAGTCCAGGAGTTCAAGGCTGCAGTGAGCGACGAGCTACACTCCAGCCTGAGTGAGAGAGCAAAATCTGGTCTCTTAAACAATAAAAATAAAATAATAATCATTCTTTTAGTGAAGATTGCCAGTGACACATTTTTTTCTCAATCTTTGCCTGAGAAAGCTTTATTTGGCCTTCCCTGGTCAGCAATATGTTGGCATAACATTCTAGATGGATGTTTATCATTCCCCCTGCACTTGGGAGTACACTGCATTGTCTTCAGGCATTGCCCAGGGTGCTCAGGTCTCGCCTCATTTCCTCTTGTTGTGTTTCATAGTTTCTTGCCTTGTCCTACAGACATGATTCTTTCATGCATCTGTCTGAGCATTATAAACACGTATTTCAAAGCCTTGGTCACACTTTTTTTTGTTGCATATGGGCTAAATTGGTAATCTCTTGGTTTTGTTAGCTATACTGTATTTCTTAGGATGGGACTGCTTCATGTGCTTTTGGAATGTTGGTTTGCAGACTCGCTTTAGGTGGGTTGATTTTTTTCTTTTCCTGCCTCCCCCTCCCCACTGAGTGGTCAAGTCGGGACAGACTGGAGCTGCTGCCTCATGGAAGACTGCGAAGGTTGCAGTCTGCGTCACTGCACTGGGAGGCTGCTTGGGTTAGCTCTGGCTGCAAGGTTGCATCCATTCTGCCCGGCTGCCTGGCCATGAGTTCACATGTACTACAATCCGTCCCAGGCAACAGCCCTTTTCCAGCATCTTTGGAAAACAGGGGAGCCCCACCACAGCTCTCGGCTGGATATGCTGGGCCTGGTTCTGGCCCTGCTTCCCCAGTCACTGCCAGAGAAGGGAAAGCGCAGCCCTTTGTATTCCCTGGGACCCGGGCCAGCAGCACCCATGCTGCTTTGGGAGCCACAGCCCTGAGGGGACAGAGTTATTCAATGATCAGTGGACATGCTTGGGTCTGAGCAAGGCTGAGTTCTTTCGGCTTTCCCATTTTACATGCTATGTGTATGTAAAATGATGGAGAGGTGGCCAGTGTCAATGGTGTGCTTAAAGGTATCAACCCTCTTGAGTCGCTGAGCAGAGGTGGGGTTCAATATAGTAACGCGTTCATCCCTTCCTTTAAGCCCTGTTTCAGGTGTGGGGATATATCCGAGACTCAGCTTCAACTGCATACTGTGTAACTCCACATCAGGGAAGAGAACCAGCTGTCTTCTACATGGAATGTGCTCCACATTCTGTGCTGCAAATAAATGTCCCTTAATTGAACTACTTTGATATCTGTAGAATATTTGAGCATACCATTTAAAGACAAAGGATAAAAGGTAAGCCTTAAAAAGTTCTTTCAGTGTAATTTTTTCTGGTTTCCTAATTAAAGTATTAACCTAAGTTTTTATATGAGCATTAACACCAAGGCTCAAATTATTTCCATTTAAGTGAGATCATTTGTGAGCATACAATGTAACATGTTAAAATTTTCTTAAGCTTTGAAGTCAATACTAACAAATTGGTACCCTTTCCCCGCATCATGTCATTTCAAAGTTTTCTAAAAGAGGATCCTAAAATTATGCTTGCCACAGAAAACCTTGACAGCTTTTATGAATCTTCTAACAATTGAGAAAACATTGCTTTGACTTCATGGTCAGATCCCAGTTTTTATTTTTATAGTCAACCTTTCTCATTAAGTAATGTAAGAAAATCTAAGTATTCACATTCCCACCAGCTCCAGGACCTGTGATTTACTGTACCTAAACTCTCCAATAAGCCAAACAATGTGCCATGTGCACGTTTCGTTTAATCTCCTCCTCAGGCTCCTCATCCTACAGCAAAGCTTCCATTTATTAGATCTAATTTCCTAAGTAGTCTAATTTCCCAAAGGTAGTTCCCTTTCCTTCCCTTCCCACAATGACCTCACTGGAAATTAAATATTAATAGAAGGAACAAAAAGAATCAGAGAAAGGTAGAGAAAGACCAAGAGTACATACACCCAAAACCATCTTAATTGGAAATATAAAAATGCCAAAATCAAGAGGATTCACCTTGGAGTACCCTTCAATAGGCGACATTAAGTCGCCTTTCGGCTGAAACCTAGATAACTCGTATGAAACTGATCTTGAAGTTTTGCTCACTGAAGTTTGCTAATTGAAAGGAAATACATGAAGATATCAGAACCAAGGATCTTTCTCTATTTTGGAATTCATTGTCCTTAATGAGAAAAGAAGAACCAATGTTAGAATCGTAATCTATAAGTATGAAGAGCAACATTTTAGAATATCAGGTCCTGGCACTGCTGCAAAGCTAGAAATGGGAGTGTTCCTGTGTTTTGTTCATTCCTCACCCTGGTGATGCGCAAGTCGGTCAGACTGTGTGGGGAGTCCTGGTCCTGCCGGGTCTTGTTGACTGCGAGGTGCCTGCTCCACCTTGTCCTAAAAAAAAAGGACCACAGCAGAAAGGCCGTGAGTTCACAAGAAGCATCCCACACTTCTCAACACCCAGCTTTCCCAGCATTTCCTTTCTTCCTCAATTCCTTACTTCTTTTCCACTTACTTACTTTTTCCTTTTTCAATGATAGTTGTTGAAAATAGACTGCATAAGGGAAGCTAATCGTGAAAAGGTGCAAGCTGTTCGGCAAGGGAGTTAAAAGTTACTCCTGTGTTTGGGCTTAAATAGCTTTCCCTGAATAGCAATTCAAAGAGAATTATTGCCAACTGCTCCATTTAGGCAGTGAATACAAATAATTAACATTCCACGGAACACATGCATTTTCTGTAACAACTACAGGTAATCAAGTGCTGGGCATTCTGTTACCTGGGACAGAAACATCTAGAGAGTGTTTTATAAATGGTTCCCTCCACAAAATGTTAAGGAGCTCGGTGGCATCTTTTTAGACATTAGTGTGAGAAAAACACTTTTAGTCAAAACGTAAAACAGCAATATTATGATCCTAAGCCCACAATTCTAGAAACACACCTGCATGGGACCAGAAGCCAATGAAAGACACATTCAAATGTGGGGAAAGAAATATTATCAGTGACTAACTTGGGGTGGAGAGATGTCCGTTTTCTCTTATAGATTTATAAAATCTTTGAAATCTTTATGATGCATATGTACTACTATTGTAATTAAAAAGGTCTGAACTGTGCCGAAAGTATAAGATGTGCACCAAAACTACTATCAATATTAGTACATTGTCACAAATATCATAGTTGACTTCAGCAAATTCCCTCCTATTCATGCAAAAGAGACTTTCCAGATTGAAAACTGAAGCACGTGAAACATCCAGCATGCAAGGTGCTGGCGACAGCCAACATGCACACACAGCTCCCTCTGCCAAGCGGGGCTCCCGCCAGAGGCAGCCACTGAGGCATGGGAAGGTGAGTTACCCTCACAACCCTCATCACCCAGTGGGTCCCGGCTGTTCTGGGTCTTGAGTTAGAGAGTCCACACTCCTTCCCACCACTCTGCAGTACCCAAACTGCCCAAGAAACTCAAAAGGCACGCTGATTTCAACAAGGTGACCAAGCAGCAGGTCTTGGGAATGGGACTCTTAATTTCCGCCTGAATATTTCCCAGCAAGCGGCTTCTCTGCCCAGAGCCCTCCTTGCTCACGCATGAAATGGGATGGATGCTCACTTCTCTGCTGCGTGCACACTGACCTGGGAGCAAACAGGTTTAGGTCTGGTCAACGCTGTGCTTCACGGACCACTCACAATGGGGGGAGGCAGAGGGCAGCCCAAGGGACAGACTCCAGCAGGGTCAGCTCACCCACATTTACCATTTAGAAGGAGGATGCTTGTTCCCTGGGAGGCAAAGTCGCGTTCACGCCTTCCTCCAGAATATCTGGAGAAAACAAAATAAAACGAACAAAGCCCTAAGGGAGACATTTTCATCAGCTTCTCTCTTTTTCCCCTTTCAAAAGAAACAGCTTTCTTTTCATTTTTTAATCACAGATGTAAAACTTAGTGTAAAAATGTGTATTTTTGTATGCTAAAAAATGAACAAAAAATTAAAACGGAGCCTCTTTTCATCAGAATAACAAAAACAACAATTACCATGTGTATCTATGCAATGTTTGGATTATTTGTAGAGAACATGTATACTCTATGAGTCACATGGGGATTACAAATGATCCTGATAAACACTGAATCATAATTATCTTCCACATATTGTGTTTTAATATCGTTTTTGAAATTTTTCAGGCCAAAAATCATCATCTTCAACGGCACTCTAGTGTACCCCACCAAGTAGATGTGTAGTGTAATTCATTTCACCAATATCCTACTGATGAACATACAGGTTGTTGGAAATATAAGCTTTTGACTAAGAAAGAGGGGAAGGGCTGTTTGGAGCACACAGTGTCTGGGAGGAAAGGGCAAGGTCCTCAAGAACCCCCACAAAAGGCACTGAGGAGGGAGCTGGGTTCCCCTGGCTATCCAAGAGGGTGGTACCTCCCAGCTCAGCCCCTCAAGTTCAGCCATCTCCCATCTAGTTTCTGCAGTTCCATGGCCAACATTTCCCACCCAGTCTGCTCTTCAGCATCTGAGAGAAATATTTTTCCTCTTTTCTGAATTTTACAACAATCCACGCAAAGAAAATTTTTATATAAATATCTAACCTAGAGTAGATATAAAATTAGCCTAAATCCTACAACAGTGGGATAACAGCATTCCCGTGGTCTTTGCACCTTTGTTGTACATAACTAGACACGGTTGAAATCAGATTGTGTAAATAATTATGTGTTTTCCTGTCCCTGTCTTCAACTATTTTAAAACTTCGGTAAATATCATTTTTTTCATATTCTAAACTACTCTAGCAGACACTCTGCAGTTGTTTTCAACTTTCAGACAGCATAAATAATGATCAAATAAACACCTTCGGGCACAAAACTTTGTCCACATTTCTGATTATTTGCTTAGGATCCCTAGAAGTAGAAGGACTAGGCCAGAGGCCACGTGCACTTTTTTAAGATTCTAGATACACACAGTCAAACTCTTCTTCACACACTCACCCTTCCACCCGGAGTGAAGGCAGCCGCCTGTTTCATAACACCCAAGCCAGCCAGTGACTGTTTATTTTTCTGGAATTTTTTTCTGGCTAATTCCAGAGGTAAGCAGCGGCCCCACCCTGTGGTTTTAACATGCAGGTCTATAACGCTGAGGTTGAACATTTTTCATAAGCGAATTAGACCTCTGTATTTCTTCTTTTGGGCTATCCTTTAGCAGGTCAGCTAGACTCGATCCTGAGGGCACAAGGGGTTCCCAGTAAAAAATGTCCATGAATGAATCACAAACCCGACACTCATCAGCTAAGGGCTCGGGGTCAGTTACCTGGATTTTCTGAGTCAATCTGCTCATCTGTTTATGATGGAAAACATCAAGCTAGGCTGAGCCCTGGGTGAGCACCCATACCTGGTGGCCCGCAGGCCTCCCAGCCCACTGTCACTGAACACAGACTTGCTTCCACTTCTCCCATGATGAGCTTTTTATGCAGTAGGCAAGTAAGTTCATTCACATTTGTAGAAAATGTTTTTCCCACTTTGCTTGTCTTTAAATTTAATTGTACTTTTGATTCTTAAAAGTATAATTCAATGTAGTCAAGTTTACTGACTTTATCTTTTTGGTTCATCATTTAACCTTGAAAATCATTTTCAGCCTCTATCAAGAAAATTGAAAAACCTTCATCTGTGTTTTACTCTGATTTCTCTTCTGACTTGATGTATTATTCTTTCCTCTTCCTGACATTTATTTTGGGGGATAGTAAAAGGGGAGAAAATACAATGACTCCTTCCCCCTAAAAGTGGCTGACCAGTTCTACCAGGCCCACTTAGCACTCAAGCCTTCCCTTTGTCTGATTAGGGAGGTCACCCCGCTCACATGTTATAATCTTACACACATCCAAGTGTTTCTCAGCCACCTCCTCGCCGGTTCCACAGAGCTGCCCGCTCCCGGGCCGGCAATCCCACATTTTCCATTCTCACAGCCTGCCAACGTGTTTTCTCATCAGCAGAACATTTCCCCTCTTGCTTCTTTTATATGAATTCCTTAGTCATTTTCTTCCATGCAAACATCAAAATAGTTTCAAAGTTTGCTTAAATTATTAAAACATCTCATCTGAAATATTTACTGCTATGTATGTGAATAATTACTACACACTGCTAATACAAATGTTGCTATTGGGTTGATCCCACAAACACTGACAGACTATATCCAGAAGATATACTACCCCACCTATTTCAAAGGGTGGGTGGGACTAGCCTCCAGATCACCCAGGGCCTGCACAGCCCTGCTCCAGGCCTGTCCTGCAAGGAGCAAGGCCCTGCAGGTTAACAAGCCCGTTGGGTGCTTCCTGTGCACTGTGAGGTGCGAGGCCCATTCCTCTGTCAGATGACTGCTTTGCCCGAGACCTCCTCTTTTAAGTGCCAATTGAGACATCTATTTAGAAGACAAGTAACTTGCAAACCTAATTTAAGGCAACCTTGTCTAAATAGTGTCACCAGATTTAGCAAATACAAATACAGGATGTCCAATTAAATTTGAATTTCAGATTAATAATTAATACTTTTTTGGTATAAGTATGTCACAATATTTCATGAGACTTACCCTTAAAATGTATTTGTAGCTTATCTGTAATTTAACTGGGGATACTATATTTTATCTTGCAACTCTATGCTTCAAGCACTGTTAAAATCTGACAGGCCTGAATGACAAATTATGGCAGTAAGAACAAAATTTCAACAAGTGGCTCATTTGTTTATGAAATTCCAAGGTCAAAGAAGAAATGTACCTTCTTTAATTCAACAGATAGACACTTCAGACATGAAATCTGTTCTCTTGAGAAGCCAAGAAAGATTTCATAGTATGACAAATTACAGTGATTGTAAAATAAAGCCAAAACACAAAAGGCAGCAGGTAAAAAGTTAGCCACCGTGGCATTAAAAAGATCATCCTGACAGAGCTGGAAGGTCAGAGGCAAATGTCTACCCACCATTCAGAGGCAAACAGTGGCACTTTGCCAGGTGCAGGGCAATGAACACAGGGACAAGAATAAAAGGTTTATCATTGTGTTAGCTTGGTTTCCTCTCCAGGTTAGTTTTTGTTTGTCTGTGTGTCTGTTTCCCAGCCTAGCCCACTGGGGGAAGGACTGGGAAGGGAATGGGGGAGGCCCTGTGAGTTTGCTTTTTTTTATTATTTTGAGACAGAGTCTCGCTCTGTCACCAGACTGGAGTGCAGTGGCGTGATCTTGGCTCACTGCAATTTCCGCCTCCCAGGTTCAAGCTATTCCCCTGCCTCAGCCTCCCGAGTAGCTGGGACTATAGGTGCGCACCACCACGCCCGGCTAATTTTATGTATTTTAGTAGAGATGGGGTTTCACCATGTTGGCCAGGATGGTCTCGATCTCCTGACTTCGTGATCCACCTGCCTTGGCCTCCCGAAGTGCTGGGATTACAGGCGTGAGCCATGGCGCCCGACTGTGAGTCTGCTTTTTACTCAGAGCCCTTAATCACTATGCTCTCTACCTCTAGGGGAAGGTGGAAGGATGGGAGAGGGCAGCCAAGCTCCTTAATTAAAGTCCCACAGGTCACTTCACTAATGCTGAACTTTCCCAAATCCACATGCTTTAGAAAAACTTGCCAAAGTCAGAATAACCGGTAGAGCAGATCGGGGCAGAAACACCACCTTCATAAAGATGAAAACGAGAAGCTCTCCCTCTCCTGGGGTGACCTAGTCCCAGGCCCTTTGCTGAGCCATCTCCTGTAACAGAGCCCTCCAGTGGGTGAGGAGAATGGTTTCTGTCTGCTCCTCTGTCCTGTGCCGGGCATGAGTCTGCCTCAGCTGCATCGACCAATAGCTGGTCTGCTGGCCCCAGTGGTGGGCGGCCGATGGAGCCAGGCCAGGCAGGAACACAGCCTGGGAGGCCAGCTGGGCTGTTCCTTCCATAAGCCACGCTCTGGGGGTTGCACAAATGCCCCCTGGCCTCACTCCCTCAGGCTCCTTGCTGGCCCCAGGCTGGGAACCACAACTCAGCTGCTTTCTCCAAATCCCTCCATTAAACTTTTTTTTTCTTTTGCTCCCCACCCCCAACCCGCGCCCTCCAGAGGGTGCCCACTGCAGACTGCCAACACCCTGGCTAACAGAGGCAGGTGGCTTTACGTCCCTCACTCTGCAGATGAAGGGCCAGAGGTTTCACAGAGTACACATAAAAAGTGACTCATAATCCAGTCTGTCACTGATGGACATTTGGGTTGATTCATATAGCAAAAAAAAAGTGACTCGTGGGAGGAAGAAAATGGTGAGCTTGCTGTGGACTCTGTGGGCATGCCTATTAGGGTACCAGGTGGCCTGGTGTGGCTGGTCCTCACCTGGGAGAACACGGTAGAATTGCAGGCTCCCAGGCCCCAGCCAGACCTAAGTCAGGCCCGCAGAAGGGGACCCGGGTGTCTATGTGTGAACTGCCCTTCCTAATGTAACGTGGCACATACCTCCATGGCACTCTAGGAGCCACCAACCCAGTTGGTTTTCCTTGACTCCAAAGCGACTGCTGTGTGCCTCTCACAGCACTCAGCCCTGGATGCTCACTATGTAGAATGTTCTCTACCCCACCCACCATGCAAACCCCATCAACCCATCCTCAAGGCTCGTCCTTTGGGCACCTTCTCTGACAACCCCAACGAAAAGTCTGCCTCCTCATACCTTACCCTGCAGCCCTGCTTTAATTCCAAGCAGGAAGTAACAAGGGCCAATGGATTGGTGCCTACCCTCTCCCCAGAAACGGGCATCCTTGACTCATCCTCACAACCCCGGCACACAGCCCAGCCTCGCCCCAAGATCTGGGGCACGGATGCCTCTGCCTCTCTGTGAGGATGGAGGGACAAGAATGTTCCACCACTCACCTTTCAAAGTCCAGGCTTCAGCAAAAAGCATCACGAGGTAGCCTGGGCACAAAACAGAGGAGAAGCAGCCCCTTCCACCAGTTACTGGCATTCCGTTTCAAAGAGAGCATCAAATGCACTCTTGCCTCTGCTGGGTGCCAACTAAACACTACAAGATGCACAAGAGGAACCGGCCCCAGAGAACCAGGGGATGTTGTTCATTGGACGATTCAGGCAGTTTTCTTATCTAAAAAGCGGGAGCAACACACAGCTGGAGAGGCAGCGGGAAAACTGGATGAGAGGCGTGCCATCATCAGTGCAGCGGGCACTGCAGGTGACAAATGGAAGGACTGCACAGCAGGCCGGACACTGACTCAGATCCCAGGCCCCGCATGCTGGTTAGTCCTGGAACTCAGGGCAACTGCCTCACCTTTGGGGTATCTCCACACATTCCTGAGGCAGAATGGCCACTTCACAGGTCACTTCTGAGGTTCAAATTAAAATAACAAATAAAGGACTTACCCAGCAACTAAAGGTACTGAGTGTTCGGTAGACAGCGGGCACTGACCTTACTACTGAACACAGGACTGGCAGCCTGCGTAGGAGGTCTCGCTCTCCCTCTCTCTACAGTGGGTATCACGTGGCTGTGTCCTCAGCCTGCCCTGTGCACAATATTTTCAGAACCCAGAGAACGGCACAGAAGGCACACTTAATAACTCCACTAAGGTAAACAAAGACCAATGCCACAGAGAACAGAATGACAGGGACTCGAAATGTCTTCCACCTGGAAGAATGCCCGATCAAAACCTACAGGCTTAACAGGGATCAACTTTAAACACTACAGGTATGCAAAAACAACCAACCAAATTAAAAAAAAAAAAAAAAAAAAGTAACGGATGAGAACAGTGGATGAGAACTGCTCCTGAAGGTGCAATTAAAAGGGGATCTCCCAGCGCCCTACCGCAACCCTCTCCTGAAGCTACCCTCAGATTTTTGGTGCAAAGGCAAAGAAGACACAATCCTACATGACCCACCATCCGGGTCTCAGAGCTCCCTGGGGCCTTCCTGCGGGCAGTTTCCCAAACCCCTCCTGCTCAGCCAGGGACATCAGCTGAGACAGGTGAGGCACATTGCTGGAGTCCACCCAAGGGTGTTGAGTCTGCAGATGAACATGTGAAATGCAACAGGGATGGGGTTTGTCATTTCACACAGGATGCACTTAAAGAAGGAAAATGTTTCAAACCACAAGCCCATTAAGCTATCGCAGCCTGAGTGAAGACTGACTACCTGTGTTACCTGCATTTTGGAAATGGAGGCATCACCCAGCTCATCAGCTCCCTTCCAACGCCTGATACCCTCTGTACCAACTGCACATATGCCTGTTCTAGAACTTTGAATACACACAAGCCGTCAGATACAGTGTAGTTACAGATTTCACAACTACCCTCCCTCAGCCATATAATCACACTTTTATTAAATATTAATGTAAAAATGGCAGGGTTTCTACTAATATTACAGTTCCTGGGTATCAGGTACAGTGCTAGACAGTTTACACACATTCCCACTTAAATCCTGTCTCTGATGGGTACTGTTGTTACCTCATCCTTACCGATGAGGAAAAAGGAGGACAGCAGCTTGCCCAGCAAATCACATCTCATAACCGTGGGTGTGAGACCCACTGGGGTTGAATCAGAGAACATGTCCTTAACAACTGAGCCATGGGTAACTACATAATCTGTCACTCACAGAATGCCTAAAACATGCAGAAACTCCACAAGGCTGAAAAAGGCTGAAAAAAAAAATTCCTAAAACATTAGTGAACTTGGTAAAAGCTGCAGTATCAGCACTCCAACTCTGCCAGTTGCAAGGTGTGCAAAACTAGTCCCTCAAATGGAAAGAACCCTCATAATAAAGGAGCTGGAGCTATTTTTCTCACCCAAAATGACACTGCCTGTTTTGATATTACACTTCATGTCTATGCAAGAGGAAAGGGAGCAAGAGGTTTTTAAGCAGAGATTTCAGTCAAACTGATCCTTAAACCAAAACAAGAGCTGCTTCCAAAAGCCTGAGATGGGGAAAAAGAAAACTCAGCAAGCCAGGTGTCTTGTATCAAGGAACAAGGGGGATGCTCTTTACTCATAATTGTATTCATATAGGCTGCTGAGCCCGACATGAAAATATCTGGATAAGCCCTGGTCAGAGTAGAAAAAAACTTTTCTCCCACATGGTAAGAATGCCTGGCCTGGCAAGGAAAACGCCACCACATAAAAAATGATCGCATTTTCACTAAAATCATACAGCCTAAAAAGACACAGATCAGTGGCTTGTACTCCATATTCAGGCACTTATTTCCACAGAACTACCTCCAAGCGCAGCAATTCTTGAATTAAAAGCAAAAGTAGTGTATGAGCTGCCTCACTTTAACCACCCACTCTGCAGTGTTCAGCACAGAAACATCAATTCTGGTTATTCACAAGGGGAGGAGTCTATCAGTCATTTACATTTTAAAACAGCTCTATTGAGATATAAATTATGTAACATAAATTTCATCTGTTGGAAGCATACAAACCAATGAATGTTAGTATAATTAAGGATCTGTACAACCATCGCCACAATCTAATTTTAGAACATTTCCATCACCCTACAAAGAAACCTCCTGCCCAGAGCCTGTCAATCTTGACAAATGGTTTTCCCAAAATAAAATGCCTTTGCCAAGTCAGTTTTGTTCCTGTTTTTGGATCCGGTATTCCCACATCAATGAGGCATTTTGGCCGAAAGGGGGACAGCACTAGCTCTAGAATTTCTACAGAAGCGTAGCTACATGACCTTGGGGAAGACATTAAACCACCCTGTGTGATTATAACCTCCAAGGACTATTGAAGATTTAGTGTGATCACGCATGGAAAGCACGGCTCAGTAAATCTCAGCTGCTATTTTTACTACTGCCACCACTGCCCCTGCTGCCACTGCCTCCTCCTCCTCCACTGTCACTACCTCCCCTCCAAATATTTGCACCAGCACTCCACCCCTTCCCACCACCTCCTTCCATCTCCATCACCTCCACTGCCACATCATCTCCTCCTCTACCTTCTCCACCTCCTGCACCGCCACCTCCATCTCCTCTACCACCCCCACCATCATTTCACTACCAACTCCATCATCACCGCCAGCATTTCAACCATCTCCACCATCTCCTCTACCATCTCCACCATCACTTCCACCTCCTCCACCATCACCTCCACCTCCTCTGCTACCTCTATCACCTCCACCTCCTCCATCCTCACCTCCACCTCCTCCACCATCACTTCCACCATCCCCACCATCACTTCCACCTCCTCTACTATCACATCACCTCCACCTCCTCCATCCTCACCTCCACCTCCTCCACCATCACTTCCACCTCCTCCACCATCACCTCCACCTCTTCTGCTACCTCTATCACCTCCACCTCCTCCACCCTCACCTCCACCTCCTCCACCACCTCCACCATCACTTCCACCATCTCCACCTCCTCTACTATCACATCATCTCCACCTCCTCCATCCTCACCTCTACCTCCTCCACCATCTCTATCCTCACCTCCACCATCACTTCCACCTCCTCTACCTCCTCTACCACCTCCACCTTCACCTCCAGCTCCCCCTCCTCCACTACCTACCCCTTCATCACCACTTCTACCCATTCCATCACCTCTACTCCTTCCCACCACCCTTCACCTCTTACACCTCCAACACCTCCACTGCTACCATCACATCCACCTCCACACTCTTCTTTATCTCCATTTCCTCCTCTCCCTCCACCACCACCTCTACTATCATCTCTACCTCTTCCTCCCCTACCTTCACCCCTCCCCACCACTTCCTCCATCCCCAACTTTAACAAAAAGGCAACTATTCAGACACCAAAATATCCACATATATTAACATAATATTAATTTGTTAGTATAGTCAACATGTAGCAGTACCTTAATCGACCACGAATTCTACAGTAACTTAACAGTCTGAGAAATTAGAAGATCAGAATCTCTAAACTACCCACTTAATAATGCTGACAACACAATCTTTAAAGTACTACAAGAGGATCAGTGACAATGCAAGTTACAATCAAATTGTATTTACATACTTTAAATATAACTTGAGGCCGGGCGTGGTGGCTCACGCCTGTAATCCTAGCACTTTGGGAGGCCAAGGTGGGTGGATCACGAGGTCAGGAAATCGAGACCATCCTGGCTAACATAGTGAAACCCCATCTCTACTAAAAATACAAAAAATCAGCCGGGCGTGGTGGTGGACGCCTGTAGTCCCAGCTACTCAGGAGGCTGAAGCAGGAGAATGGCGTAAACCTGGGAGGCGGAGCTTGCAGTGAGCCGAGATGGCGCCACTGCACTCCAGCCTGGGAGACAGAGAGAGATTCCGTCTCAAAAAAATAAATAAGTAAATAAATAAATACAACTTGAAAACAAACAACAAACTTCCACATGGAATAAAACATGTTTCATTCCTGGCCCCAGGGTATTCTAGCCAACCACGATTCAAAGCTCTAGAAAAGTGGGAGAGATTCCAGGTTCCCCTCCCTGAATATTTCCTAGTCCTGTCACATTCCTCTTGTGGATTACAGAGAATCAATGCATACGCTAAGCTTCAGGAGGCCCCAAAGGACCAGGTCAAAATGTCACCAACATGCCAAATCCCTTCAGGAGGCAAAGAGAACACAGAGCTACCCAGCTCTATAATGCGCACACCCATCCACACGTGCACATCCAGACCCCAAATAAAAAGGACCGAGTAAAACAAGGCTTAATTATCAAAAGACAGTGTGGCACGCTAAGGAGAGCAGAGCTTTTTGGTGCACTCACTGTGGGGACAACCCCTTACCATCTCTGACTTTCAATTTCCTTGTCTAAAACAGGGAGTGCATGGCCGGGCGCGGTGGCTCCTTTGGGAGTCTGAGGTGGACGGATCATGAGGTCAGGAGATCAAGACCATCCTGGCTAACACAGTGAAAACCCATCTTTATTAAAAATACAAAAAATTAGCCAGGCATGGTGGTGGGTGCCTGTAGTCCCAGCTACTCAGGAGGCTGAGGCATGAGAGTCTCTTGAACCAGGGAGGCAGAGGTTGCAGTAAGCCGAGATCGTACCACTGCACTCCAGCCTGGGCGACAGAGCAAGACTCTGTCTCAAAAAAAAAAACAAACAAAAAACAGGCAGTGCAATCCTGAGCCCTCCTGAGCTCCCAGGTGGGGTGCACAAAGCCGTTGCAACTGCGCTGAGCCCAGCTTCTTCCACTTCAAGCTTCTCGTTTTCTCTCTGGGTCCCACAACCCCCGCAACCTCTACACTAAAACCAGAGAAGCAAACTATGTGCAGCTGTGAGAGTGATCAACGGAGCCAGGGTTGCCTTCGTAGCAGATCAGGGCTGTAGGAAGCACGTGACACACCCACACTCTCCCCCCATGAGCAGAAGGAAGAGAGGAATCTCTTCCTTGAACTTTCTCAACAATAATCTCAGAATTTGGAAATAACTCTCATTGTCCTGGCTGACCAGGAAAAGGCCCCAGGGTTTGATATGATGTAATCCTTGGTGGTGGCTTTTCCTCATTTCTAAGTCCCTCCCACAGGCAGAGGGCAGGGGGCCAAGGGTAAACGGCAGCCGATGCCAAGAATTTGGAGGCGGAATGAGGTAAGCTAGGTCTGGCCTGGAGCTCCAGCCTGGGGCTCCCAGGTGTGGCAGCCCTTCGAAGGGCAGGTGTGATCTGGAGCAGGGAAGGGCATGGAGCAGCTTCCAGGTGCAAGCAGAAGGGCTGCGCTGGCAGGGCAAGAGGACGGCGATTCAAGGTGATGCTCCCCAGAGGTTTTGGATAAAGCTCGTTTTATTCATAAAAATGAATAAACAGCACAGATCTCAGGGCTCAGGAAACTCAATCCCTCTGCCAAAGAGACTTTTCCCAGTAAGACCAAACTCGGGCAGCCATTACAGCAGGAAGAATTGGTGGATCCCAACCTTGCTGTGGGCCACGAGAAACAGTTCACCTCGCCCTTCAGGTATGAAAAATCTTATTGTGGGATGAGCCAAATGTTTACAAACTGCCAGTGTGACAAACTATGATTCTGAGCAAATAACTTCACTCTGGGCCTATTTCCTCACCAATAAAATCAGGTTTTTGGACCATATGACATCTAAACTTCTTCAGAGTTCAAAGGCTGAGTCTGTACACTCCACAAAAATGTTCCAAAGCAAATCTATTCCTAGAACCATGGTTAAAATAATATCATGGGTGACTTCTGAGCTTCTGGCCAATATGGAATATAAAAGATTAGATGTACCCTCTCTCCTTAAATAATTAAAACTGAAACAGTTTTCATACATTTGACAACAGGCAGCATGGGACAGTAATTCCTGAGACATGATCCACATGATGCAGCTCTTACCAGTGCCCACTCACTGGTTGGGGAGAGCTTCCCAGCTGCAGCACAGGGAGGGGGGATCTCCCTTCCAGGCACAGCCTGGGGTCATCCTAAGGAGACAGAGCTCAACACTCAGGAAAGTCAAGGCAGAGAGGATAGCACTCAAGAGAGGGGGCTCCCCACACATCTCCAGCTGAGGATTAATGATGCATGCATGTAAGGAAAATACCAAGACTGGGAGGAACCACCAGAATGAAGCAGACAGAGCCATCTGGAGAGAAGTGTGTTCCCACCAACCCAAAAGGAAAACTTCCTTACGCATGGGACACAAGACAGCCCTCAGAAGGGTCCTGCCTCAACAGTGGGGGCAAATAAGCCCCAAACTAAAAGTGACTCTGGGCCCAGCTAACAAAGCTTATAAGCCAGCCTCAAAAGGGTCAAACTATTTCTAAGCAGCTTTTTTCCAGAATAAAGTCCAAAATATTGAAAAGAATAGCCCCCTCCCAAGAAACAGCCAGCACCCAACCAGATGAAATTTACAATGACTGGGATCGAAACAAAAAGTACCAAGCATGAAAAGAAAATAAAACCCATCATGATACGGGAAATCAGCCAGCAGAAATGGATACAGAAATGTCCAAGATGATGGATATAGAAGGCGATATATTAAAATGAAGAAGATAAATATGCTCTGTGCATTCAAGAAGGAAAAGCAAAGTATGAGTGATAAGCAGAGAAGTGGAAGATATAAAATGACCAAATCCAACCCTACAGATGAAAAATGCAATACAGGAGATGAAAAATATGCGGGCAGGATTAACCAGACATTGGACACCACGCTTCTCTCCCCTCCCTCTATCCCCAGTGACCAATCTCTAAAGACACACCGTGAGGCTCCCTCGCCCAAGGGCTGGAGTGGTCTGGAGAGGCCTAGGGTAGGAGCACCCTATGAAGACACAGTAATAGAAACTATCCAGAATGGCACACAGAGAGAAAAGGAAGATGGAAAAGATTATGATAAACTACCTCCAAATGACGATGCCAGATGAGGGGAGGGAGGAAGGAGCTCAGGTTTGGGGCCAGAGAAAATAAAGGCTGCAGCCAGCACCTTCTGCGTTCTCAGCTATTTGGCCGGGCTGGATAAGTCAACCAAAGTTTCTGAGCTTCACTTTTACTATAGGCAAATTTGGATCATACCCATTTCAAAAAGTTTGGTAGGAAAACTGAGTGAGATGAGGTATACAAGTCCTGTCACAAAACACATGCTAGCTCCTTTCTCAACGTTGCCCCAAGGAGATAGTCTCTCACTTTGTTGCAGCCTAACAACTGCAAGGGGGTGCCAAGGACAGAAACACAGAAAGTCTTCACCTGTCCTTTCACTCAATAGGTGAACCTATTCTTACGTACTTGAAAGGCAGTTATAAGTGCAATAGTTTGGTTACTGCTCCAGCTTCAACCAACAGCAAGGGAGTCAGGGGCAACGGGGCTCCACCACAGGAAGCAGCTGCCAGGCCATGTGCTCCTAATGCTGCCACCGAAAGGAGGGACACTCACTCACACGAAAAGCTTGAAGAATGTGTGTGTGTGTGCGCGTGCACATGCGTCACAGTCACATATATATGTATATATACATAAATATGAATTTTGAACCATGTGTGGAAACACAAGTAATACAAACTTAAAATGTACACAGATACAGGTAATCTACAGATATAACAACAGGCACCTCCTTATACACCGCTGAAGTTACAAAACACTTCTTTACCTAAATACCTTCTCCCTAAGTTAGGAACCTTGTTCATTATCAGCAGATCTGAAGAGAGTATCTTCCTGTGTCCATATTATCAACCAGGTGTTTAGATGGAAATTGCTTTCTAGCACCACTTAGCCAAGGCCTCATTCTCTGAAATGAGGTTCTTGGGGTCTCTGGACCCACTGAAGTGTGATGGTCAGATACACAGATCTGTTCACCCTGCACTGGCACCAGCTCCAGGAGGGGCCTACGAGGCGCAACCACAAAGCCATGGCCATACTTTGCTTGACCCCACTCCAGACTGCTCAACATGCAGCAGGCCCAGTTCTGATCCCCCCATGCAGAGACTCCACTGTCACTCCAGGGGAGTCCAAGGCGCTCTGGGCACCCAGCAAAGGGAGGAGGCCAGGGACTCAGCAGAACCAGACGATTCCAGCCCACTGACTAAGTGCCAGAACAAAGAGGGGACGAGATTCCCAAGCCAAGATCTGGAGGCTTGTGGAACTGTGTCCAGCAGAAGGGAAGAAAGGGAAGGGGATACAAGCTCCCTCAAATCAGGAAGCCCAGAACCCAGTTCAAGGGAGAATTAATACAGGGAGGGGAGGCCAGTTTGGGGAATGGGAAGATGAGTTTGGCTTGAAATGTCTTTCTTCTGAAATGCTGGCATCACCCTCACCTCCCTGAATGCCAGTCAGCCATCTGCATGGCTTAGTTACCCATGCAGAAATCAGTCAGCCTCCAACTCCTCCTTATCCACCTGTGAACTGCTAACTGATCCTGATTATTTTGCCTTCTACATCCACTTCCACCCACGCTTTCTTCTCATGGCCACTGTGGCACCCTTGGTTCAGGCCGTTCACTCACTGCTGCTTCCTGAGCACACTGCCTGAGATGAGTGAGAGCTCACTCACACGAGGGTCCCCGAGTACAGAACTCAGGGACTCTCTAGCCTGGGTCTTCAACCCACACTCTACATCTAATACTTCACTCTTTGAGGACCAGAGATCTAACTGTATTCCAAAGTAATTTGTACATTAAGGGCAGGTTTCAAAAACACGTTAATAGCCAGTTCACCAGGAGCCCAACATAAGTCCCACACACACTGAAATCATAACCGTCGAAACTCTGAGAGCAGAGGTTGCCATTCACAGCTCTCAGGGTCAAGAACGTTTAAGTAGCAAGAGAGGCCCTGCAATTACTGTCCAATGTCTAAGCTTGTTGAACCCCTCAAAATCTTTACCCAAGCGTGACACAGTCATGGATAACCAATCACAGAGTTTTAGAGACTTGGAGTATCCAACCTCTTGGTCACTCAAGCAGAAGAAAAATAGTCAATCTTCAGAGAGACTGATCCATTCAACAAATATTTACCAAGCAATGACTCTATGCCCAGCACATGAGTGTTTAAAGCAACAATCCTGCCCTATGGAGTTTGTATTTTATCTAAAGAAAACAGATAGTACGCAATAAACACACCATTTACTTGTTTATAATCTGAGAGTGCAGTGCTATGGAATAAAAGAACAGAATAGAGCTGGATAAACAGGGCGGAGACTGCAATTTACACAGAACACAAGGGAAGGCCCCACTGAAAAGGGGTCTAAAAGTGAAGACTGCAAGGAGGAAGGGCTAGGCCCACAGGTGTACAGTGACACCTACATGAAGGAGGAAAACAAGGCTGAAGAACATCACTGCGGGCAGAGACAGAAGCCCCCGCAAAGAGACTTCATCTTACGAGTGACCATCCTTTGAAGCTGGAAGCCATCATTCTCAGCAAACTAACACAGGAACAGAAAACCAAACACTGCATGTTCTCACTCATAAGTGGGAGTTGAACGATGAGAACACATAGACACAGGGAGGGGAACATCACACACTGGGGCCTGTCGGGGGGGGATGAGGGGAGGGAGAGCATTAGGACAATACCTAATGCACGGGGGGCTTAAAACCTAGATGATGGGTTGATAGGTGCAGCAAACCACCATGGCGCATGTATACCTATGTTACAAACCTGCACCTTCTGTGCATGTATCCCAGAACTTAAAGTGAAACATTTTTAAATGAAAAAAAACAAAAAGAGTAACCATTCTTAACAATTACGCAGATGCCACTTTCCCCATGAAATAAATGCTACAACCAGCTCCTTACATTTCCACTATACTTTGGAATTTCCTACCAAGAATGAGAAGTTTTCTTTTTCCTGCGAGTTTACTCCTTTTATAGGTTTTTTTTTTTTTCTTAAGTCATACTACCAAGTGATCAAATCCCAGTTCCTGCATGCTACACAGGATCTCAGGCACCTAGAAAGAGCTGGTGGAGAAACATTCTTCTGCCCCCTACTCTGGCTGTTGGGAGCGGGGCTGAAATCCTTCACAGAACTTCAACGACCCTCAACAAACACCAGAGAACCCCTCGCAGAGCTGCAGGCTGAAGCCCATCTTCAGAAACAGAAACATGGTTTCCTACCACTTTTCCAAAAACACTAACAAACATATAAATTAAGTCTCAGAAAATTCAGTAGGAGGAAAAACTAAATATGAGCTAAATATTTACTTTCTTCTTTAAGATGAATGATAGAAAACCTCACAAAAGTTAAAAATAATGCTAATATTCATATCACAGTCACTTCGAATACTTTGTTTCTTTCTAGTTAAGATGATGATGATAATAAATGTACCAGTAGCCAGTTTCGCAGGGTCTGCTTGAAACACACATAAATATTTAACAGGTTCTGGGGAAACTGCCAAAGTGATTACTGACTGCATGACAAAGACAGGATCACAAACCCTACCTAAGTGACCCCCTTTGCCGAGACTCATAACCGGTGGCAGCAAACACAGGTGATGAGGCCCATCTGACACCAGAGGCCAAAGAGGCCCAGAGAGCAGAGGACAGGCACACCCCAGACGGGGAGCCTGGCACATACGGCAGCACTTAAAACCCCAAGGAGAAATAACAGTGAAAGCAAGTCATTCCAAAACTCACTATGAGCTAAACGTGCATGGTACAAGAATATAAAAATATAATTTAAACATAGTTACCACCTTAAAAGACTAGACACTTCAATCAGAAAGTAAAGAAGCTTATGTTTAAATTACTCTATGATTTTAATAAAAGGAATAATTTTAGGTTCCTCTCTCTGCCAAAGTACACCATTAAAAAAAAAAATTAAAAAGTTGCCGTTTCCTAAATTTTCATCAATGTATTTACTATGTGTTTAAAACATCATTTTTCTCTGTCTGGCTGCTTAAAGCACTTATCCAATAGTTTTTCTCTTCTGCAACAGAGCAAGCAATCACAGAAGTTGCACAGCACCCAAATCCTGCGCAGGAAATTGTCGCAATAAATATCCTCTTTGTCCAGGTGCCAGAAAGGAAAGAAATGCCCTGCTTCATTGAAAAGTTTCATAAATCGTTCACATGAACGCCACATACAGTATTTGCCATATTCAAACCATTTTAACACAGTAAAGGTATCCAACCATGAAACTGTTTTAAACTTTCCTGGAGAATACACTAGTCCCCCGCTTATCCTGGTTTTACTTTCTGTAGCTTCAGTTACCCACAGTCAACTGTGGTCCAAAAATATTAAATGGACAATTCCAGAAATAAATAATTGATCAGTTTCACACTGTGCGGAGAAGCATGATGAGATCCGGCCCCGACCCACTTTGTCCTGCCCAGGATGTGACTCCTCCCTCTGTCCACAAGATCCACGCTGCAGGCGCTGCCTGCCCACGAGTCACAGAGGAGCCGTTGCGATGATCATCAGATCAACTGCCGCGGATCACAGGGCTTGAATTCAAGTAGCCCTTACTATACTGAATAACAGCTCCAAAGTGAAGAGGAACGATGCTGGCCATTTGATTATGCCAAAGAGAAGCCCTAATGTGCTTTAAGTGCAAAGGTAAAAGTTGTCAATACTAAAAAAAAAAAATCATATGCTACACTTGCTAAGATTTATAGTAAAAGCCAATTTTCTATTCATCAAATTGAGAAAAAGGAAAAAGAAATGTAAGCTAGTTTTGCTATCACATCTCAAACTGCAGAAGTTCCGGTCACAGTGAGTATAAATGCTTAGTAAAAATGGAAAAGGCATTAAATTTATAGGCAAAAGACATGAAAACAAAAGTGTTCTGACTGACGGTATTTGGGTTCGGTACTATCTCAGATTTCAAGCATTCACTGGGGGTCTTAGAACGCATCCCTCAGCATAAGTGGGGACCGCTCTAGAGAAATCGCTACAGGCTGCTCAACTGAATGCAAAGCCACCCTCTTCTTTCCTGAGGCGGGAGTCAGCCTGGGCTCCGGCACCCACTCTGCGATTCACAGTTCGTGTTTCTTTGCCCCAGAAGAACACCTATAGGGACACACAGGAGGGAGTGAAGTTCTCCACGTAGCCACCAGAACCCACTGCCAAACCCCTGCCCCAGCATCAAACAGCATAATGCCCACGCCGGGAAACAGGGCACGATCCCTCACGTGGGCCTGGGAGCAGGCAACAGAGAGCGTATTGCTGGAACTGGGCACATGTGACAGTCAACAGGATGCTGTTCATAATTGCAGCAGAGCACAGGTGTGAAATCAGGATGACGCCAGCCTCCCTGGAGGACCTGCTGCCTCTCCTGCAAGGAAGGAACACTCAACCTGAGACTAGGGAAAAGCCAGTCTCGCAAATGTCTGAGGACAAGTGCACTTGGGCCAAGGGCAAGGTCAGCATGCACCTGCGGGCGTGCGAGGAGCACAGGTCGCTGACCGGCAGAACATGGTGAGGAGGTGAGAGGGGCCAAGAGGTGAGATGGGTGAAAAATGGCTGCTTCATGCAGGAGGGTGTGGGCCAAGGGGAAGACACGACCACAGCCAATCATTCAGCAGACACAGAAACCCCCCAGCACATCCAATGACAGGTAGGTACTTTCATATCACCAGCACCCAGCAAGTACCTAACATGTTCATACTGATGCACATTTAGGGAATGCTCAGTGAGTTTGAGGGCGGCATCCAAAGCCAGGTGGCCCCCACCCAGGCCACTCATGACAAAGTGAGCCCACCCCACCTGCTACCACCTTCTTGCTCTGCCGGCCCAAGCCCCCGCCTGTTAGCTCTTGTCTCGGCCCCTCGTAGGGCTCTGCAGCTTGAGAACTAGGTGTTCTGACCTGGGCTGGGGATGAGGTCCCACCTCACCGTGTCACCCATTGCCCCCATTCCCCACTGGGGAGGGGCCAACCAGAAGGGTGATAGGTCTCTACTCTGTCCTCAACCAGGATCTGGGGTGGCTGAGGATGGGGGAGGACAGAGGACAGCATGAGGACGGGTCAGGCAGAGGGAGGCCCAGGACTGGATGCAGGAATGCAAAGGAGAGAAGGCTGCATGGGGGTGTGGCAGGGACTGCTGCAGGAGGGGAAGGTGTCCGGCTGAAGTCCAAGGAAATGGCCCAGGCAAAGAAACGGAAGGAGAAGACAGCATGGGAGCAGGGAGGAGGGAGCAGAGCAGTTCAGTATTACTGGTGGCAAAGGAGAGCCCAGGCTGCTGGTAGGAAGGGTCAGGCCAAAGACAGGCTGAGGAGGCTGACCCAGTCACTACGCTACCTCCTGGGCCCTACTCTCCTGTCTCCCCTGTACCCCCAAGGCAGGGGGTACCAGGGGTCCAGCAGCTCCCAGCTTCACAGGCTGTCCCCCACCAGCTGAGACTCGAACCCTTAATCTGCACCATGCCACAGCCCCTCTTGCCCTGCCCACCCTCATGCCCACTCAGGAGGCCAAGGACTGGCCAAAAACTTACATTCAAGCACTTCCTGCAAGGGTCATTCCAATATCCAGAGCGGCTTCCTAAGGCGATAGAAAGGTCCCCTGGAAGGCCCCAGGGCAACCTCGCCTGGCACCAAAGAAGGGTCAGGGCAAATACTTCGGCTGGCAGGGACAGAGCAGCTCCGAGAGCATCTGCAGCCCCATGCACCTACAGCAAGGTGGGAAATTCCACGTGTTCGAAGATTTCAAAGCCACAGAAAGCACATTCCCATCTGCCAGGAGAACACAGTTGATGAGGGGATATGGGCAGCAATAGCTTCAAAGCCCCACAACAATGACTCAAGAAACGGGAGTCCAGGGTGAGGAGGTGACAGAACCAGCGATGTGAGCCAGGGCGACAGGGCCCAGGGTGACTGGATGATGGGGGATGGGCTATGGGGGAGAACACCAGGGTGACAAGGTGACAGAGTGATGGGGTGCAGTGACAGGGTACCATCCCCTCTCCCTCCCTGACATTACTTATACCTGGCCTCCAAACACACAGCTTGTTCTCCATAAAGCCTCTCCTCAGAAGCTGCCCTCAATGTCCTCCTTGGGTAGGGTTATTTTTAATCCCATTTCACCCATTTTAGGTAAAGACAGCACTCTGAGGATTAAGTTGTTTCTCTAGGTGCCCCGGCACTCACCCCTCATACTGCACAAGCTAGAAAGGCCACATTCATGCCTTAGAAAGCTGAAAAAATCCATATAAGTACCCTGCAAATGCCAAGAACCTGACCTCAAAGACTAATTTGCATGGAATTATCACCTCCACAATGTTGACAAATAAAAATACATTTATACAAAACATGTACCCTACAACTTAAAGTATAATAATAATAAATAAATTAAAAAAAATAAAAAAAATAAAAAAAAAAAAAAAATTTACCTTTTTTTTAGTGAAGTTCTGAAGGGACAAGTAAAGCAAAATATAAGTTTATAGCTATTTTTTCACAATACCAAATAGCTTTTTTTTTTCTTTAGAAAAAGAGAAACGTTGCAATGAAGCAACGACGTCCTTGGCAGTGAAGGACTCAAATTCCATCTTTCTGTCCACAGAGGGGTCAGGTGTTCCCTCTTTAGAGTCATTAAACTACAGGTACAATTCTCCTTCCTCTATTACTTGGGTACGTCCTTTAAGCCCCGGCTATGTCATATGCACTTTTGTATTCCCAGAATGGGCAACCACTAAGAAACTGCCAATCATTTCCTCACTGTCCAAAGAACAAAATGTTCTAATGTTGTTTGGTTCCATCTTACAACTAAGCTGTTGTTTGGTTCCATCTTACAACTAAGCTGGGTTTCAGTTGAGGTCTAGAAATGTAGGATGAACCCCTCAGCCAGTACCCCAGAGCCTGCTAAACCAGAGTCTGGGGGTAAAGGAAAAAGAGGAAGGGGTCTTCAGGGATCCAGCCCCTTGGATCCCAGGAGCAAAGACCCTGTTCAGGGTTCCAGTAAAGTGCCCCTGGTCAACTGGGAATTCCTAAGGCCCCACTTGTTGGACAGGCATTGGAGGCTCTCATTTCATAACAGTGGGAATACAACTGTCAGTCTCACATGCCTGAAGCAGTACTGGGATTCAAACCCAGAGCCTGCATGCCTCCTGGGCTGGTTCACCTCCTGCTGGCCACGTGGCCTCCCACAATGGTACAGACTCTTGATGGAGCCAAGACTAGAACAGCTGCTCGAGGCAAACAGACACAGGAAGGTGAGAGCTACAGAGGTACACACAGGCACCCTCCAACCTTCACGCCCTTGCACAGTGGCAAGGAGCTGGTTAAGGACGGTCAGCAAAAGCACAGCGGAGTCACATCAGGCCTGTCGGGAAGAGTGGACAACACAGTGGGAAGGCACAGATGCTGTCCCCCATGATCTGCCACCGGCTGGAGGCAGTGGACTCGCATGTTCCAGCAGCGCCTGAGGAGATCTCACTATGCACAAATGACACACCGAGGCCACAAAGGGCCATAAACGCAAAGCTTCAACTTTGCAAACTGGAGCTGCCAAGGACAGAAAAACCACAGGCATGATTGTGATATCCTGAGATAGCCAAGACTAGTACTTCCAGAGCCATCTGCGGGGAAGAAGCAGTTTTTGCTGTCCCTATCAACCTGTCAAGCACGGACACTTCACAAGTCACAATAGCAATGAATTGCTAGAAAGTAAAATAAAACAAAAATACGATACACACCCACATTTTTATTCCTAAATTCAACATTCAAATTGCTATAAAATCTCTAAACACATTTTCTCTATATCTCTACTTATCATGGACTGGAAATGAACACGACCTGGGACACAGCAGTGGGTGCATGAAAAGACCTTCCTTCAAAAAAGTCAACATTGCGTTACAACGAGGGATGGGAGGATGTGTCCTGAAGGGAGAGCGTGAGCCGCCCAGCTCTGAGCTGGTCAGTCTCATCTGAAGTGTTGATCAGTTCTAGTCCTTTCCCTTAAAGAGGGCTAGGCAAAACAGGAGAAAGGAAACAGGAAAAAGTGCCACAAACCCCAACAAAGGAAGGATGCCTGAAGGAGGCTGGGGGCTGGGTGAGTAATGACACATAACTTCAAATGCAGAGAGGCGGAAGTGATTTGCTCTGCGTTACTGACAAGGCCAGACGGGAGCACAGTCAATGTTACAGGAGGCCCATCTTCTGACCATAGATAAACAGGCTGTCCCTGAGGGTCATGAGTTTCCTTCTCTTTGGTAATCAAGTAATGTGACTCTGTGCAAAGAAAACAGTTGAATCAAGGATTCATGCTCCAACCAGGTACACCATGATGCCTTTCCAAGTCTGTGTGCACTTGATAACTGCCATCTCTCCTGGAAAAACACTCCCACAAGGTAGCCCTGCCTGCTGCCTCCTCTGCTGGTTACCTGCCTCCTGCCTACCTGCCTGCTGCCTGCACTGTCTGCTGTAATGGTGACTGATATGGTTTGGATTGGTATCCCTGCCCAAAATCTCATGTCCATCCCCAAGGTTGGAGGAGGAGTCTCGTGGCAGGTGACTGGATCGCCCTAGCAGGTGACTGGCAGGTGGGGGTTGCGGCAGAAGTCCCCCTTGCTATTGCATGACAGTAAGCTGTCATGATACCTGGTTGTTGGAAAGTGTGTAGCACCTCCCCTTTTGTGCTCTTTTCCTCCTGCTCCAGCCACATGAGACTTGCCGGCTTCCCCTTTGCTTCTGCCATGATTTTAAGTTTCCTGAGGGCTTCCAACCATGCTTCCTGTAGCCTGCGGAACTATGAGTCAATTAAACCTCTTTTCTTTATAAATTACCTAGTCCCAGATAGTTCTTTATAGCAGTGGGAGCGTGGAGGAATACAGTAACATGCAGACACAGCAGGTAAGTTGTGGTTTTTGTAGGTCTAATACAAACTTTGACACTTTACAACTGAAGAGGCAACTATCTGGTCTCATAAGTAGAAACAAACAAAAACAAAGACTTTGATAAGTGATTTCACAGTAGCTTCTGGGCAGATGGCAAAGGGAAAGATGATTACTAATACTGAACTTACATGGGATGAAAAATTAAAAGAACACAAATATTTCTGTGGGGATTTAACCCCCATGATAACTAGGAGGCAAACAGAAGTGGGACATAGGTATCCATGATTAGATATGTCCTTCTCAAAGGCAGCGCAAAGTCATAGACCAATAATGTGTTATGTTCCCCCACTGCTTATGAAATCTTACTAAAAAGATCATTAAGTAACTCTAGCGCCCCCAATCAATCAAAGAGATATCTGCACAGCCAAGCACACAGTGCCAAGGAAAAACCAGACAGTGCAATGGTTAACGACACAGGCTTCAGGCTTGACCCCGCAGGCCTGATCCCTGATCTATCCCATACAAGCTGTGTGACCTTGGGCAACTTACCAGTATCTGCAAGCCCTGGTTTCCTTGAAAAAAGAAATAGAAAAAATAACACATCCAGAGTACTTGCCACAGTACCAGAGAGAGGATAAAAATAACACATAGAGGCCGGGTGCGGTGGCTCACGCCTATAATCCCAGCCCTTTGGGAGGCAGAGATGGGCAGACTGCTTGAGGCCAGGAGTTCAAGACCAGCCTGGCCAACATGGTGAAACCCTGTCTCTGCTAAAAATACAAAAATTAGCTAGGTGTGGTGGTGCGTGCCTATAATTCCAGCTACTCGGGAGGCTGAGGCAGGACAGTCGCTTGAACCCGGGAGGTGAGGGTTGCAGTGAGCTGAGATCGCACCACTGCATTCCAGCCTAGGTGACAGAATGAGACTCTGTCTCAAAAAAAATGAAAAACAAAAATAATACATAGATAATATGTGATAAATACAGTTGTTTATATTATTCAAAAGAAAATCAGCCTTTAAGCCCATACTTAAGAGGATGATGATGTTTGAGAAGATAAAAAAAAGCGTTGAGAATAGATACATATTTATGTATCTTTATTTCCATTTATTTACTTATCTGTCATATTTCATTGATTGTAAGACACGCCCCACTCTCCATTTTAACATTTTAAAAATGCAAACATCTTACAATCAGCACACGTGACATATTTAGGGACAATACATCATAATCTTTATTTCAGCTGAAAAGCTGTTGTTAAAACTGACTTATGGCATTTCATGATCAAAGAAATTCAATAAGTGCAAAATTGCAGGATACAAATTCAATGTTTTATTACAATAATTCTGAGGAGGAGATTTTGGCATTTGGACAAAAACTTGTTCTCCTCAGTCTCACCAACATTAAACACACGCACACTTCACAGGGACGAACGTACCTCTGTTACTCAGTAGGAGAGATGGCCTTTTTCTGCTTTGATAATCTCATCTGTAAAGGGGAGAACATGAAGGTCCCCACCACGTAGGGTTGGCAGGAGAGAAAATCCAAGGAAAGTCCTCAGCATGATGACCAGCATATAGCAAAAACCTCAGTTTTCTCATCTATAAAATAGGTATCATGAAGGTACCCAATTCACAGAGTTGGTGGAAGGCTGAAGACAAGGCAAGTACACAGGAAGTGCTGAATCTTTTCCCCACTGGCAGCCTCTGAGTGGTCAGCTTACAGGCTGCTGAATATGTAAGTTTTAACAGTTCTAGCAGGAAATGACATAGGGTGGGGGATTCATCACACTCCCCTCTACTTGTCTACACAAAGCACACTACTGACAGCATCCCAGGCCACCGCAGCCATGGGCGGTTGTTGCAGCTGTCTGTCTTCCTCCAGGGCTGGGAGCTCCCTGCAGGGTTGGAAAGTGTGTAGTACCTCCCCTTTTGTGCTCTTTTCCTGCTGCTCCAGCCACATGAGACTTGACATCTTGATCACCTGGTACCCTAATACTCAGCCATGGTCTGCCAATCAACTGTTCATAAAATGGTAAGTGAATAAACAAATTAGTGAAAGTTACTTAGAACATTTAAAAATAGAGTTTTCAACTGATTCTGTAAGTTACAGAAAGTATAAACTATTTACTAATATGTAATTAACTACCTAGGATTTAAATAAAAGCCAGTAAACAGCAATTAGACAAATCAATGAGTATTCTCCCAAACCAAACGCCATCTATTTGTTAGAAGTGAATATTCAGGTGATTTTAAAGACTTTAAAAGATTATAATCTCAAATTTACATAGGTATCACACAAATCACTTTAAAAAAAAACTTACATTCTTAAAAATAATTCTACACTCTTAAAAAAAAAATCAGATACCAGCTCACCCAAATAGTGGCTCACATTTAGCAGGGTCTTTTGTGTGCTAAGCACAATGCCAAAGGCTTTATGTAAGTGTCCTCCAATTCTCACAATGATGCTGAAAATGTAAGAAATGTGGAGAATTTAAACACCGTGCTCAGAGCCATGCAAGGGAACAGTAGTCAACATACTGCCTGTTTTACTTTACAAAATATCTCCATAATATAGCTGCCATTCCTAAGTTCAGAATCATAACCTTAAATTACTCGGAAAACCATTTTAGGTAAATGTCCTATCAGCTGGAACAGTCAAACAAAATTTAAAGAGAGACATTTCAAATGATCTTCGTAACTTCCCACCTCAAGGGTTAAGAGTGGCAGGTACTATCAACAAATTTCTTAAAGAAAGTGTAGTCTAATAAAATGTCCCCTAGCCAAAGGATGGGGGGTGTAGTTTTTAAAAACGAAAAACTATAGAATCACTCTTTCACTAATAATAATAATAATAATAACAACAGTGGCAGACTTTGGGAATGGCATTCATTTCCAGGAACTGAGCCCAGATCAACTCTTAGAGATGATGTCATCTTTTAGCTCCTCCACGCACTGCCAAAAGATTAAGGAATCTGGGGCACCCAACAGAAAAATCCAAAGCTGTACATGATCAGCAGATAAAGTCTCATCTGAGGACTGTTTCAAACCCAGAAAATGGGGAGGAGATGAGCTGATACAAGGAGGCCCCCTTGAGCCTCTGTCCATTCAAAAAGGTTCATTCTAGCATTCAGTGTCCCAGAAAAAATTTTTTTCTGTGAAGGGTCAAACACTACCCAACTCTGCCGATGGGGCTTGGAAGCAGCCATAGACGATACAAAAACCAACAGCCAAGTTCCAATAAAACTTTATTTTATTTTTTGAGACCGATTCTTGCTCTGTCGCCCAGGCTGGAATGCAGTGGCGAGATCTTGGCTCACTGCAACGTCAACCTCCTGGGTTCAAGCGATTCTCCTGCCTCTGCTTCCTGAGTAGCTGAGACAACAGGCGTGTGCCATCACGCCTGGCTAATTTTTGTATTTTCAATAGAGAAGGGGTTTCCCCATGTTGGCGAAGCTGGTCTCGAACTCCTGGCCTCAAGTGGTCCACCCGCTCTGCCTCCCAAAGTGCTGGGATTACAGGCGTGAGCCACCACGACCAGCCTCCAATAAAACTTTATTTGCAAAAGGAGGTTGCAGTTCATCAAGCCCTGCACTGAAAGAGCAGGTTCCCCACCTGAAGGTTCAGGGACACAGCACTGAAACGGAACCACAACACACACCTTGCGGCGTCCTGGGGCTGGACGACGTGTATGTGCACTAACATTGTTGCTCATATCTCCACCAAAAGCCGAGGCTCTGAAGGGCAGGATGGCAAGGTGAGTTTCTAAGACTGCTGATTTCTAAGCATGATTGTTTCTAATACAGAAATCAGGAAACTACGAAAATAAAAATATTGCTTTTGGAAATTCAACAGTAAATTTAATCACCTCTATAAAATTCACACGCAAGTGTTTCATTTCTAATGCTCAGTTCAACTTTGTGTACAGACGTTTGTAGCCAAGCGCATTTTACTTCCTATTTTGCATTTTTCTGAAAGATAATAAATGTTGCTTTTATTTACCATAACTTTTGTCATAGGTGCATAATCCCTTCTTCAAAAGCCTGGAGGCTAGACATGGTTAAGAATTCAGAGTTTCTGGGAAGGGAGAACAATAACACAGTGTCCACGTCAATGAACACAGATGTGCAAGGCCTAGAGGGAGCCCCATAAACCCCATCCCACTTCCGGGGCAGACCCCGTGGTCGGCAAAGCTCTGGACAGACCACACTGGACTCTGCCGCAGCATAAGAAGAAACTTCTTGCGTCAGACTTTTTGATTTTAAAGTTGCAGACAATGAGCTACAGGACCCTACTAACAGAGCCCCCCCAAAGACCAAGGCAGCCGGCCCTCTCTCTCCCATTGTCCCATTTTATTTGCTTCAGAATTAGTATCATTATTCACAACTATCTCACTTGCCAGTTGTTCCATGTCTGTCTCCTCCACTGGGATGCAGGAGCCCCAAAGATCTGTCTGCTGAGCTCAAAGCTGGCTCCCTAGCCCAAAACATGTGCCTGGCACCTGGCTGGTGCTCTACCCAGATCCAAAGAATTAAAGATCACAGCCCTTGACTCAGCTTCTAAAGGATGACCAGGCGCTGGGTAATTTAGACATATTTCCTCTAATCCCCACCACAACCCGGATACCATTAACCCTTTTCTACCAAAACTTCTGTATGGAAACTGCGGTAGGGAAAGTTGCAGGATTTCTCCAAGGTCAGAGAATTATGATGTGTCACGTTCTAAAGGAAAAACTTAAGTCTTAAAAGTGAAGTGGGTCATCCCCAACCTTGCCAGAACCCCTCGCCAACTGCTGCCCTCCAACAGCAGGATGATTAAATGCATACAATAATTTTGGTGCTTAATATGCATATTTTAAAAAATCACATCAGTGACTCACGGACTGAACCACCTATCTAACCCAAGCCACTGCTGCAAGTGAACAGCTAGAATTAGAAAATTATTTGTATGCTGAAGGTTTTAAGAATAAATTTTTCTCTATAAAACTCTGGAGATTTATCTAATTATTATTATACAATCGCAGATTGCTCAAGACTGGAACCCATTGTAAATCACCCCGCATTCTGAGAAATTCTGGAACTGTCATCTTATTTTCCAGGAACAAGGGACATATGCTGCCAAGTCTTGCTGTTAGATTTTTTAAAGAGTAAGACAGTGCTTTCAAATGGCCCTGAGAGGCACTGAGTATTTCCCCAAAACATGACAGCACATGGCAGGGGATGTCCACCCTTCCTTCCTGGCTTCCTGGCTCCAGGAAAGCAGCCTGGGGCATCGGTGACTACAAACACCTAACAAGGCCATCAAGGGAGGAACTGACTCAGCTTGCACATCTGCCACTTCTGTAGGTACCAGCAGGAAACTGGAAATGCCAGGAAGGGAGGGGAAGCTGACAGAACTTCTGTGCCATTATCTGGCCCCAAAAGCGTATTCTATACCCAGCCGAGGACAGCACTACTAAAGTGACCTCAGAGAGCCTTTCCCTTGGGGATATTGTTCTTTGAGCTCACTGATTGCACTCTCTTGGGACTGAGTAGGAAGCAGCAGGCAGGGGTGAGGGGTGCAGTCGGGCCTGGACAACTAGCTGACGCTAACTGGCCACACGAGAACTGGACTCGTGACCCGTGGGTGCAGCACAGAGCTATAATCAATGGGGGGAGGCAACCACAGCCTCTTAAAGAACAAGAAAACAATTATGCAGAGGCAGAGGCAGATGCCTTTTGCAAAGCTCACAAACTACACAGACCCAGGGGTCACCACTAAACTTCACAGTTCGCCAAGGTTTTAATCCTCTTTTCTGGCTTGTAACCAATTTTGGCTTTGTGTCACATTCGATGATTAGAATGAATGGTATTCCTAATCTTCGGCCTTTCTTCGAAGGTTTGTTTCACTTAGATACCAAAAAAAAAAAAAAAAAAAATGTTCAAAGGCATCTTTTTGCAGCCATAATGCTGTAGGCAATTTCTCATCACAGTAGCTAAAAAGAGACTTCACAGACTAAGAGAGAAAATAACAAGTTCAAAGAAGTGCAAAAACCTGACCAAAGCCAGAGCATATGAAAGGACTTCCAAACCTAGGACTGCTCCAGCCGAAAAGTCACAGGTCTGGGAGAGATGGTGTAAGTACTTCCAATGACAAAAGCACGAGTAAGGATGAATCAGGACTCGCGAATTAAATCTAAAGAACCAAAGACCATCCCCTAAAAATGAATCCATCTACACCGCCAAGTGCAATTCAAATAAAATCTGTTTCAGAAGATGAAGGGAAGTTGGAGATGAAACTGTTCTGGCAGCCCATGAAGAAAAGCCAGAGAAAGTGAAGGAACAGAAATGAACTTGTTCTCCCACAAAATTCCACCTGGGGCTCTCAGGAAAGGAAAGAGCCAATCTGTGGAGAGGACTCCCTCTAGAACACCTGTTAAGACACCAAGCCCTTTCTCCTTCCCACTCCCTCATGCCATGAGCACATGACTCCAGGTGAGTGTCCTGACATCCACCATCACTGCAGAACCTGTCATCAGGAGTGTCTGGCCCAACCCAGGAGGTGAAAAACACAGTGCCTGCTTCATTCCAAACATGGAAGCCTGGATCTCAGTGGGCAACTCTGTACTACAACCAAACTCTTTTAGAAAAGGACGCAGAGTCAAACAGGAATATGACCGCGCTATCTTACAAGGCAAAGCAAGACACAGAAGACTGAGGCAGAAAGGGCAGTGGGTCTCTGCATCATGGGACTTGTCACCAGCCCCTGTTCCAGCGTGTCCTGGTGACCTGAGAGTGACAGAAACGATCCATGGCTGCTGCCAACATGTGTGCCCTGGCCCTCGACCAGCACCATCGGGCCAGGATCAGATATACGTGCTCGCCCATACCTGGTAGTACGGATGGTGCAAAAAGGAATCTGGGCAGCCAGCTAAAGCCATGGGTTCCTTCTGCCTTCTTCAAATTACATTTACTGCGCAGCAGCACCTGGAATAAAGACAGACTGTGAGAAGCCAAGCCAGAAAAAAAAAAAATCCACTACTTATGGCTGGTTCAAGTGTGACGTGTCTGAATGGGCAGCTCTTGGCCTTAGCTTGTAGGTTCAGTAAGGACACTTGCTCGGGGCGCCAGTTTTTTGCTGACATGCAGAGATGGTCCCCAACTATGGGGCCTTGAGAGATCATCTGTGAGGTCAAAAGTCTGTGGGGTAGAAGGGTGCCCAGAGTGGTGAGGGTGACATCAGATCCTCTAAATTTAACTCACACATTCCCAGCACTCCTCTGCACTGCCTCACCCTTCTTCCCTATAGCATCTATTAACATCCTGCAAACTGCATCATGCTTTCACAAATAGGGATTCAGACAAATTCCAAAGAAGCCCGGAAGGGGTTATGTGTGTGTTCGGGGCCAGGACCACGGAACATTTGCGTGAACACTAGCTCCACCAGCCATAGAACAAGTCGGAATTCTCAGTGGACATTCAACCCAACAAACTCATTACACACTCTCCCCTGCAGGCCACGGCACCTAGTACCGAATAAAATGAGGGATATTAATTCTAACAATCAGAATAACAACAACAAAAATCAAGACAAGACCCTGTTATGGGATGCACTGTATCCTCCCAAAGTTCCTAAGCTGTAGCCCTAACCCCTAGTACCTCAGAATGTGACTGCATTTGGAAACAGGGTCTTTAAACAGGTCATTAAGTTAAAATAAGATGATCAGGGTGGGCTCTAATCCAATACAAGCAGTGTTTTTATAAGAAGAGAATATTAGAACACAGACTTGTACAGAGAGAAGACCATGTCAGGACACCTTGAGAAAAAGAACATCTGCAAGCCAAGGAGACAGGCCTCAGGAGAAACCAAATCGGCCGATACCTTGATCATGGACTTCCAGTATCCAGGACTGAGGGAAAATGATTTCTGCTGTTTAAGTCCCTTTGCCCCCTCCTCAGTCTGTGGCACTTTGTTACGACAGTCTTACTAAACTAACACAAACCCAAAATATAAAATCACTACGAAATTCTCATCACAGCGAAAAGGAACAGAAGCATCCCAGATCTGTGAAATTTACTACCAACCATGTTTTCTGCAAGAGTTTCTCTAGAATCCCCCAAATCACCAAAGAATGGTCCCAGAACACTTTGCTGGGGCTGAAAGGAACCGGTCGAGAGCAGTGGAAGTACTGGCACGATGAAGGCAACACGTCCACGACCTGGCTCAGATGTCCCCAACCTACTGAGTGAGAACTGTGGCCAGGATCCACCCTTTGCCTCTGCCACAACCAGCAGCCCCAAGGCCTCAGCCTTTCCCAGTTCGCAGTCCTCGGGGTAGCTGGTGTTACACGTCAATAGCCCAGGCTCTAATTTCCAGTCACTTAGCCAAACACTAGTCTGGCTGTTGCCATGAAGGTATTCTGTAGGAGTGGTTAATGTCTACAATCACTCGGCTTAGAGGAAATGACCCTTAACAGAGACATTACCCAATCCACAGAAGGCCTTGGGAGCAAACACTGAGATTTCCTAGAGAAACAAGAATTTAGCTTAAAGACTGCAGCAAACTCCTGTGTGAATTTCCAGTCCGCCTGCTCTGCAGATTTCAGACTTGCAAGTTCCTTAAAATAAATCGTTTTATTTATTGAATACATATGAATATAAATATTTATATATTTAAATATATATATATTTATTTTCATACACATATAGGTGTGGGTTCACTGTACAGGCCATCACCCCTAGCCCTCCATGTGGACCAGTGCCCCAAATCATTTGCTGCCAGATCGCAGGACCACGCCTGGGTGTCTCACGCGGGCAGCCAGGCGGCCTCTGCCTCCCACACCAGCAAACACAGTCTTGTGCATCTCCTCACTCTGTACCTCACCCCACCACCTCCCATGTCCTAGCCCCATCTCTGAAAACTCCTTCTGCCTTCTCCCCTACCTGCAGGGACCTGTTTCTCTCCCCTTCGCCCACATCTCTGAGGGCCTGGGAGAGGAAGGAGTGTCCTCTTGGCCACTTTGCCCGCTGGGTGACGGTTCTGCCGCATCCCACCAGGCTGCCCACGCGCCACACGCCTCCCTGCTGTGGTCATCTCCCAGTCTCCCAGCTCACCCGTGCAGACCCACTGGCCCTGACTATTACACCTTCTGAAATTCCTGGATGTGTTCAACATATTGAAATATGTTCTTATTTTCTCCCTGAAGTTTCAAACTTAATGTGTGTTAAGACTGTCAAAAATATCACTTAATATGCCAGTTTTATTACCTAAATATCACCTTTGTAAGTATTTGCCAAAGGAGATTGCTTCTCAGCCAGGAAAATGTGTGTCCCATAAGCCCAGTGGAACAGTTTCCTCGGGACAAGGAAACTATAGTTAGATACAGTAAGAGGGCTGGACTATCTCTGGTCTCTAATAAAATGTAACCAATCCACAGCTAACATTATGCTTAATGATGAAAGATGAAAAACTTATCCGCTGAGATCAGGAATAAGACAAGGACGCCAACTTTCACCGCTTCTATTTAACATAGTATTAGAAGTCCTAGCCAGAGCACTGAGACAAGAAAAAGAAATAAAAGCCATCCAAACTGAAAAGGAGGAACTAAAATCATCAAGTTCAGAGATGATATATGACATCTTATATGTAAAAACCATAAATATTCCATAATAAAAAACTATCAGAGCTAGTAAATAAGTTCAACAAAAAGGTACAGGATACAAAGTGAACAGGAAAACCATTTGTGTTTATAAATTAGGAACAATCCAATAGATACTTAAGAAAACAATTCCATTTACAATAGCATCAAAAATAACAAAATACTTAGAAATACATGTAATCAAAGAGGTGAACTACTTGTACACTGAAAACTAAAACATTGCTAAAAGAATAAAGACATAAATAAACGGTAAGACATGCTGTGTTGGAGGAACTAATATTGTTAAGATGAAATACTACCTAAAGCAATCTACAGATTCAATGCAATCCCTATCAATATCCTACTGGCATTTTTTTTGCAGAAACAGAGCTGAGGGTTTGTGAAGGGCTGATCCTGTAAAGTTCTGCAAGCAAGCTGACTAAGACTTAAAGGGGATGATTCAGGTTTTTCTGTCGGTTGAACATTAAAATGAAAGCACACAGATGCAGGGCCAGAATGTGGGCCCATATGTCTGAATAACAGGGTTTCCTTAAAAAAATTGATCTGCTATTCAATGAAAAATTGTAAAGAGCTCTAAAAAGTTTATGAAACTCCTACCTTGTGGTCAAACTAATAAAAACTAATAAAAACTAATTAAAACTAGATAAATTTATAAAATGCTATTAAAAAGTAGCTTTAGCATTAAAGATGCACTAATACAAACATGAAATTTGGTTTTCTCTTTTGAAAAAGATTTTATATAATATTGTGACAATGAAAGATTTTTTGTTTGCCTTTTGAGTAAACTACACGGGGAAAAAAAAAACTGGAAGAGAAAGAACAAAAAACAAAAGAAAAAGCCATCCTAAAATTCATATGGCTTCTCAAGGGACCTGAACAGCCAAAACAATCTTGAAAAAGAACAACACAGAGAACTCACATTTCCTGATTTCAAAACTTACTAACGGCTGGGCATGGTCGCTCACGCCTGTAAACCTAGCACTTGGGAGACCGAAGCAGGCGGATCACTTGAGGTCAAGAGTTCAAAATCAGCCTGGTCAACATGGTGAAACCTCATCTCTACTAAAACTACAAAAATAAGCCAGGTGTGGTGGTACGTGCCTGTAATCCCAGCTACTTGGGAGCCTGAGGCAGGAGAATTTCTTGAACCTGGGAGGTGGAGGTTGCAGCGGGCCAGAGATTGCGCCACTGTACTCCAGCCTGGGCAACAGAGCCAAACGTCATCTCACAAAACAAAACAAAACAAAACAAAACAAAACAAAACAAAACAAACAATAACAAAAGAACTTACTACCAGGCTACAGTGATCAAAACAGTCTGGTAATAACATAAGAACTAACATACACCAAAGGAATAAAACAGAGAGCCCAGAAATAAATCCTCACATATATGATCCACTGATTTTTAATAAGGATGCCAAGACCATTCGCTGAGGAAAAGACAGTCTTTTCAACAAATGAATGGTTCTGGAGGCTGAGTGTGGTGCCTCACGCCTGTAATCCCCACACTTTGGGAGGCAGAGACAGGTGGATTGCTTGAGCCCAGGAGTTTGAGAACAGCCTGAACAACATGGTGAAACACCGCCTCTAAAAAAATTAGCCAGGCATGGTCATGTGCACTGTAGTCCCAGCTAATTGGGAGGCTGAGGCAGGAGGATCAATTAAGCCCAGGGATTGAAGATGCAGTGAGCTGTGATAACGCCACTACACTCCAGCCAGGGCAACAGTGAGACTGTTTCAAAAAACTAAAAATAAAATAACACATTTTTTTTCAACGGTCCTAGGAAAACTGGACATCAGCATGCAACAAAATGAAGCTGGACTCTACACATACACCATAAGCAAAAAGTAACTCAAAATGTATGAAAGACCTAAACGTAAGAGCTAAAACTATAAAACTCTTAGAAGTAAAGACAGGGAAAAATCTTGAAGACATTAAATATGACAATGATTTCTCAGATACGACACCAAAGGTGCAGGCAAAAGAAAAAATAAACTGGGCTTCACCAAAATTCAAAATGTTTGTGCATCAAAGGACGCTATCAAAAGATTGTAAAGATGACACATAGAATAGGAAAAAATACTTATGAAGCATTTATCTGATAAGGGATTAAAACCCAGAATATATAAATGATACGGTTTGGCTCTGTCCCCACCCAAATCTCATGTTGAACTGTAATCTCCAGCGTTGGAGAGGGGGCCTGATGGGAGATGACTGGATCACGGGGGCGGTTTTTAATGGCGTAACGCCATCCCCCTAGTGCTATCTCATGATAAAGTTCTCATGGGATCTGACTGTTTAAAAAAGTGTGTAGTACCTCTCTCTTCACTCTTTCTCCTGCTCCAGCCACGTAAGATGAACCTCCTTCCTCTTCCACCATGAGTCTAAGTTCCCTGAGGCCTCCCCAGCCATGCTTCCTGTATAGCCTGCGAAACTGTGAGTCAATTAAACCTCTCTTCTTTATAAGTTACCTAGTCTCAGGTAGTTCTTTATAGTAATATAAGAATAGACTAGGCACGGCGTGGTGGCTCACACCTGTAATCCCAACACTTCGGGAGGCCAAGGCAGGCGGATCACCTGAGGTCAGGAGTTCAAGATCAGCCTGGCCAACATGGTGAAACCCCATCTCTACTAAATATATAAAAATTAGCCAGGCATGGAGGCGGGCATCTGTAATCCCAGCTACTCAGGAGGCTGAAGCAGGAGAATCGCTTGAACCCAGAGACGGAGGTTGCAGTGAGCCGAGATGCCATTGCACTCCAGCCAGGGCGACAAGAGCAAAACTCGATCTCAAAAACAAAAACAAAAACAAAAACAAAAACAGACAACTACAATAAAGAATGTCTACAACTCAACAACAAAAACCATAAGCAATCTAATTTAAACAGGCATAAAGGGCTTGAATAGACATTTCTCCAAAGAAGATATACAAATGGCTATAAAGCACATGAAAGGTCCTCAACATCACTAGTCATTGCAGAAATGCAAATCAGAACTGCAACAAGATACCACCTGACACCCATTAGGATGACTGATATAAAAAATAATAACCACAAGTATTGGTGAGGATGTGGAGAAACTGGAACCCCTGAGCCCTGCTGGTTGGCATGCAAAATGGTGTTGCTGCGGTTGAAAACAATATGGTGATTCCTCAAAAATATTAAACATAGAATTAACGTATGATCCACTTCTAAGCATATAATAGCAAGTCCACTTCTAAGCATATAATACAAACTAATCAAAAGCAGAGGCTCAGGTACTTCTACACCCACGTTCATAGCAGCATTCTTCACAATAGCCAAAAGGTGGAAGCAACCCAAGTGTCTACTGAATTAATGGATAATTCATCAATAGACAAACAAAATGTGGTATATACATACCTGGAATGTTAAGGGACACGGTCTCCCTCTGTCACTCAGGCTGGAGAGCAGTGGTGTGATCAAAGCTCGCTGCAGCCTCAAATTCATGGGCTCAAGCAATCCTTAGCCTCCCAGGCAGCTGGGACTTACGGGACCAGAGGAGTTCACCACCATGCCCAGCTAAAAAGCTCACTTCTGAACATCCTACAGTTATACAACTGCATAATCTACTGTGGTACTGTAAAGAGTTCAGATTCTAAATCATCAGCTGATTTATCAAAATATGTGATTCACATTCACAGATAACGAGGAATAGTTTTATAAGCCAGTAGATAGATAGCAACTTTATGTCTATAATAACTAATGACTTTCTCATTAACCGTTGTCAGATGATTAAGAAATTGTATCAATATCTGTTGTCTTTTTGCTTCCCTTGATTAAAAGGGCCTACTAACAAGTTTGGCTTGCTGTGTTAGTTTCACATTGTCCTTTTAATGTTGAAGGTTAAACCCTCCTTTGCAAGATTACTATTATAAATAATGCATAAAAATCTGTTTATTTTAATTAATGAAAATGTAAATAATCTTCATGATAAAGCTTAAACTTCTTTATTAGACTATAGTTCAGAAAAATCGTTCAGGCAGAGTCAAAAGTTTACTCATTCTAAAGTCAACATTTTTCTTAACAATGCCAATATTTGCACTTCTGGTTCCAGCAGCTGAAGTTGAAGGTCTTTGTTTTTCTGATTATATGGGTTGTTTTTTGTTTTTCCACGTTAGGGCAACTTGTACTAGTTAAATTAAAATGATACAATTGTCATAAACTTGAAAAATGTTGCACCCAATAACACTTTCTCTGAAAAGTACACTGGGTGTTCCTAACTGAAATCTAGAGTCTGGCAGACTGTAGATGATACTCTTAAGCCCTCACCTCACAGTTAATTGCAAATTATGTTTACGTTGATTTAAACTGTAGAGCGTTCACCCTCCCAACTGAAAAGACAGTCAAATGGACATCTTCTAATGCAATGCCAGTAAGCAGGTGACCAAATGACACATCCGTGACCAATCCATGCTCACCCTGTCTATCCCGCATGGCAAATGGCTTATCACACATGGCAACATGCTAAGTGCATGCTAAGAACCCATACAATCCACTCTCATATTTCCTTTTCTGTTCTATTGTATTTATTAAAAACGCTTTTCATGACCTACTAACTTGATTTCCAGACCTGATAACAGGTTGAAACCCACAGTTTGAAAATAGGGCAGGGCTGTGTTTGGGCTTGTGGTCAACATCGGGGTCACCAACTTCAGTTGGAGGGCCCGCTCCTTCATGTTCCCTTCCACGCCAGCCCCTTCACACCCAAGTGCTGCCCAGGGCACAGAGAGGCTGGCGCACTGGCCTTGCCCTTTCTATTCTTTCTTCAACCCTCAGTCCTCACTCCTCTCTTCCCTGGCTCAGGAGAACCAGAAACGTTCCCAGCAAACACCACAGCTCTTATGCCACCTCTTCCTGTGACTCCCTCTCTTAGAAAACACAGCTCATCTGCTTAAAGGAACCTAGCCAGCCCGGGAAGTGCGTGAGGCTGGAGGGAAAGTCATGTGACTGCGCCACACGAATCCTTTGTTATTTAGCCACAAATCTAAAATGTGCATTTAACACTACTAGAACATTCTATGGCATTCCTTAGGAAATCTACATTGAACGTGTTTTTCAGACTTTCTCCTCTCTTCCCCAGAATGCTGGCCCCCACTTGCAAGACACTCAGATGACAGTCATGTGTCTGCCACACCTGACCCATTCAAGTGGCACGCCATTCTAGCTCATTGCCCTGGTGTATCTTCTCCATGGCAACAACCACTTCCTGACAGCTTCACTTTTGAGACAGTCACAAACCCCATCTTGTTCAAGAACTCAGTCTTGTTCCCTGCTATACCCAGAACAGCACATAGTAAGAGGGACCCATGAAAGATTTGCTAATAAGGGTAAGTTGTATAATTAATGATGATCAGGTTAAATAATAAAATTCAATTTAAAATTTTAGAAAGACGTTTTGAATCTTAAATCATCGTAGAGTTGTTTTTTAAAAAGCTATACCTTCCATAAAAGCCAGAGGATCCTACTCTTTATTAAGAAAAATATAATTGAATAATGTTCATGGTATATTAAAATAATCACATGTAGAATGGAAAACAATATTTACATTCTAAGCCATAATTAAAACATAAAAAGAAACTAATAATTCTTTAAACATCAAAGAGAAAATAGATGAAGATACATTTATTCAAAACCCAAACAATTTGCAACACAAGAGAGAAGACATAGCGATAAATGTCAGTCATCCAATTCTCCTTTTCAAAATAATAGTCAAAACTATTCTGATGAAAAAAAAAAAAATACCCAAGGCAAATAGAAAAGCTTTAAAAAGGGAGCTAGAAAAGAAAAAGACAGAATGGGCAGATATAAAAACCAAACACAATGCAAACAAAATAAAAGCAATGGTAGCAATGATAGCCCAGGGTCACTCGAGGCAAAGAAATAATAATCCAAATATTAAAAAGCATTGATAAAAGCATAACTGATAATGAATAAAAACAGTAGTAGGCCTTTATCCTCCAAACAGCAAAATATCAAAATACATAGATCTAAAATTAGAAGCAAGTTTAATAAAAAGTTTACACTTCGATAAAAAACTTACATTAAAAACAAAAACTATGAGATTCTCAAGGAGAAAATGAGGAAAACTAGTTGTTGCAGATGTCCTATATAATAAACACACAGGTTTACTATATAGGACAAAGAAATAAAATTGGAATAATGGGTAATGAGAAGGCATTAATTGATATTTGTGAAAAACAGGCATTTGCAAATATTTATAAACATCTGCAAAATTTTTATTTTTAAAAAATACTAAACCACAAAGAAAAGTAGTGCATTTTACAAAAATGCAAAGCTCTCTGGAGTTACAGAACACACGGCCCCAGTGAAAAACCTGTTACACGCTGCCTCCTCCCAGCCTGCATGCAGCTACAGACAGGACTCCAAATGTCCAGCACTGAGACAGGGACCGTAGGCCAGTGTGCCAAGGGGATCCATGCTACAGCCAAATACAAGAAAACCAGAAATTAGTAACATGTGTTTAAAAAAAAAAAAAAGAAAAAAAAAAACAACTAAGGCACTTGAAAATTAAAAACAAGCTCTGGCCTAAATAAATGGTTCAAGGAGGAAATAAAGATACAATACAGTCCTAGACAATTAGGACAATGCACACCCCCATGTGTCAAGACAAATAAAGTGAAGCAAGAGAAATAAAAGAAGAAAAACTCATACCATGAGACACTTGCATCTTTTATAACGACAAAATAAATGAACACCAACCCATCCATCTTGAACCAGAAAGAGGGAAATACAGTCAAAAACAAATCGGAAAGCAAAGCATGACAAAATTTATTAAAATCCAAGAAATATAATAAACGACAAATCTCTTAAATGTATAGTCAAGAAAAACATACAAAATTTCAAACAATGAAATACAATGATTTTTAATCATACAGTAATTTTATGCACACCAGTAAAGACACAAATTTTGAACATTACTGAAATGTTAATTTTTACCAAAAAAAGTACATACCCAAATCAGAACCAACTAAAGTAAAAACACTTAAAATATAAACAGTGAAGATGAAATTGAGTAAAACCCAACTCCACCCAGCTACCAATATAAAGAAAGTGAATGGACTTGGATGGAAGAACGAATCAATGACCATAATTTGTCAAGGGAAGGAAAGAAAGATTCCGAAGCACCAGTTAGTAGCAGGCATTTGGCTCAGGGCTTTTTATGTATTTTTCTATGTGTAAACACACACACACACACACACACACACACACACACACACACACACCCCACAGCATCCATTCCCACTGATCACAACGGGAAAATGAAGTGCTGAGATGAAGGCCCAAGGGCTGGTGATGGGACTCAATGAAGGAGACGGAGCTCAGTCCAGGAGTCCATGCTCTTAACCAGGATCCTACAGTCCTAGGGTTTTCAAACGATGGTCCCTGGACATCCAGCATGGGCATCACCCGGAGGCTTGTTAACATACAAATTTTGGAGCCCAGACCCTGACCTACTAAACCAGAAACTCAGTGGAGGGGGTGGGGTCCCATAACATGTGTTTCCGCAAGCCCTTGGGTGATTCTACTGCTGACCTAGCCCCAACTACTGGACTGCACATTACATCACTAGAGGGAGAGGGGAAGACTCCGCATGCCCAGGCTGCATCCCAGACCAAGGAAAATGAATCTCAGGATGGGGAGGGGTGGGGGGCAATACTGTTATAAGCTCCTCAGGTGTTTCCAAAGATAAGCACCACCACTCATCTCTTTTCTGTAAATTACTGTTCATTCCTATGATGTTTGCAGGGGGAAAATATTGGGGGAAAAATTGAGTAACGCTTCGAAGAATCATATCCTACTTCCTGGGGGCTGGGAAGGGGGAACCTGCTGCTACTATGCCGCTTGAAGTAAAAACTATACTTGGTTCCTCAAAATGCCCTAACTGAATCCTAAGTACTAGATCCCTAACTAAAAGCTGCGCCTGTTCTGCTTCCTGTCTTTAAAAAAAAAAAAAAAAAAAAAAACTCTTGGGTTTTTGGTCTATGCAAATACGAAGAATGCCTTTTAGAACACCAATTTCCGCTTTTCTTCCACAATGCATTGATGGCAGAAGGGGTAGAAGGCACAGATTCAAGAGCTATTTTAATTATCTGAAGCAAAGCATGACCTCATTGCTTCCAACTGCACATTATTAGGTACAAGGGTCTATATGTGACCACAGGTATGAGGATGACCTTTGATTTTTTATTCTCAGCAGTTTGAAAAAGACTTGTGTGGCATATTCTATTCAAGCATCTACAGTTCCTTCCACTTCAGTAGTCTGGTCAGCCTCCCGATAGAAAAGAGTAGATTTTTTAAAACAATACATGATCTTGAATCTGTTTCAATGGCTTTGAAATGTAAGTGCAGGTCAGAGCACGCAGCTCTGCTAAGCACAGTGCCACTTTACGGTGGCCACATCCCTACTGTCATTTGTGGGAAGCATCAAGTCCCCTCAACAAACCTGTGCAGAGACACTAGCACCATCCCCACTCAACCGATGAGAAAAAAATCCAGGTAACTTGGCCAGCAGTCACTCCTGCTGCACAGCTGCATAGTTAATATTGAGATCTGCTCTCCGCAAATCCAGAGCCCGAGTCCTGAAGGACAGCACAGAACCCCAACAGCGAGATCCTACTCAGGAGAACCAGGAGAGGCCGACACCAGAAACTAACTTTCACTTTCTAGGCACCCTCACCACTAGCACTGGTGTCTGAGAGAAGGTCTTCCCTTTTGCCCTGCTGTGGTCCACACACAGACACGAAGGCCCAGGGCAGGACTGTTAATGCAGTGATCCAACTGATTTGAGACCCAGAAAGTCAAGAGAAAACCTGAGCAAAGGTAACCACAGAAAACAGCCTAGGCTATCCACAGGCAGAAGGTCCTCGAATCCCTCCACCCTAAAAGCCTCATCAGAGGAAAACACTAGTCTTTTAGTCCTGAAAAGAGGAGGGGTGAGGAAGGCCACCTCCACACGCAGCCTTCTCAAGCCGCATTCACCGAGAGTGGATACCCCCGCTCTGTGGTAGGCGTACGCAGAGAAGAGGAACTCACGTGCGCAAAGAAGTCTAGACACACCGTGGAACAGGTCAGAGTACTGCCTCAATCGTACAGATGAGGACGCAGGCGCTGCAACACCACGACCACAGGACCTCATGGAAAAGAACAGAAACCACATGGAACCATCACAGGCCAGCAGGCTGGAGTCAAAGAAAAGGACAGCAGGGAGGGAGCAGTATCAGGTGCTACAGAGATCAAAGCATCCTATCTTTATGCACCCCGAGAAAATTGCTGTGGAGAAGGATGGGGAGAGAAGAATAAACATTACGCAGCTGAGCACTGAACAAGGTAAGAGTTGGAGCACCAACACCCCATGCAGCTGAAAGTTCATGTATATGATTTTACTCCCCAAAAACTTACCTATTAATGACCTACTGCTGACCAGAAGCTTTATCAATAATATGAAGTCATTAACACACATTTTGTATGTCATACATGTATTACATACCATATTCTTAGAATAAAGTAAGCTCTTTGGGAGCACTTCCAGCTTCACTAGTATGGATCCTCTGTGTTATTCAAAGTTTACGGTATTGCATTAAACATGAAAAATACATAAGACCCACGAGAGGTCACTTTTTAATGCAATGAGCAATTTACTGGGAAGGGAGCTTCTCACATGGAGATGATTAGCATCACATGGCATTTTAAGTGTATACTTGTAACATTTGAGCTCACAGCAACAGTGGAATTATCACAGTAGTACAGTAATTATTTCATGACTATGAAATTAAGTGCAGCATGTACTACAGTTAATTCTATGCAGTGATGATTTCATACTGCACCTTCATGGTTTTTTTTACATTTCTGTCAACAAATGGTTCCATGTATGGTCTGTGTTTGTGTAAGTTTTGACAAACTTTAACTTTTTTATAATGGATTTGTATATATTTTACAGTAACAGCCGAGTCTTCTACATATATTCTATGCATTCATGACATAACCTTTTCTTAATTTTTTTTGGTATTTCTAGGCTATGTTGTAAGATTTTTCAAACTGTTGCAAATCTCCAAAAAATTTTCTAGTAATTACTGAAAAAAACTTCACATATAAATAGACTCACACAGTTCAAATCCATGTTGTTCAAGGGTCAACTGTAATTTTAAATTTGTAATGCATATTACTTAAATGTAGATTTAAAATTGAGTTCCTTTTAAAAGAACTTATTTTTCTCTGATATATTAATATTTTTCTAAATTTATTAAAGATTTGTTTCTACCTTTGGAATCCTTGATACTTGAATTTTACAAATTCTTACAAATTACTGAATGCCTTTGGCTGTCTTCCAAGGAATAGATCTTTGTACATTTAAACTATAAAAAGAGAAACAAAAATTAAGAGACCAAATCAATTAAGACAAAGGGGAACGATTACCATGACAACACATTACCAACTACACCCCCCACTGGTCCAGAAGCACCGTCTTCCTTTGGGAATAAAGTCAATAGGAAGGAAAAGCAAAACCACTCAGATGTGTCTTTGCTACCTAAAAATACTGAATTTCATCACTGTTGGGAAAATGGCTAGAACTTTATCCGAAAAACAAAAGATGCTCTATAAAACAGCCCTTGGATTTAAACACTTTATAAACTAAATGCGCTCCAAAGTCATTCCAATCAACACTAGATGGTAAACCACTTTTCCCTATAATAAAACCCAAATAACTCATAGAAGACGTCTTTTCACCTAAAGAAAACTTTTTAAAGGCCTCAAAAAATTAATCACACTTTCTAGATGCTAAAGTAGTTAATCACACTTTCTAGATGCTAAGGTAAGCTCTCTGGTTAAATCAGGAAATACTGAAGATAGTGGCATCAGATCTTAACCTCATTCTTTTGGCAAATCTTGAACAAGGCCTGTGATTCGCTCTCTTCCCCATCAGGCCTGAGAGTCCAGTATCTGAGCTGTAAGGACACTGTCCTGGGTGCCGCTGAGAGTGGGACATGGCAGTGTGAAACCATACAAGCTCCAGAGGAAGCCTGGTTTCTTCCAAGGAAGAGATAAGCTGTACAGATGGTTCCCAACTTGACAATGATTCAACTCAGGATTTTTCGTCTTATGATGGGTTGATGAGGATGTAACCCCATTTTTAGTTGAGAATCTCCTTACAACTTACCACTGGGTTATAGTTTCTACTGAAGGCTTGTCGATTTTGCACCATCAAAAAGCCAAAAACACAAATCATTATTAGATCAAAAAATTAAAATTAAAAGAGTCAAACCGTCATTAAATCAGGCACCATCTACCGTGTTGCCAGCGCTGAATGCGTTTTCAACTTACGACATTTGTGTCTTATGATGGGTCTTTCAGGACGGAACCCTGTAAACCAAGGAGCGATTTTTCTTTTATACCTAAGACTGGGACTCTAATGAAACAAGGGTAGAGTGGGCACCCTCTGGTGACACTGCCAGACCTAGGAACTGTGTGGACTTCTGTGAGGGCCTTTTCTCAGCAGCACCAAAGAAGATAATGGCAATCACCAAAAACACTACCTGCAGACCATCCCTGCTGTGCTGCAAATCTTCATTCACCCTCAGCTACTCACTTTCTCCACAAAAGAGGCTTTCTGTCTACTGCCCTAAACCTCCTGCCCCAAACCTCCTGCCCCCACCCTTTCCAGTGCAGCATCCCCAAACCCCTTCCTGCAGAACACCCCTATCACTTCAGGGCCTGCACACCACCCAGTCTCTGCCCGCCGGGCCTCCAGTCCCCAAGGCTCCCCTGGCCTGTCCCTGCGTGAGCCATTCTGTGCTCTCGCCTCCATTCATGACCTCTTCCTGCCCATGTCCTCCCTCCCTTGGGCCCATGAACATTTCTGTGCATTTCCACTTCAGGAGGGAAGGAAGGGAGGGAGCAAAGGGACGTTTCTCTTAACCATGTCCTCCTCTAGCTCTAGTGCTTTCTCTCTCTGCATCCCTCTGCAAGTGTTGACAAAGCATGTTTGAAACCCACTGCCTCGCACCCCTCGAATCAGCAGTCTCTCCGAAGCCCCAGTTTCTGCAGCGAAATTCTCTCGAAACTTATTTGAAGCATCAAGAGTTTCCCTCACGGTCTCTTCTCACTCTCACCCTCATGGTCGCTGTTGGTGGGTACTACAATGAGGAAGCCAGGCTAAGGAGAGACACGCGACTTATCCCTGAGCCATGAACCCAGACACAGTAGTTGAACTTGGCCTGGGGCTGGGATTCCTGCTTTTGAGGAGGAAATCCGCAAAGCACAGCCAGTCCCCACTGTTCCCTCCAAATCCACAAACCAGAAGGCTCTTACAGTCAAACAAGTTCAGGTTTTCTATGAAGTCAAATGTTTTCCTTTCTTCCAGGGCTTCTTTGAGCCTTTAATCTAGCAAGGCAGCTCTCAAGAGGAAAAGTGGGGTGAAGCATTTTCAAAGATGGTTTTACCCTCTCTCCAACCCTTTGGGATTTTTCTCCCTCCATCCTCCTTCTCCATTTCACCCCCAGAGCTGACTGGGCAGGCACCCACCACACTCACTGTGAGGGTTCTGCTCCAATGCTGAGAAATGGCATGCAAGCATGCAGCAGGGCAGCTCCATGAGACCCCAGCTTCTTTGCTGAAAATAGGCTGCCTGGGAGGAGAGAAGCTGAGAAACCAGTTAGCAGAATTCTGCACCTAGACCTTGGTGGATGCTCATGGGAGAAGCGGTGCATTCTGAATCTAGCAGGTGGGAGGCATGAAAGAAAAGAAGAGTGGAGACCTCTGGCCTGGGCAAGTAGAAGGAGGGCATCTCCAGGCACTGAGATGGGAAAGGTGTGGGAGATGATGAATGGGCAGGATGCACGTGCGCAGGTGGGAAATTCTAGAAGGCAGGACGCATGCACAGGTGGGATTCCAGAAGGCAGGAAGCATGGATGCATGGTAGGTAGGAAATTACAGAAGGCAGGACACATGCGTGCAGGTGGTAAATTCTAGAAGGTAGGATGCACGCATGCAGGTGGAAAATTCCAGAGGGCAGGATTGTTCTCATCCCCGCCTGCTGATGCTAGTGACACCGTTACTTCAGGATGGGGAGGGAGTGGATCTGCTCTAACAACTGAACGTAATCACTCACCCCTTCCCCATCTTTAACGGGGTCCTGTGGATTCAGATTAATTAAGGAAGCCCTAGGTACGGGTTTTCCTCCTCTCTGCCTAGCACCCTGGAGGAGGCCCCATGGCCCATGACGGAGCAGCCATGTGCTGGTGTTAGAGATGGACATCAGACAGTGCACACCTGCCTGCACCCTGCCTGCACCCTGTCTGCTGCAGGTCTCAAGTACCACGCAGATGGACACGAATGGGCACCACAACAGCCGGGGAGGGCATCACAGCAGATGTGAGAGTTGAGCTCGGGGCAGTGGTGGAAATTAGGAGTGGAGAAAGGAGGTAGGAGAAACAGCATAACAAAACCAGAGGCGAAGGCACACAGAACAGGCTGGGAGAATGCAGAGAAAATCAGGGTACCAAGGATGGGGTCGAGGGTAAAAACAAGGCTTTGTGTAACATTTATGATGGGCCAGGTTCTCAGCTAAGCACTGACTTCCGTTTTCCTTCTCATTATTCCTAACAATGTCGCTGAGGAGGAGTCTGGGGCTCAGGAATGTAAGCAACCCCAGTGTTTAGCTGCTGTGGTGGAGACTGAGGCCTTCGGACCCGATAGTGCCCCGGGAATAGGGACCAGTTGGGGTAAAGGCCAATGATATCCATCTTGACCACAAAGACTCTGAAGTAAAACAATCAAGTTTTGTAGAAAGAGTGAGACCCACATGTGCAACATGTAACTTCTCTAATCCTCAAAACAGGGAAAAACACTATCAGGACGTTTGTTTCCAAAAGGCCATAAGAAATCAGAACCTCTACTTTACAAAGAGGTGCTACATTAACAGACTTATTAAATAAAAACTCTTGTTCTCTCACCTGTAAAAGGGTGGAATGGGTCTAGACTCTACAATCTACAGGATGCCAAAATTTGTCAAACTCAAATGGTCTAGATGTTTACAAATACGTTAGTCAATTTTATATAAAATGTTGATTTTTTTTTTTTTTTTTGAGATGGAGTTTCACTCTGTCTGTCATCCAGGCTGGAGTGCAGTGGTGCGATCTTGGCTCATTGCAACCTCCACCTCCCAGGTTCAAGCGATTCTCCTGCCTCAGCCTCCAGAGTAGCTGGGATTACAGGCACCCACCACCATACCCAGCTAATTTTTGAATTTTTAGTAGAAACAGGGTTTCATCATGTTGGCCAGGCTGCTCTCAAACACCTGACCTCAGGTGATCCACCCACCTCGGCCTCCCAAAGTGCTGGGATTACAGGCATGAGTCACCATGCCTGGCCAAAATTTGGACTGTTATAAAATTCTTCCATGTATAATTATGAAATAAAATTTTAAATAATTTTGCTTTGATAAAAATAGATTTTTTTTCTACTGGTTTTTTTCTACTCTGGCCACATTCATCCTATATCACCAGAGCTTCTATAAATAACCTCCAGGAGTTTTTCTTAGAAACTTTGTATAATTTGCAGAATTTGTCACTTTCAAAGCATTTTTCTTCCATTGGTTCTAAACACTGCAATAACTAGGTAATCATCATCTAATGCAATCATCTATATCAATCATGCCCACTCTGGACCCCTAGTCATCAACTCGTTGGTCTATGAAGTAATCCATCAAAATAACCATTAACAGTACAAAGAGAGGGCACCTTTGAAATGTTACCCTCTTCTCTCCTCCATCCCGTCTTCAGGCCCACAGCTCTATTACTTCTGAAAGCATGAAATGCTTTAAATGTAGGTATTCAAGCAGAGTTTGTACTTCTTATCATAAATCTCATCGCATGTTATTACATTCCTCCATCTTCCTTTAATTGAAACTGTAACTTAAAAAAAATTAATCTTCTTTTCAACTTAGGACAGACTGTAACAGCCTGTTGATCCTGCTACTCCCTTGGTGAGATTGCTGCCAGGCTGGCCCCACTCTCCCGGGTGGGGGCAAAGAAAAAAGGAGAACCTATTTCATGAAGACAGTTGGAATGTCTGGCCTGCAGATTGTCTACAGAAGCACAGAGAAGCCCTCCGGCAGCTCTCCGTGGGAAAGCACCCTAAAACCAGCTCCCTCTCAACCTCAGGAACTGAATTCTCTTGGGAGCTGCCAAGGCAGCAAGTTCTTTGCAAATTTTATCTTCTTTTTTTAATCATAAATTTCAAGGATGACCATAAGCAATATCTTGGTCGACTCTGCTCTCACCACTCATATATGAAACCTTTCTGAAAAGTTGAGTTAACTTCAAATGCTGGACAAAGACCAAAATAAATAAAATGAAAGGGGCTTTCCTGTACCATTTCTTGTCTTCCACCTAAGCAGGTGCGCCCACGGAAGAGATATCCAACGGCTGCCATTCTCCCTCCATTTCAGGGCAATCCTGTTCAATAGAAGCTCCAATGATCACAGCACACATTGAGCCTGCCGAGAGTCTCTCTTAGGGCAAGACAAGTAGAAGTGCTAGGGAACGCAGTCTCACAATTCTAATAACCAACCGCAGAGAGAACCATATAGATGAGTATCACGCTTAGGTTTCCCACGCCCACCCCTATCTGTGAAGTCAAACAGCCTGTTGTCAATACCAGAAGAGACAAGTTTGTACATCACAAAAGATACGCAAGTCCCCAATCTAATTATGCCAGCCACTTTAGAAGGAGAGTAAAGATAGCAGACACTCTGGGCAACAAATTACCCTAGGTCTCAGCATCAAGCCTGCACTCATCTCCTGGGTCCCAAAATAACTCACCAACGGTCAGAAGGATGGATGGGCCCTTCCAAATCACAGCCTGGGCTGTCTGAGGACAGCTCTCCCAGGAATCATCTCTACCCACCTATGACGAGAATGGAGTCAATAAATAAGGGTACACTCCGAGGGTCCACAGTGGCTTGCTTGGCCCCCAAGCCTGCAAATCAGACTCGCCAAGAATTAATGAAGGCAGGGACCCACGGGGACCGAGGGCTCGCTGACCTACGAGAGAGGCGCCACGCCCCGGCTTTGGCTTGCCTTGGACACTGCCCTCCTCACCACTCCTACCCCTCTGTATCAGGCCAGAGCTCAGACTCCAGGTAGACCCACGGCCATGTCCAAACCAGATGCCCAGGACCTCAGCAGGAAGAAATCCAATTCAGAAAGAAAGAAAAAGGGAAGGACACCGCTTTCCTAGAAGCCTAGAAAGAAGTTCAGATACAGAAAGAAAGCAATCTACAGAAGCTGTGTCTGAAACAGCAAAAACCTGGAAACAAGCCAAATGTCCATCAAGAAGTGGATGAATGAGCCAACTGGGATGCATCTATACAATGGAACACTACTCAGCATTAAAAAGGAGTGAACTATTGATAGACGAATCTCAAAATAAATAGCCAGAGGCCAGATAAAATAAATTGATTCCTTTATGCAACACTCTAGGAAATGTAAGCAATCTATACTGAGAGAAAACAGATCAGTGAAAGGGTGGGAAAGAAGAACTGCAAAGGGGCACCGGGAAGTGTGGGAAGTGATGAATATTTTCATTACCTTGGTTACTTGATGATGGTTTCACATATGTCAAAATGCATCCATTTGCACATTTTAAATATGTGCAGTTTATTCTGCTCAATGTATTATATCTAAATTGAGCTGGTTAAAAAAAAGAATGAAAACAATCTGGGGGCAGGAGGATATCAAGGAATTTGGTGTGACCAAGAACAAGTGGAGCGATTCTCCTTATTTGTGGTACAGTTAAGGGCTTTAAAGTCACCTCAAACACTGAATTACTGAATGGTGAGTCTTTGGCCCTAGGGGAAATACAGAGTTAGGTTTCTATGAGCTGATCACATTTTCAACAACCAATCAATACGTAACCTCATTTTGTGTGTTTCTGTTTAAAGACACTTTACTTAAATAAACTGTTGAGATATCTCGCTGGTTGATCAAGGATGCCAAGGGGCATGAATGATGCCTGACCCAAGCTTCCCTGCACAGTCCAGTAAGGAGAAGTTCATACAAAACCACAGAGTCAGGGTGTGCAGGTTAAGTGCCCCAAGTGAGGCAGAAACAAGACAATAAGAACTCCACAGAAGAATGCGAGAGGGCTCTCCTATGCGGAGGACAGTGAAGCAAAGTTATTAGGGGGGAAAAATAAGGGGCTACAAAAATAGAAAAGGATAAACAGAACCAGGGAGGCTCAAGTTACAGAAGCCAAAAGTTGAGAGGATGTCAAAAAAGGAAGGCTGAGGCAACATCAAGGTACATAAGAGTTTCTGAAAGAACTTTCCTTTGGGAAAGGCTATGGGACCTTGAGGAGCAAAATGGTTTTATGGCACAACTGTAGAAGTTTCCTGCCCTTGGAAAGACAAAGGTGAAAGGCATACCATTCTTGGTTAGTTTCTGAAAGTTTTTTAGTTCAAACTCTCCCATAAATGGGAAAGAACCATGCATCGGAGCATCTGGGCAGAGAAATGGTCTCTACCCTTAGCCAAGCTCTGTGTCGCTAAGGTAGATTGGTGTCATGATAATGAGCCCTCCCCTGACTGCATTCCAAGGGTGAGCACGGCCATGAGAGTTGCCCTCCTGTGTGAGTAAAAGCCCAGCAAGAGCTGTACCATCACAGCTGGGCCGGTCTCCATTGGCCGTGAGCAGGAGGCAGAGCTCTTTCCTTGAGGCCGAGCCCCACAAGGCAGAAGCTGCTGCATGCACACTGAGTTTGGGGATGTGATGCTTTGAACCCCAGGAAACCCCTAAAACTTCTCCCATGAGAACAAGACAAGTAACCAAAAATGGGGACAGAGGAAAGCTAAGCTATGGTCCCCAAGGAATCACAGGAATGAGGGAAACACTCGGAGGTCTCTTTGGGACCAAGAGCTAATGAATAGACACTGAGACCATTAGGATCATTTGCATATTTCTGCCTCTCCCTCCTTGACCCCAGAACAAACAGGGCTGGCTTTTAGAGGCAGTGAGCAGTGAAGAATGGTAGGAGGGGTGCCCTGAGGGCCCAGCTGATTCTCCCAAGTCTAGTGCCAAGGCCGTCACTACAGGGTCTGGGATTCCCACCTCAGGCCCCATCACACCCAGGCCTGGGTGCCTTCATCTAGACACTCTGCAAACTGAAGTCTACTCTGACGATAACTAGTTCTTCTCAGACTCTATTATTTTGTTTTGTAGCAGCTTTCTGAAACCCCACGGGATTGGGCTTCAACTGTTAGGTCAAGCAAAACGTGAGCTCTTAGTAGGATATCTTTCTACCAGAAATACATTCCTTGCAGGCAGGAGCTGGGGCCATCTTGTGACCATGTTGCCCCAGCACTTGGACAGTGCCAGGTACCAAATGGGTGCGCACGTTCACTTATTCACTTGATGGACACAGGGGAGCCCATCTGAGAGTCCCAAGTCAAGGAAAGGTTTCACGGCTTACGAAGTTTGGAAACTACTTCCCAGAGCACTCCCTGGAAGGCCATGCCTCATTCAATACCTGCTGACCCCTCGAGGGACTCAAACTTGTCAAATGGGGCCACAGATGGCCACAGACTCAGCGTCTCCCTCCTGGAGGACGGAGGAGGCACCCCACCGAGTGGAGCCACCACACAGGTGGACCTGCTCCATAAGCTGCCAGTGATCATCAGATTTCAAGCCAAAAACACAAAGACTAAGTGGGAAACGAAGTTTTGTTTCAATGCCATGTTCATGCCTAGCAGTCCCTAATCAGGCAATTGGAATGGAGAGGCTGGGAAGGAGAGTTCCCTTTGAATGACATGGCCAGTAAGAAAAGGCTGGAAGCGCAAGGCTGTCAGGTGATCCAGAAAGTGGGTGCTGGGGCTGATGAGAGATGGCTTTTTGCCATTTTCAGATATGTCTCTTCATCACTGTAAAGCCTTGCCAGAAAGAAAACTCGTCCCAAATCTCGAGGAGTCTGAGCATCACTCAGAACAAATCTACGTCACCAATGAAGGATCTTGGGCAATGCACAAAGGGGCAGGAGGGTCCAAGGAGGGCAACCACCTGCCTGTGAGCACGGCATTCCCTGACGCAGCATCGCAGGGCCGCCTTCCTGCAGCTCACACATCTGCCTGATGGTTCAGGCACTGCACATCATCTGCAATGAGCAAGAGGCAAGACGAGGGACCCAGCTGCCCTAGAGCCCTGTCCTGGGTCTCAGGCATGGAAGGGTCTGTAGAGCTACCACCGGTCACAAAGAGGTGGCTTTTTCTCTGATCCATTCTGAGATAGGGAGGTCTGCTACCTTCACTTACTTACGCTGTGAGGAGGAGGGCAAAGGACCTGTTTTACAAAAGACAGTCCATCCCAACAGCACAGCCCACTTCCCCGGCAAGGCAGTGGATGTTGGGGGAGGTCACAGTTCATGCATGACCAGGGCGGGAGCTGCAGGAGGCTCCAGCTCCCCCTCCTCACTGGCGCCAGGACCCTCTCTATGCAGGGGCACAGACTCTCAGATAAAAAGCAACGGCAGTGTGAGCTGTCTGGCGAGAAGAAGGAAAATGTCCACATGTGCACCTTTTGAATTTAGAAGGGGATGTGTAAAATGTCACTCGGCATCTAACACAAAGCTAACACAAGGCAGACATTTGAGAAAAGACAGCCCAGAAACTTCCTACCAAGGGTGTGGATATGAGGGAAGGTGACCAGCAGGATCCAGGTCCCCCAGCCTCCCTTCAGGCCTTTGACCTGGGCTGAACTGTGTTCCCAAACATTCCTGTGTTAAGCCCTAACCCCCAGCACTTCAGAATGTGACTGTATTTGGAGACAGAGTCTTTACAGAGGTCACTAAGTTAAAACCAGGTCACAAAGGTGGGCCCTAATCCAATACAACTGGTGTCCTTACAGGACACAGACAGGTCCAGAGCGAAGAGCAGGTGAGGACACCACGAGAAGACAGCCATCTGCAAGCCCAGGAGAGAGGCCTCAGGAGGAACCAACTCAGCTGTCACCCTGACCTCAGACTTCCAGCCTCCAGAACTGGAAGAAAACAAGCTTCTGCTGTGTAGCCAGCCAGTCTGCGGGATACTGCGGGGAAGCCCGAGCTAACAGCATCCTCCCCTCTGCAGGCAAAGGCTCCGGCAGGTCTGTGTGCTGAAGCCGTTCTGGCCTCAGCTCCCTGCCTGCATCTGCAGCTACCATCTCGGACCTGCCAAAGGCACTGTAAGAATCCCATACCCAGGGCCGACCACGACAAAGAGAAGGTCCATTCCCAGAAAGGGCCACCTGAGGCTGACATGCCGAGGGAAGGCAAGGGCGCCAACACTGCCCCGGGCTTCCGTTAGTTACAGGGTCCCTGCTGACTGAGGCAGGGGCACACTAACACACACATCAGCAACAAGGCATGGGTCAAGACCCTCCCGCACTGTGTTCTAGCCCACCTTCAGAACAACAGCTACCAACTCCTGAGGCTCATGAGGGGCGCCCAGAGTGACCCGGGAGGCAGGCAGCATTACCCCCACCGCATGGAAGGGCAGAGGGAGACCAGTGAGGCCCAGAGGCATGCCCGCAAGGAGAGTCTGCACAGCGCGGCTCTGCTGCAGCCCAGGCCCTCCCGTCTCTACCCGACTCAGTCCGGTGTTCCCAGGCAGAGCCGAGTCAAGGAGGAGAGGGAGAGAGAGGACAGAGATGGGAGACTCCCTTTGGGAGCCTTGGAATAAAGGTTCTAGTATCAGGCCTCTACCTACAGTGACACGCATTCACTGACCACCTTAATCAATACTGAAGAGGCAACTCTCCTGCAAAGAAAGGTGCTAGTGACTAGTGTCACGCATAGGGCTTACCTGTCAGGAGTTGGCTCCGCAGCGCTGTCTGCTGGGGCAGCCACCCTGGTTTCACTGAGAGGACCCAGGTGAGGACCTGGCTGCCGGTCACTGGGCTGCTGGTCACCGAGCCACCAGTCACTGGGCCTGTGGCTGCTGCTTCCTGCTCAGCATTGTGGTCAGCGCCAAAGCTGGAAAGTCAAAGGGGCCATCACTGAACTTCCACAGAATTTATACAAATGAACTTATATTCTGAGCCCAGGAATAAAACTTTTAAAACAGACATGAAAGAATATTTTTCTCCAACAAGATCATTTAAAAGAGTGTTCTGAAGAACAAAACAAGGACGTGACTCCATAAGATGTAGGTTTCCAGTTGCCACGTGATGCCCAGAGACAGAGGACAGAGGGAAGATGCCCTGGGCTCTCCGCTCACTGCCCACACATCTCTGTGTCTCCAAAGCACGCTGCCTCCAAGACAGGCGGGGTACAAAGCACACAGACCTTTGTCCTCTAGCAAGGCAAAGTTCCCTAGAATTCACTTCGAGCCCAGGTCAGGGTCCTCCCAGGCTACAACCCTTCAGTCTACCCAGCAGGGACCTCCCTCCATGTCAGACCCAGTCCCAGCCCACAGTGCCTGCTACTGTTCTCAGCAGAGACCCTGCTGGGCACTCTGCATGACGCACATGTGTTCCACGAGAGGGGTGCAGAGCAGGCAGACCTGGGGATCCAATTCTGGCTCTGATCTTTGATTCATCATTCAAGTCCTATGAACTGAGAGCTCAAGGCATGGAGCCCTCAGTTCACAGGTGTGTTCCAGGTGTGGAGAAGAGGGTGGAGACCAATTCAAACCCCTGCTGGAGGAGACTCTGTAATGACCTGGGCAATTCACTGGTCTTCCCAGGCTCTGGTCCCACTGCAGAGCATGGGGATGAAACCCACCTCACTGAGGATTTTAATACCCTGCATTGGAATGCCACTGGATTTCAACACGTTTAAATGAAACACAGAGAATGACTTAGCAGTATGACTGGTATGCAGCAAGGGTGCCATCCAGGATCCTCCTATCGCTGTTGTGCTGGAGGAGGTCCCCTGCCTACAACGTGGGTGCTCTCAACGGATCCCTCCATGAAGGAGTCAGAAGCTACATTTTCCTAATTGTTAAATAATGATGAAAATGAAACCTGCCCCTGCCTCTTACCTAACATCAAGAAGTCCTGGGCCCAGAAATAAGAAGACTAGTGTGCAACTATAGTCATCAAATGGCTGTTTTTTAAAACAGGTCCTGCTGAACATGCTTGCTAAGAATCCAGGTTCCAGAGAGTCTTGGTTCATCTCCAGATGCCACCCCTTAGCGGCTAATATCTGGGCAAATTACTGAGTCATTGGGGCTCAGTGTTCCCAGCTATAAAATCAGCATGAAAATAGTATCTCTCTCACGGAGCTTTTATTAGGATTAAATGAGCTAATGTATGTAAAGGCTTAGGACAGGGTCCAACGTATAGCAAATGTTAAACAAATGTAGTTATCATTAACTACAACACGCCAAATAATCCTCCCATTTTCAGGTGTGAAACACACCAGCCACCTGCAAGCTATGAAGCTTGCCAATGTTTACAGGGGATGCTGGTCTTTTTAGGACCAAAAGGGGAGATATGTGATACACGATTATGAGACTGATCAAAGTTGAACATCACCTGCCTATGCAAAAGCATTTTATTAAGGGTATCTGCTTTAACCCTTTCAAAGAATTTGGAAGTTTGGAAAGTATCAAGATGACTGTGTCGACTAGAATATTTCTAAGTTCTAGTAACTTAATGACTACAAGAAAAGAAAAAAGGGTGCATGGTCAAACAGGTATAAGGGTCTATAACATGGCAATGGGAACACTGGGGAACGGACTTCGGGTCACTGTCACAACAGCATATGAATCACCCCTAATTCTCATATCCTGATGTGTGTCCCATCTCTAGAGAGCCTAATCTTTTCCTCAATTCTGATTCAAATGCCCAGGACCACTTCCTAATGCATCTTTAGGCATGTGGCTTCAAACGTAAGACATGTGCTTGAAAGGTTTGCTTTTTCTCATGGGCACGATAAATTAAATACATCATTGAGGTAAAGTGAAATATACTTGTCTTATCAAACCCATCACCACTTCATCCATTTTTGTCCACTTTCTAGGAAGTTGATGTTAGTCTTTACAGTTGACAAAATAAAGACAACATGATCTTTGAACCTGATAAACTGAAGAGTTAGTAAGATACAATACCTCCTCAATAACCTCAGTGCTTGCCCATCAACACACAGGGGAAAGCCTGCTGCAAACACAACCTCTCGGCTCTGTTTACAGTGGCCTCATCTGGCACCGACGCCCACACCACCAACACCCCGAGAGCAGACCAGCACGCTTCACACGCTGACCCGGACCACTGGACAGAAGTTACAGAGTCTAAAGGGCTCACTCGGCTATTTCCCTATCAGTCAGGAGAGATTTCTTAAGCAGTTTCCCGTTAGATATGACTTAAACTTGAGATCTTAAAGAATATATTAACCTGGGGAAAAACAAATAATGTCTTAACTTACTTTCAAAATATCCCAGAAACAAAGGGCCTTTTGATTTCTGTTTAGTATCTTTGATATCTTCCAAAAATTCCTGAGCTAATATAAAGTTTTCCTTCTGTCTAGCTTTCTCACACTAAATATTTAGAGTAATAACAGTGACTATTTAGACACTCAACAAATCCTAACTTTCATGACGAGGGTGTTCAGCCTGTTCAGCCACAGAGCTCCGGAGTGAAATCTAGGCCTTCTCAGAAGGGGACAGAATACTTCTAGTTAAAAAAAAAAGAAAAAAAAATTAAGCTCCATATTGTACTGATATCAGAGACTTAAAGACGGCTGTGTTTTCCCAGAGTAAGAGGGTGCTTATGAAGACAAATTGAGAAATATGTAAACAGAATGGAATTAAAAGGAACATTTCTAAAAAGTAATTATAAAATGTCAGAATGCTATTGCCAGGACCTGTGGACAGCTTAAAGCTGAAACAACAATTAACTATGAAATACAGGCTGGGCACAGTGGCTCAGGCCTGTAATCCCGACAATTTGGGAAGCCAAGGCTAGAGGATTGCTTGAGCTCAGGAGTTCGAGACCAGTTATGGCAATATAGTGTGACACTGTTTCTACAAATAAAAACCTTTTTTAAAAAATTAGCTGGGTGTGGTGGTGAGTGCCTGTAGTCCCAGCTACTCAGGAGGCTGAGGTGAGAGGATCGCTTGAGCCCAGGAAGTAAAGGCTGCAATGAGCTGAGATCACACCAGTGCACTCCAGCCTGGGTGACAGAGTGAGACTCTGCCTCAAAAAAAAAAGCCAAACTTCACACCACTTTTATCAGGTATATCTTCTAGCATCTTCATTCAGTAATGCAAATCCAGCAGCCACAGCTCCTTTCCTGGTAAAGATGATAGAACAGGAGGCCCACAGAAGCGGGCAGCAGATGGAAGCAAAAACAGAAACCATCCCACCTCGTTGCCAACATCATCCCTCAGCACCTATGGCGGACCGGTTCCAGGACCCCAGAAACACCAAAATCCATCAGAGGATGCTCCAGTCCCTGTTATAAAATGGCGTAGTATTTGGATATGACCTACACACTTCCATTCACTTTAAAACATTTCCAGATTAATTACAATACCTGACACTATGTAAATGCTATGTAAATAGCTTTTATGCTGTATTGTTTTGATTTGAATTATTTGCTTTATTGTTGTATTTGATTGTTTGGGGGGGTGAATATTTTTATCCATGGTTAGTTGAATCCAAGGATGTGGAACCCACAGATGCACAAGCTGTGGAATAGGAGAGCGGCTGTACTTTCAAATCACCAAACATACAGAAAGGCTCAGCAGCAACTCAGCTGCCAGAGACCCATTCATCTGGCCCAATCCTAGGAAGGTCCTTCTTCCCTCACTAACCTGTCCACCAGCAGACACCAGGAGAGGGCCATAGAGACAGTGAATGGCCAGGGGGCAGAGCGCGGACACCCCAGGAGCAGCTTCTGAACTGCCACCATCAGTGAAACCAACAAAACTTAGCCAAAATGTGTAAACAGGCCCAGATTCCACCTGGGTCTCAATTTCAGGGTCAAGCAGGACCAACAGGCCCAATAATCCTTAGTGCAGGGCCTCCAGGAGTCACCACTCGAGCAAGCACAAAGATGGGTTAGCCAGAGAGCGTGCTTCCCCCCACGGCCATGCAGGCCAGAAGCACACGGAGGTCAGAGGCTGCCTACCTGAAAGAGGCAGCACACTGCTCTAAAACTAGCCAAAGGCCAGCAGAGCGGAGAGAGGCAGCGGAGGACACATGCACAGAACAGCGACTGAGCAGAAAACCTACAGAAAAGACCACACTCACAATAGCTTACATACACAGGTATGCATATTTTAGGCTAGCCCTAAGAATAATCTTATACAAACCATAAAATATTACAGCACTTACTTAGGAGATATAAAAATACCTAAATGAATGGAAACACGCTAAGTTCTCAAATGGAAAGATTAAACATCGTAAGGATTAATTCTCTTAAAAGTAATATAAATATCCAAAACAACTTTATAAATGAAATGCAGTATGTTATCTATCTAAATTCAAGCAGTTTTTTCTTAGAACCAGTGGAAGAATCCTAAAACTAACCAAATAAAATAAGTGGTAAGATGGTCAATCACAGAACATTAAGGGAGAATTACTTATCATTTAGTAAAATGCACCCTAAAGCAAAAGTAGTTAAAACAGTGTGTACTTGGCACAAAAATACACGCCACTGTTCATCCAGAAGAGTCAAATCTGCAAACACACACATGAGTATTTTTATCATGGCACCACGTGCTACACAAGCTACACTGAAACAAGAGTGGGCACGTGTCTTCACTCCGTAACCGAGCATACAGGATCCCTGGGACTAGAATCCCAGGGCTGGCAGCCATTCCTGACTCTCCAGATGATGCCACCCAAGATGGTGGCGACGGCTATGATAACTGTGCTCAGGGCAATAGCAGCCACCCTTGATTGACAACCTATTACCTGTCAGAATCTTACCAAATGCTTTACAATCTCTCATGGGAGGGTTTTTTGAAGATCAAATTGAAGGCAATAAAGGCCTGTGAGTCACAAAACATAACATGTAAAGATTGGCGGTTTTTAATCAAGAACAACTAAATGTCAGTCCTTTGAGGCAGCAGTGTTACCCCATTTTACAGATGCAGAAACCAAGGCTAGGAGATGGTAATTATACGCCAAGGCCACACAGTTATCAATGGCAGAGCCAAGATGCAAGTCAACAGCTACCTGGATGTATGAATCTCTGCCACATAGTTTGTGAATTTAATAAAATATAATTTGTATGATTAGGGGAAAAAAATAGAAAACTTTTGCAATAATTGTAAAGTTTCTGTTCATTTTGATTCTTTCAATCACTTGCTGGAACAGATTTTTCATTTCCTTTTAGGGAAAAGAAAATCTACAACAAGAGTGAGCCTGAAATCCAAAGCACAGAAGAAAACAGAATTTCTTTTAAAATGCCCTGCATGCCAGGAATTAAAGATTTTAGTGATGAGATATAAATAAGGAACCCCCTTAACCTGAAAAAAGGCATCTATCCAAAACTTCCAGCAGGCAAGTGGCACACATAATGAAGCAGCACAAATGACGTCCCCACTAAAATTAGGGCCAGAAAGCTTACAATGTCTGTATCAGCCATAACTGTTCTAGGGGTCTAGAAAATACAGTGAAGTAAGAAACAGAAACAAGGTGTAAATGTTGAATTGAAAAAGATTTTTAAAAACCATCTGATATGGTTCGGTTCTGTGTCCCCACCAAATCTCATGTCAAATTGTAATCCCCAGTGTTGGAGGTGGAGCCTGGTGGAAGGTGACTGGACCGTGGTAGTGGATCCTTCATGAATGGTTTAGCACCATCCTCGTGGTGCTGTTGTGATGGAGTTCTCACGAGACATGGTTGTTTAAGTGTGTGGCACCTCCCCCCACTTCTCTTCCTCTTCCTCCAGCCATATAAAACGTGTCTGCTTCCCCCGTCGCCTTCCACCTTGATTGTAGGTTTCCTGAGGACTCCTCAGAAGCCGAGCAGATGCTGCCATGCTTCCTGTCCAGCCTGCAGAATCAGGAGTGAATTAAACCTCTTTTCTTTATGAATTACCCAGTCTCAAGTATTTCTTTATAGCAGTGCAAGAACAGACTAATACACTGTCACTATTTACAGATGAAACGTAAGATCATGCACTGAAAAATAATTAGAACTGATCTGAACGTTTAATAAGATTGAGATCCCAGAGCAAGCTACAAACCCTCCCCAGCCCTTCTGCACAGCAGCTCCACGACACCTAGGAAGTCTAATGGTGAAAATTATTTAATTCGCAGAAGCAATCAAAACAACACACTTAAGAATATACACGAGACCCTTTGAAGAAAATAAAAAATTTTTGAGGAACCCAAAAGAAGATCAGAAGGGTTAGAAACACACCACCTTCTTTAAAGGGAAGCCCTCACATTGCTGACGGCCACTCCACCTCCACATCAGTGAGTTAAAGCAAAATCATCCCAAGGAAGGCTCTGTCTTCAAGGAACTCAGCTTCCTGATTTACAGATACAGGAACAGACATGTCCATCCACAGAATACGGTAAGAGAATGCAGCCAGAGGTGAATGATGACACATAAATTAAAAATAAGATCATGGATAGCTGGCAGCTTATGCTTACTAAGATCCAACGGTCATATCCTCACCTCCCATATGTGCCTTAAACATTACAAGAACTACTAAACTACTAAGAGATAGTACAGAAGAATAATGTTATAAAATCTGAGTGAGGAAGATCTTCACAAGCAAGATTCTTAACCTAGAAGCCATGAAGGAAAAACTAACTTCTGTTCATCAAAAGACCCTATACACAAATCAAAAGACAGGCAAAAAGCCTTGGGACAAAATATTTCCATTACCATGCAGCCAACAATCTGCATTTAATCTCTTCTTTACTGAAATAAGAGATAGGAGACAAGCAGCCCAACATAAAAATGGGGAGAGGATAGAAATAAACAATTTGCAAAACAGACATGTGAAACACGCTAAACTTCACTAGGAACCAGGGAGACATAGACAAACAAACACATGAGCTATAATCAATAGTTGAAAATTAAAAGGACTGGGACTACCCAGAGTTGAGGATGGCCTGAACAACAACAGGGTTCCCCTAAACCAGAGGTGGGATCACACTGTACAGGCATGGGGAGGCCTGCTGGAGCGGGGGCAGCAGTTTTCAGACTTTTGTCTTAGGCACAGGCATCCTACTTGGAATAGCTTATCCTACAGAAAGACTCACATGCATGCACACATGTACATACACACACAGAATGACTACTACACACTTTAATACAGAAAAACTGGAAGCAACCTAAATGTGCCTGCCCAAATCCCTCCTCTCCCCCAGTTCATGGCACCCACCAAACTGTACAAGGCAGAAACAAGAGTTCTCCATTCCAAACTTTCTCTTCTGCCTTCCGTCCATGCAATCTGCTAGCCCAGCTCATTGGCTACAGAAGCATCTGAGGGCCAGCCACTCCCTTCCATCTCTGCTGCCAACTCCAGGCCTTTGCCCCTCATCTGAACTGGGACTCAGCTGCCCTGTCTCTAAGCATCCTCACTGCTCCCCATTTAACCAGCCCTAGCTCTGGGGAGCCCTTGAGATGACACCATTGTCCTCTGTACTTCAAATGCACCCAACTTCTCAGTGACAGCTGCCAGGCCTGACCCGTGTGGCTCCTGCCTCCTCTCCAGGCTGCCCAGACACCGCTGTCCCATGCTGGAGTCACCTCGCTCACCAGCCTGGCCTCCTCCAGGTTCTCAGACTCTATCCTCCCTCATGGCCTTTGCATGCTCTCTGCCTTGTATTTGGAATTTTTTCAAACACCCGCGGCCTGGGTCGCCTTCCACCTTCCCCTGCTGGTAGCCTCCGCAGAGCATCAAGGCTCCCCATCCATCCTGTCCTGCCCTGTCCACCCTGAGGTATCAGGCCGCCTGGCCCACTCCAGACTCTCTCCACACAGGTCTATAGCTCAGCCCTTGGCTGCCTCTTCTTCTGCAGAACACATCAGGCTTGCTAGTTCTGTTCTTCTTCCTGCCAATGTCTTTTTGTGTCCTTTCCCCAAGAAGAGGTAGCTCTGAGGCCGAGGACCCTATCTGTCCTGATTACTGCTGTATCCCATCTCTTAGCACAGGGCCAAGTGGCTCAAATCTTTGCTGAACTCATGGAAAAAATGTCTGGACTGGAGCCGACTTAAATATAGTAGAGCACAGTACTCCTCCAGCATGGGAAGCAGCCTGGAAGGCATGCAAAAGCTCTAAAGGAGCCACGGGGACATGCGCTCTGGTCTGTGGGAGGCGGCTGTGAAAGTGGCTCAGAACCCAGCCTCCACCAGCTGGGGTGGGGGCAGCCTGCACAAGCGCTCAGCCACTCTCTGCCTCAATTTCCTCAACTGTAAACTGAGAACAAAACAGTACCAACCTCATGAAATGATGCAATTCCCACAGAGTGCTTCACACAGCACTCACAGAAGGCAAGTATTTAATAAAAAAGGCAAAGAGCTAAGCACTAGGAATAGGCAACACTGCCATAAAAAGGGGAAAGCAGCCTATCTGTGCGTGTCTGCACCCAGGAATTCCAAACAGAGAAAATGAGAGAAACTATCTGCAAACTACTCATCTGACAAGAGATTAATAACCAGAATATATAAGGAGTTCAAACAATTCCACAGCAAAAAAACAAGCAATCCGATTTAAAAAATGGGCAAAACGTGAACAGACATCTCTAAAAGAAGACATACAAATAGCCAACAGGTGTTTCCAAATAATGCACAACACTAATATTTATCAGGGAAATACAAATCAAAACCACAACAAGATATCATCTCACCCCAGTTAAAATGACCATTATCAAAAAGGGAATAATGGATACTGGGGAGAATGTACCAAAGGGGACCCCTTGTACTCTGTTGGTGGGAATGTAAATTAGTGCAGCCCCTACGGAGAACAATATGGAGGTTCCACAGAAAATTAGAAATAGAACTATCTTATGATCCAGCAATTCCACTGCTGGGTATACACCCAAAAGAAAGGATCTGTATCAAAAAGACATCTGCACTCCCATGTTTACTGCAGCATTATTCACAATAGCCAAGATATAGAATCAATCTAAGTGTCCAACAACAACGAACTCATTAAAAAAAGGTGGTACATATACACAGTGGAGTGCTATTCAACCATAAAAAAGGAGTGAAATTCTATCATTTGCAACAGCATGCATTAACATGGAAGACATTATGTTAAGTGAAATAAGCCCGGCATAGAAAGACACATGACACGTTCTCACTCATGTGCAAGCGATAAAGCGGATCTCATGAAGACAGAGAGTAGATTGGTGGTTACCAGAGACTGGGAAGAGTAAGGGGTATGGAGGATTTTAAAAAAGTTGATTAATGGGTACAAATACATGGTCACCTTATTGATTTATGTAATACTAGGCCTTATTTCTGCTCATTCTTGAAATAAGTACACTTAATTAAACAAATCAATGAAGTGACTACAGTCTACAATATTGTACACTTCAAAATAGTAAGAAGAGAAGAATTTGAATGTTTCTAAAGTTAAGACAAATATTTAAGGTGGTGAGTATGTCAAATACACTGATTTGACCTTTAGAATTACATGAATGCATTAAATTACCTCATGTACCTGGAAACTATGTTTATCTATTATGCATCAATAAAAAAGTAATTAGTTAATTCCACAGAACAAAAGAGCCAAAAGAACCCTAAACGTCGACCTCAAAGGAGGGCCATGAGAAGTGAAGTGGGAATTTCACTCTCTACCGACTTCTGGGTTTGACTATTTAAAATAAAGAACACAAATTACTCATGCAACTTTAAAACTTTAAAATGTATCTAAGAAAGAATGTTTTCATCCAGTTTCAGGCCAAGGGTCCTATATGCTTCTCCTCACACAAAAACCTACACTCAGGGTCCCTTGTGATCCCCCTCTGTCCTTGTGGAGGGCTCCCCCTCCCTTTCTAGGAATTCCAGAGAAATCACTGCTCTATACCTAAACACAATGAGGCCATTAAGTGCTTGAGGCCAAGTCACATGAGTATTAACTGCACAGGCCTTTTTCTTCTATACAGGCAGCTTCTGGAAATACTGAAGGACTTTGCCCTTCTATTTCCTTTTCTTTTTCTTCCGTTCTTTTCCTTTTCTTCCTCCCTTAAAGCAGTTTTTTAAAAAGTTAAAGGAGTTTAAAAAAAAAAAAAAGGAGTTAAAGAAAAAAAGATACACCTCAAAAGTAAAGAGGAAAGACATTCTTGCTTGTGGAGGAAACATAATGTAATCGTAATCGTTAAAACTATGCGAGGAGTAATAGTTTGGAGTGAAGAGGCGTGCACAGTTGATTAAGATCTCTCCTCTCCTCAATGAAGAAAGCTGTGGGGAAACAGTCAATGTGCTTTGGATGCTTTATCGTCACCCCCAAACAGCCAGTTATCAACATTAGCCCATCACCAGCACACACCCCAGAGCCCAGGAGGGCCTGGCATTCTATTCTAAAGATGATGACATCTTTTCATTCTCTATATCACCAGTATATTCAGTAAGTAACTACTGTGTGTTTTACATTTTCAGGGCAACATCTATATAAACAAGTATAAGGAAAACCAATCCTCAACTCAGAAAATCAAGAATTTAGCAAAGACAATAGACACATAGGGTTCCTACGAACAGGAAAGGTTGGTAAACAATGATTAATGGCTCTGAAATGCATCACTATCATACAGTAGGCAGGTCGCACGAGATTGAAAACTGACACGGGGTATGGACATATTAAAAATAACTTTAGCAATGTAATCTAACTTTTCTGCAGTATTGTTTTTTAATGAATGTGCATGATCTCCTGTATTTAGTTCTCTTGGTCTCCTGCACAGACTGGTGCAACATCCTCCCAGGTACCCACTGCCTGGCCACCGGGAAGTCCAAAGCAGGAGTACCAGAATGCCCACCCAGATGCACAAGGCACGAGTACCAGAATGCCGGCCCCTCTGGCTCCTGATCATCCAGTTCCAAAAGGACACCTGGATCCAGAAGGTATAGGGCAGGCAGGTGCAGGGAAGCATGGGACACCTTAAGAGTAGGCTTACCAACTGCAGGGAGAGTTCTGTGTTGCTTCCTGCCTCCAAATGCACACGACTTCCATTCTGGTGCGGCCTCTTGTCATCTGCCTGCCCCAAGACCATGCTCTCTGGCCACACAGTCACACGGACTCCAGGGATGCTCCGCAGGAAGCACAATGCTCTGGTCTGGGCAGAGCTGGCCCACTTTGAGGCCCACATCCACCCATCACGCTCTTGAGTCACAGTGTGGCAGCCCCCATGCCACACCCTCCCTCCATACGTACGAGAGTTCCTGCGGCTCCCGAACAGCTGCGGGTACAACTCAGCTCCCAACCCTTCCTTGGGGATCCAGAGACGGTTTTTATATCGCCCTATCCAGGTATCTTTCTTAAATCAGACCTAGCAGTGAGCCACTAGACCCACCATGTTGGGGACCCTGTGCCCTACACTGGGCTGCTCACACCTCGTTGTTCACAGACATGACCCATCCACCACTTTGCTCCTGTGTCACGATCCAGAAGCCCAAGCTGTGCCTCTCAATGACCTGTTCTGCCTTCCTGGAACTGGGGAGACCAGTTGAGGAAGCAGCAGAAACCCATGATGCTCTCCAAAGCCGGTTCCTTTTCTGTGCAGAGGGCTTCAGGAGATCATCTGCCTCCTACACTGGATTTCTGAGTAAGAGCTCAGCATTCTCCTTCCCAAAAATACCTACCCAGCAGCCCTATGGTGCTGCCCAGCTGGGTCTGCTCAAACCTCTCCCAACACTCCCAGCTCCACCCCATCATTGACACCTCTCAGGCCTGCAGCCACCTACACACAGCCTCAGCTCCCATGACCTAGGGACAAACCGTGCAATGACAAAGGCAAACCCTGAATGGTGCTTTAGCTAAAGAAAGTAAACAACCTGTAATTTGGCAAATAATTTAGAAAAATCAATGCGGGAAGCTCAAATACCAGATTCTGCACTAATTCTCTTTTTACCTGGCTCTTGTAATTTGAGTAGAAAAGTTTAAGACTCCATTGCTACCTCCTTCAAAATTAAGACTTCAGTTGCCCTAATAAGGCCTTCATAAACCCCTGGGTTCATTCCGGTCAGCTGGGAGGTCTGTTTTCACCTCCTTTATAATTGCCTCTTTCTATGTTTCCCCTTAGTCCTGAAATTCATTATTCCTTCATTAATTCACTCAATACACACTTAGCATGTGATCACTATGTTCTCAATCTTAGCATTGTCAGTTACAGAGCCACCTCCAACATGCTCCCTAATCTAGTTTCCACAGGTCTGTGAATTCAAGACGCCAAAAGTGCAACCAAACCTCATCCATTGGTCAAGATCGTAGAATGATGATCTCAACAGAAGCAGTTTGTGGCAAGCATGACCAACCATTGCTTTTAGCAGTTCTGCAAAAGCTGCATGCAAGGATTCTGGAGAAGCTTGTTCACAGGTGTCTGAAAGGGGGCCCTCAGCTGTTGATGAGGCCCACAGGGAACCGCCCTCCACAGTTGGTAACTTTAGTTCTAGCTATTCTCAAATCATTGGCCAAAGAACAGCTTCTCCTTTTCTATTTCAGGAAGTTGGCTTCTTGGACCAGAGGCAAAGCCAAAGGGAGAAAAGCAGAGCCCCATTCACTGGGCTGATGAGCAGAAAGCTACCCGGGACCACAGGCACGACTGGTATGCAAGCAAATCACTCTGATGCCCACCTCTGAACTCAGGGGAATCCATCTTAAAGCATCCAATACTCCCTATGGGAATGGAGTCCCCATGATGAGGCTACATTCTAATCAAAGCTAATTCAAACTTCCTTCGCTCCACCATCAAAATCCACTCTTAGCATTGCATTACACGAGTTATCCTCCTCTCTGCAATCTGAGCCATTAAAAGAGTCACAACAATCGAATTTCAAAGTGTCTCCTGTAAACGTTACTAAGTTTCCTCTAAATCTTTTTAGAATTCCGTTGTCCTCTACTGTTGTGATGCTAAGTAGTCAGGAATCTGACCAGAGCCATGGAGCCACACAAGAGGTCGAGCTTCCCAGGAGGAAAGCGAGTCCTGGGACCCAAGAAAAAACCTGTCCTTCATATTTGCCAAAACCACCTGCTTCAGCTACTGAAGTAGCTTCTCTTGGGAAATATAGATCAGGTCCTCCTCACTTCCCCCATCCCTCCTGACAGAGGAAAATGGGTCCACTCTCATGACTGTCTCGTCCTCCCTCCAAGGCTGCCCTTCTACAAAGTCAGCTCATGGCCAGTTCTGTGCACCCTGCACCCCATGGTCAGGGGTCTCTGAGCACCACACTAAGGACCTTTATGCTTCAGGAGGTGGTAGGACTCACAGGTCCTCTGACAGCATGCAACACAGCCACATCTTTGTGTGTACTCAAAGACTGTCAGCCTGCAACAGCAGTGGGGAGGAAGAGGATGGAGATTCCTGCTTTCCTCTGCAACACCCTTCTCTCCTCAGCTCCTTTACATATCAGGTAAAAGAGCCACCACTTCTTATTCTCCGGTCACTGTCAATTAACACTCCTTTGTTCCAAGGCACTCTTGGGTGGCTCATCGAATGACGTTGGTATCACAGTTTCTTTTACAAACCTTTAGCCTGCCCCCCAGTAAAGGTGACCTGAGGATAGAAAGTGCCGTATATTACCTGGGCAGCCAACACAGGACAGGGAACATCACATTGGCTCAACAAACACTGGGGGAAGAGACAGAGAGACAGTTGCCTGTACTTGCGCACCACAGCTCCTACACTCAAGCTGTGCCAAGCTTCCCAAAAGTCCCTCAAATGCTGCTGCCCTGCCTGGTCCCAGGCTTTCCAGACTTGGGTGACTGAAGTTAATCACTTCATCTAGTTCCATCAAAGTGGTATGCAGCATCTAGCATTACCACTTCCAGGCTGCATCCACATTTTAACACAAAAAAGGATAAAATTATTCTAGAAGACTGAAGAACTAAGTTCCCTCATTTGGCACATAATAGTTATGGACCAAGTACCCTCAAGATCTCTCTGAGGCCTAAGCTGCTGAGTTTCTGATTCAAACAACAGACACAAGAGAACAACCAGAGGAACCGGTGGTTCCCAAGCACCTCTCTATCTGAATTCAGCGAGGGGGTGTTGCAGCCCCTGGCCTCCAAGGTCTCTGCCTAAATCCCCACACCTGTGCTTCCACCTGTGGTACCCTCTCACGTGGTACCCAGGTATGAGTGACCTCACCCCTATGGCAAGACCTCCAGGAGCGGTGAAGCCAAAATTATCTTCAAGATAGTAAGATATGATGTGTCCTTGTGTCCTTGTCCCTTGCATTCCCTCACGAATGCACAGCAGAGTTTTCTAGAGGGCACATGACATGTGACTGATTGCAGATGGCGGGGGGATGGGAGGGAGATCCAACTACCTTCTCTTAAAGCAGACATTAAAGGGATTTAGAAAGTACAAAACAATGCCACTCTTCTCTTTTTTTTTGTTTTTGTTTTTGAAAATACAGCTTTTTTCCATAAAAGATGTTATGTTTACATATAATGGGACAATATTCTTTTTACATGGAGAAATATTTTTTAAATGCCTGTCAATTCCTAAAACAGTAAATTTCAATATATACAGTCACATAACCACAGCCCTTTGGGGCCTTCAGTAACTTTTAACAGTGTCATGGCGCCCTAGGACCCAGCCCTGGGGGTGCTCCCCTGGGAATTTCAGCCCTGCCCAGCACCCAGGACTTCAATGTGCTCTGTGGGACAGTCTGACAGAAGCCGCACCTCCACCCCTAGACATGGAACTGCTGCCCAATGAAACTCTGCAAAGAATCTTAGCTTTTATGGACTAAGAGCCCATGGAGACTTCTTCATTCAGAAAGATTTTCTTAAAAACAATATTGAGTTTGAGACCTGGCCACATAAATGAACATCACTGGCCAGAAACCATGTGCAACTCAGCCTGCTCCACACAATCAGCAGGGCATTCCATTCCAGTCCACTCCACTACAGTCTACTCCTCCAGAGCCAGTTTGAAGTAGGGGGTACCAGAGGGTCACTGCCTTTGAAAAGTGGCTCAACTGTTCTGCCCAAAGGCTTGTCCTGCTTGTTGATTCTGGCAAGATGCATAGCTCCAGGTCATTTAGAATGTTCCTCCCCTGCCTCCTGCATAAGCCACACAAATGGTGAGAGTCAGAAGGAAAATGTCATATGTCCAGTATTTCCAGTTCTCAAGCAAAGTACAGCCAGCAGGACGGACTGCCCCCCTGGGGTTGCCAACACTCACAGGTGGCCAGAGCTTCACCATCTGCCCTCTCCCTGTGTTAAAACAGGGGCCAAAACTAAACAGCACACAACGGCGCCCAGGATTCGTGCTACTCTCAACTGATACTGCTCTTGGCTATCTGTGCCCTTTTGTTTAAACTGGTAGAAGAGACCAGAACCCTCAGCCCAGTAGGAATGAACCCCAGGCCTCCCCACAGCTTCAGGGCAACGTCTTCCGCTCTCTGTCTACTGCAGGATTACCACTCTCAGGATTCAGCACGACGCTTAACAAGAGGAAAGAGGATCTATTTCTGACCTAGCAACGTGAGACTTACTCTTCTAAATGGGGCACGGGCCTTCATCATATCTATTATTTCAACTCATGAGTCAGGATATTACAAAGGTAGAAAGTTCTTACCTGTAGGAAGCCAAAATCCACCCTGAAAAGTCATTACAAAGCCAACCTAACTTGAATGGCACATGTCCCCTAAACCTGGTACTGAAGTACGAGAGGCGAAGTGAAATTGGGATGGGGATGTGGATCTATTCAGGTGACCTCCTTCAAGACCACCCTATGGTCTCAATCATTTTGGGACAAAAAGGGAGTAAAGTTGTGAGAACCTTGGTATAAGAACTCCCCTTGCCTCTGAAAGACCACTCAAAACCTAAGGCCTTTGCTGCAACCCTCAAGACTACAAAATGGCCACCAGGTCTGGAAAGAAAGGTGAACTGACACCACACTATAACATAGAACAAAATCATGTTACCTGTGTCTCCCAACTCCCCAGCCAACTCGTTCTGGGCTTCTAGACTGCATTCTGGATCCAAGAGTCCCAGGACAGTCAAAAAATACAGAATTGTTCCTGAAACACTCCAGCAAGGCAAGGAAATTAAATATCTGTTAACGTCTGTTATAAATTCCACAGCAAACATCATACTCAATGGTGAAATAGTGAAAGCTTTTCCCCTAAGAGTGGAAACAAGACAGAATTCTTGCTTTTGTCACTTCTACTTAACACAGTAGTGGAAGCTCTAGCCAGAGCAATTAAGTAAGAAAAAGAAATGAAAGCCATCCAAACTGAAAAGGAAGAAATAAAATTATCTCTGTTAAACTCTTAGAAGAAAACACACGCAAAAATCTTTATGCTGACATTGGATTTGACAATGACTACTCAGGATATGACACCAATAGCACAGGCAACAAAAGAAAAAAATAAATGAACTTCATCAAAAATTAAAAACTTTTGCACATCATAGGATACTATGAAGACAGTGAAAAGACAGCCTGCAGAAAGGGACAAAACAGTTGCATATCATATAACTGATAGAGTATTAATATCTAGAATATACAAATTTCTACAACTCAACAACAAAAAGCAAATAAAAATCACAGTGAGTTATAATCTGATGCCTTGTATGAGTCCATATTTTCATGCTGCTGATAAAGACATACCAGAGAACTGGGCAATTTACAAAAGAAAGAAGTTTAATGAACTCGCAGTTCCACGTGGCTTAGGAGGCCTCAAAATCCTGACAGAAGGTGAAAGGCATGTCTCACGTGGTGGCAGACAAGAGAAGAGAACTTGTGCAGAGAAACTCCCTTTTATAAAACCATCAGATCTCATGAGACTTATTCACTATCACTAGAATAGCATGGGAAAGACCCAACTCCATGATTCAATTACCTCCCACCAGGTCCCTCCTGCAGTATATGGGAATTATGGGAGCTACAATTCAAGATGAGATTTGGGACACAGCCAAACCATATCACACCTATTAGGACAGCTACAAGGAAAGGAATGGGAAGGGGAGGGGGAGGGGGAAGGGGAAGGAGAAGGGGAAGGGGAAGGGAAAGGGAAAGGGGAAAGGGGAAAGGGGAAAGGAAAGGAAAGGAAAGGAAAAATGCCAAGTGTTGGCAAGAATGTGGAGAAACTGAAACCCTTGTGCGTTATTATTGGGAATGCAAAATGGTGCAGCTGCTCTAGAAAACAATTTGGCACTTCCTCAAAAAGCAAAGCAGAGAATTACCGTATAATGAAGCAATTATAATCTAGACCTATATACAAAAACATGGAAAGTAAGCACTCAAAGATACTTATACACCAATGTTTACAGAAGCATTATTCACAATACCCAAAAGGTAGAAACATAAATGTCCATCAACAGTTGAATAAACAAAAAGTAGTATATACATACAAGGAAATTTATTTATTTATTTACTTTTAGTTTTAGTTTTAGTTTTTTTGAGATGAATTCTCACTCAGTTGCCCAGGCTGGAGTGCAGTGGCGCGATCTCAGCTCACAGCAAGCTCCGCCTCCCAGGTTAACCCCATTCTCCTGCCTCAACCTCCTGAGTAGCTGGGACTACACATACAAGTGAATATTATTCAGCCATAAAAAGGAATGAAGTACTAATGCATGTTACAACATAGATTAACCATGAAAACATTATGCTAAGTGAAAGAAGACACTAACAAAAACCACAACGATTCCATTCACATGAAATGTCCCGGACAGGGAAATCTATGTAGACAGAAAGTAGAGTTCCTTAGGGTTGGGAAAGCAGGGGGAGCAATGGGATGGCAGGGAGTGGGGGTATGATAGCTAAAAGGTGCAGGGTCTCTTTTTGTTCTAAAATTGACTATGGAGGTGGTTGCACATACCTGTGAATACATTAATTGAACACTGTATATACAATGTATGTGTGTTTATTCATTTCTGCAGTTATAACAAAATACTTGAGACTAGATAACTTATAAAGAACAAAATCTATTTCTCACAGTTCTAGAAGCTGGGAAGTTCAAGATCAAGGTGCCAGCATTCGGTGTCTGGTGAGGGCCTTCTTGCTGTGCCCTCACATGGCAGAAGGCAGAAGGGCAAAAAAGGATCCTAGCTAGTTCTCTCCAGCCCTTTGATGGGAGCAAGAATCCATTCATGAGACTGGAGCCCTCACGACCTTATCACTTCCCAAAAGCCACACCTCTTAATACAGTTGCATTGGGGAGGTGATAAGGCCATAAGGAGACACAAACATTCAAACCATGGCATTCTACCCCAGGTCCCCCAAATTTATGTCCTTCTCACATACAAAATACATTCATTCCATCCCAATAGCCCCAATGTCTTATCTCATGCCAGCATCAATTCAGAAGTTTGAAGTCTAAAATTTCATCTAAATATCATCTAAATCAGATGTGTGAGACTCAAAGATGTGTTTCAACCTGAGGCAAAGTACTTCATTCAGACTTCAGCAGTGGCTCACTCCTGTAATCTCAGCACAGTGCAAGGTTGAGGCGGCCGAATCTCTTGAGCCCAGGAGTTCGAGAACAGCCTAGGCAACATGGCAAAACCCCATCTCTAACACAAAAAAAGAAGAAAAAACTAGCTGCGTGTGATGGTACACGCCTGTAGTCCCAGCTACTCAGCAGGCTGAAGTGGGAAGATAGCTTGAGCCCAGGAGGCAGAGGTTGCCACTGTACTCCAGCCTGAATGACAGAGCAAGATCCTGTCACCAAAAAAAAAAAAAAAAAACTGTGGGACAGACAAAAACAGACATTCCCATTACAAAAGGGAGAAATAGGAAAGAAAAGAGTAACATTTCCCAAACAAATCCAAAACCAAACAGGACAAGCATCAAATCAATCTTAAGGCTGGAGAATAAATCTTTGGTTCCACGTCCTGCCTTCTAGACACAATGGGGCAGGAGTTGGGTTCCCAAGGCTCTGGGCAGCCCTGCCGCCAACTGCTGGGCACAGCCCTCACAGCAGCTCTCATAGGTTGCAGTCGGGTACCTGCAGCTCTCCTAGGCTGGCACTACACACTGGTAACTCTACAGTTACAGGCTCTCAGTGGCAGCCCCACCCCCACAGCTCCATTAGGCATTGTCCTTGTGGGAGCTCGCCGGTGTGCCCTCAACCTCAAGACTCTGCTGGGCATTGCCCTAGTGGGGGCTCTTTTTGGCACTCCTGCCCTTATGGCTTCATTAGGCATTATCCAAGCAAGGAGTCTGCAGCAGACCTACCCTGCAGCAATTCTCTGTCTGAGCCCAAGACTTTCTGAGGCATCCTTTCAAATCTAGGTGAAGGTAGCCATGCATCCACAGGTCTTGCACTCTGAACATCTGCAGACTTAGCACCATGTGGATGCCACCTAGGCTTATGGCCTGTGCCTTCCAGAGCAATGGGACTAGCTGCACTTGAGCCCCCTTGATCCACAGCTGGGATATCCAAGGAGGGCTGCAGTGTAATGCAGAGAGCAGAGAAGTGACGCTGAGCAGTGAATGCTGAGGTCCTGCAGGCGCCCAAGGCCTCTCCTTTGACATAGTTCTGTTCCCTGGGCCTTGGTACTCTGGGCCTCTGATGGGAGGGGCAGCACTGATAATCTCTGAAATGCCTTCAGGATCATTCTTCCATTATCTTGATGAATAGCATCTGGCTTCCTTCTATCCATACTAATCTCCTTATCAAAAGGTCACTTGGCCACACCCTTAGTGTTTTCTCCCAAACATGTTTTTACAACCTGAGCAAGCTAAAAATTTTCCAAATCCTTACATTCTGCTTCCTTTTTTTTTTTTTGGAAACGGTCTCATTCTGTCACCCAGGCTGGAGTGCAGCAGCAGAATAATGGCTCACTGTAGCCTTGACCTCCCAGGCTTAAGCAATCGTCCCACCTCAGTCCCCTTGAGTAGCTGGGGCTAAGTGCACATTTTTGTTTTTAGTAGAGATAAGGTCTCATTATATTGCTCAGGCTGGTCTTGAACTCCTGAGCTTAAGCAACCCTCTCACTCTGGCCTCCCCAAGTGCTGGGATTACAGGCATGAGCCATAGTGCCCAGCCTCTACTTCCCTTTGGGTTATAAATTCCATTTTCAATTCATTTCTCTCACATTTTACTGTAAGCAATTAAGAGAAATCATGCAGCATACTGAACACTATGCTCAGGGATTTCTTCCACCAAATATCCTATCACTCTTAAATTCTGCCTTCCCCAAAGCCCTAGAGTATAGGCACAATTCAGCCAAGTTCTTTGTCCCTTTGTAGCAAGGACTATCTGTCCTCCAGTTTCCAATAAGATATTCATTTCCATATATGACTGCATCAGAATGGGCTTTACTGTCTATAATTCTACCAGCATTCTGATCACAACCACTTAGAAATTTCTAAGAAGACATAGGTTATCTCTACGACTCTCCTCTTCTTCTGGGCTCTCACTAGAATCATTCTTAATGCTCTGTTCACAGAAATCCAGGCTTTTTCTAGCAAACACTTCCAAACTGTTCCATCCTCTATCCATTACCCAATTCCACTTTTCTTTTAAGTATTTGCTATAACAACACCCCACTCTGAGTACCAATTTCTGTCTGTCTGTGCTGCTATAACAAAATCCACAGGTTAGGTAATTTATAAATAATAGAAATTTATTTCTTATGGTTCTGGAGGAGAGGAAGTCCAAGATGAAGGCACTGGGGTTTAGTATCTGGAGAGGGCGTCTCTCTGCTTCCAAGATGGTGCCTTGTTGCCACACCCTCCAGAAGGCAACAAATGCTGTATCCTCATATAGTGGAAGAGCAGAAGAGAGCAAACCCATTCCCCCTCAGGCCCTTTTAAAAGGGCCCTAATCCCATCTATGTGGATCTATCTAATCCCTTACAACTTAAACACTTCCTAAAAGCCCCACCTCTTTATACCATCACATTGGCCATTAGGATTCAACACATGAATTTTGAGTGATACATTCAGACCACGGCAATGTGTACACACACACATACAGTTGCACATATCTGTAAATATACTAATTATAATTGAATTACATACTTCAAATTTAAATGGGTAAATTGTATGGTATGTGAATTATACCTCAATAAAGTTTTTTTTTTTTTTTTTTTAAAGAGAGGACTCTATGAAAAAACTAGTCCATAAAGATACATGCACACATATGTTTATTGCACCACTACTTACAATAGCAAAGACACGGAACCAACCCAAATGCCCATCAATGATAGACTGGATAAAGAAAATGTGGCACATATACACCATGGAATACTATGCAGCCACAAAAAAGAATGAGATCATGTCCTTTGCAGGGACATGGATGAAGCTGGAAGCCATCGTCCTCAGCAAACTCACACAGGAACAGAAAACCAAACACTGCATGTTCTCACTCATAAGTGGGAGCTAAACAATGAGAACACATGGACACAGGGAGGGGAATAACACACACCGGGGCCTGTCAGGGAGGGGAGAGGGACTGAGGGGAGGGAAAGCATCAGGACAAATAGCTAATGCTTGAGGGGCTTAAAATCTAGATGACAGGTTGATAGATGCAGCAAACCACTACGGTACATGTAAACCTATGTAGCAAACCTGCACGTCCTACACATATATCCCAGAACTAAAGAAAGAAAAAACTAGCCCAATGAAATAATCGGCACAAGAGGGGTTCTAGCCCCACCCCCGACCCCCCAAAATTTGGGACCACCATAGTCTAGCCATCTTCCTCTTAAAGTGTCATAATACATCGTGGCACACAAAATTTTCTGAAATGTTGTGCCATAAAGAAACCAACTTTATCAAATCCAAAGTTTCCTCACTGATTTGGCAATACATTATTAGCTCCTGTAGTATCTATAACCTTCAGGAAGCATTAAGTTGCCCAACATCACCATCAGCCTAGGAAGACATGAAAGATGACAAAGGAATGGGTCCAAAGTTCAATGGAGCCCATCAATGCATTTACTGACCAACTAGGGTAGGCATAAAGACAAACATTCAAAAGTGTCTTCACTATCCAAGGAAGAACTTTAGTGGTAGAATTTTTCAAAACGTGGCATTAAGCACAGGTGAAACACACTGGAGCCTTATACACAGAACAGACTCACAGTGCAAGCAAGACAAAAGCTGCTTTAATACCACCTACCCTGACAGGGAAATAATGGGACAACCCAATCCTCCCTCCCAAGGTAGGGTCAGGCTCACGCTGACAGAAAACAGGCAAGGGCCTCAGCCAGAAGCCCCACTGGGACATCTTTACTGCTTCTCTCTATGGCTTGGAGGCCTTCCTGGTTGCAGGCTGTGATGCTGAGACATGAAGGCACTGAGCAAGGACTTTGGAAGAAGTGGGGTGTTAGCATGCACAAGCTCAAAGCAGATACAATTCCTGCCTTCTTAAAAGAAAGCAGGTGGGGTTTTCAAATCCGCTAAAGATTCAAAAGGTTTCAAACCTTTCTAAAAGTGTTCTATCATCATTAACAAAAGAGAAACCACTAAATAAAATCCACAGGAATCCAAACAAATGTCAAAGCAGGACACTGTACAAATATTTGGCCTGGAATAAAGTATGGACACATTTAAGCATGTCATTTATAACAACATAGGGCTAATCACTAGAAAATTCTTGGTACAAAAATTCTTAGATTAAGTAATAGTATTATTAATAATAATTCTTACCAAGTAAAGTGTCCTCTTCAGAGAATTTCTAGAGAAAAAGACACTAAAGTGAACACAGGGGGAAATGTATTAAGACCTTACTGCACAAAGTGTGGGCCACTGATCAACTGCAAGCATAACTCCTGGGAGCTGGTCAGAAATCCAAAACCTCAGGTCCCACCCCAGACCAACTAAATTAGAAGCTGCATTTTTTCATCAGCCCCCGGAGATTCCCATGCATATTAAAGTTTAAGTTGCGGTATTTTCAGACATTGTTAATATTTAACTTCTATCAGAATTGAAATGTGCCAGCTCCCTTTAAGAAAATAAATAAGCAAAATATATTAACATCACTATTTTATTGTTCAGTCAACCCAGGCCATCCCTCTACTCACCCTCCCTTCCTACACAGATTTCATTATTTTCCATCTAAGCAAGGCAGGAACAGATGACGGAGACAGACTGGCTCCTCAAACACCTGTTGAGTGAATGACAGGCGGGGTCCCTTGTCAAAAGCCACCCAGAGCACTCCTTTGCCATTCTCATCCCACTTGAATGCTGAACAACTGCTCGGAATTGCACGGCCATTGTTGGCAACGGTACACCACCAGCCTCAAGCCACCAGGACTACCGTGACAACACTCAGAAGCTGGCTCCCAGACACAGCACAGGAAAGGAAAAAAAATTATTTGTAGGTGACTTACAGCTACCATTTACACATTTAGAATTTTCTTCCCTCACTAGTATCAGATTTGAGCCTGAGGCATCTAGAGTTCAGCCCAGACTCTTCCAGGTGCCTGCAGGCAAATCTCCACAGACCAGAAATGCCCCTGGAGAGATAGTCCCGGACCCACTGACCAAGGCGGGAGAGAAAAAAAGGGAAGGAAGAAGCAAATGGAGCCAATAAACGCCTACTGGCCCCCCAATCCTAGTCACAGCTCAGTATGTTCTGGCCCCTTTAATTTAACCTCCGCCAGCTGTGAGAGGAACAAAGCCCATTCCACATGAAAACAGAAGAGAAATATGCTTCCTGAACAAATCAGAATAAACCGTCACGGAAAGCGTTCCAGGGTTTGGGATGGGTTAGGACTCTGTGGATCACGCCCAGCCAGTGAATTCTGTGAAATATGAGAAAATATGGTCCATCACACCAGTTCTGCACGTGATGCATGGCCGTGCCCACTACCAGATGTGCCAACTTACTTGTTTAATCTGACAAAAGCAAAAGGCCCACATAAAGGCCTCTTTTGACATGCGCTCCCAGACCTCCTAGGGTCCACAGGGCTCATACTGCCTCAAAGCCACCCCTCATTCTGCCCTTGACCCCTCAGACAGGAGCTGCCAACTTTCTAAGTGAATCATCAGAAGCCCCAGTTACAAGGCCCAGAACACCACATCAGTTCTCAAACTTTATGCCTGTAAGGATCACCTGGCATGCTTCACAAAGACAAAGAATTTCAGGTCCCAAGCCCAGAAAGTCAGTTTCATAGCTCAGAGCTGAGGCCCAGGGATAAGCACCGAGAGGCGGTTGGCTCTGATGTAGGTGGTTCAGAGGTCACACCTTAAAAACCCTGGTCTCTCCTACACATTCTTCCTCCTGAGAATTACCAGAATGCAGCCTCCCAAGTCTGAAAGAAAGGTAAAACTATTCTAGTCCAAGCGAGTTTCCTAAGACGTTCTTACTAAGTCACAAGTAAATACTCCAAGAAGCTGTCTGGTTTTTGTGGGAACACAAGTGTCAGTGAATTTAGGCTCTGGCCTAAATATGCAAATTTTGGAGCCTAACCTCCAAAATTCGAAAGATGCAGTGTTCTCTGGGAAGTTTGGAAGCCCAGTTCTGGCGTGGTAATTACATGATGGCTGGAGGAGCAACTGGTGATGGAAATCCTTAGGAGACACTAAAAATAACTCACATTTTAATCGACCAATCTGGAACTTCTCTCACCCCTTCATGCCAATCGTGCAATTACCATAACTCCATTCACCGTGTTCCTCAGCAGTTAGTATGCACCATTCTCAATCCTACAAGATAGTAACTATTATCCCTGATTCACAGGTCCAGGTACAAGGGCAGGTAGCACAAGATGGGGAGGGGACTGAACCACACGGCACTCACACCCCACCCTACAATTAAAAACCGTCCTTCAGCGCGTGGCTGCCAAACACCTCAAACTGAAACAAGTGTTCTCTACCTCCTTCCTCTGGAGTGACAGAGAGGAAGAAAATCCCAGTAAGCCCTTCTGGCCCTGCCCACTACCTCCCCTGTTCCCACCCAGGCCAAAGGGGGAATGCGTGGGCCCTGCTCCCACCCCCGATGCTGACATCAAAGGAGCAGAGACACGCAGGAGACTCCAGGCAGCACCCGAGGCCCTGGCCGCCAGCACGTCATAATCCCTACAGTCGCTGCCTTTCAGACTTAAAAAGAACAATGAGGAAAGACACCCACGCTTCCCCTCACTGGGCTAGGAAGGAGAGCTTTGCGGGTTTAGACTGCAGTCTCCTCCCCCCTCGTAGCCACCTGTGTGCCGGCTCCGCAGACGAGGTCCCCCCAGCACTCTGGCAGGGACTGTGCCATTCAACAGACAAATGGCAGCCGACCAAGGAGGCGACTGGCGTGTGGAACAGGTGATCCGATTGTTTTTCTGAAGAGCAAGGGCTAGCACGTCCTACGTGTTCATATGCACAATTTTTTGAACTCCATCAAGAACACAAACCCCATGCCCACATCTTCACTGCTCAATTCGCATTAATTGTCTGATAGGCACCTTCCAAGGAAAAGCAGGTTTTCATGGAGAAAGAGGCAATGTTGACGAGATGTGTTTACCCAAGCCTTTTATACAGGACTACATGCTATCCAGGTTTAAGAGAAGTCCAGGCAGGCTCTGGCATTATGTTTTTCACAGAAAAAGCCGATGCAGTAGCCCGGATGCCCGGATCCGCTCATTTCCCAAGCGGGTTCCCACACCCGCTGCCCACCGCCTGGCGAGGAAGGAGCGGGCGAGGTTCGCGCGAGTCGTCGTCACGGGTTTCCGTGGGTACAGTTATTGCTCGTTACATAATATTAACAATTAAGATTAAAAATGGTTACATAATACTGTCCTACGGCTGGCGGCAACGAAGCTCGCGATCTCGGACTGCGGCGAGCCCGCGGCAGGCGAGC
>NW_012107341.1:496770-505296 GCF_000951045.1 Mandrillus leucophaeus | reverse complement strand
AAGGGGCAGGGCGCTGGGAAAACCCCAACTCAGCCTGGGGTTCAAAGAGTAGAAAAGCTACCCTAGTCCAAATGCTCGGAGGCCAGGTCAGGTCCGCCCGGGGGCTCCCAGCGCCATCACCGCGCAGGTGCCCGGAGGCCCCTCCGCGGAGCCGGCTGCCGCCCGGCCGCAATATTTAGTCTCCGAGGGACCGGGCGCTCCTGAAGAGCGGGAGGACGACGGAGCGGCGCCCGGTCCTGAAGCACAACAGGAATCCCAGGACCAAACCCATGTGACGCGGCCACGCCCCAACGCCCGGCGGGGGCCCTCTGCTGCCCAATCCCCGGATCCCTGGTTCTCATGGCAACCCTGAAGAACCCCTTGTTCCCTCCACTGCCTGCTCTCCTCCCCCACAGCCCCCCCGCCTGATGGGCAAGGACGCGCACACTGGCCACTCTCACGATGCCGAAAGCCCTCCATGTCTACCCGCTACGCCGCATTCGGAGCCGGGCGGGGGACATCGCGGCCGCGGCAAATCAGATATGCCGCCTGCACGAGCAACGTTCCACCTGCAGGGCCGGCCAGTTCCACTCTTCCAGGATCACTGTCGTCTCACCCCTCTCCCCAAAATGTCAGAGCAAGAACCAGGAAGGGAGAGGCTCTTTCTGGAAGCCACAGGCATAACGTTACTGAACATCGAGGACAAAGTAGGGTTCCATTTAAACTGAGAGTCAGCGAGGGAAAGAACAGATCCTATACATTACCAAGCATCTGCTATGTGCTAGTCACTTCACACACATACACACCCCACACCTCACACCCACACACACACCACACACCCCACACACACCACACCACACACATCCCACACACCCACCCCACTCACACACGTACATACACACCACACACATACACACCACACACACATACACCACACACACACATACTCCCCCCACCACACACACACGCACCACAGACATACCCACGAGCCTGAAACGATGGAAGCAAAACAGAGGGTTTGGAAATACTCACTGCCGTTTACAAGGCCACAGTAAGCAGTAAGATTTTCTACTCCCCTCTAGCAGACAACATGGCAGGAAAAGCTGGACGTTGTAGATGGCAGTAAGAACGTAACAATCAACAGTGGACAATGGATTCTGAAACTGAGATCCTATACTGCATTCACACACGCTAAGGGGCAGGGCGCTGGGAAAACCCCAACTCAGCCTGGGGTTCAAAGAGTAGAAAAGCTACCCTAGTCCAAATGCTCGGAGGCCAGGTCAGGTCCCTGAAGGGCACCGGAGGAGAAGGCTGGAGAAACTACAGATATGCACCCCAGAAAGGAGAGGCTCCATGGTGGTCATGACCACAAAATTCCAATGTTTAAGTCAATCAAACAAAAGCAGAATTAAGGCTGGTTCTGATAGCCAAGAGCAGAGTTTTCAACACAACATGAAGGGTAACACAAGGCTTTCTCACAGTCTGGCTGACCACACATGGCCCAGCTACTGCAAGAAACACTGAAGGTGTTAGCGCTTTTAACTCTAACTGCGCACCCCTCGGTGAAGATGTCACAGAGTGAACATCACAAGGCACAGAATGGGAGATGGAAGCACAGAATCGAACCCTGAGATTCGGGGAGAAACCAAAGCACGGAGAAATTACGTAACTCATCCAAAGTCCAGAGCAGGTTACTGACTGGGAGAACTCAGCGTTCCTTCCAGACTCCAGATATGAGGCTTTTCTGCGGTCTGACACAGTGGCTTCATCCACCTCTGCAGTCAACCTCGCAATGGTGGCTCCGGTGTTCCTCTGCCTCCCTGCCTGGCAGCTCCCAGCCTGGATGGTGAACTCCTTTGCCCGAACATCCCACGTACCCTGCGGTCTCCTGGGCTAGAACAACAGGTTGTGCGGGACAGAGGGATTCCCTGGCTCACTCCCCTCTTATTACAAAATGCCAGAGGTCCCAGCTCAAAGCAGCTGTTCTTGGATGTGGGAAGAGCAAGAAAGAAATGATCTAATGATGGACAAGGAACCTTGAAAAGCCAGACCTTCAATGAATGGCTGATGGGACACACATTTTGCTTTACTAGGACAACAAGAATAGAATCTTTGAAAAGGCATAAAAGCCAGTGGTCAAGAAGTAACTAACAGCAAAGGCAAAAGAGATGAAGGCTAAGCTGGAAAGTGGAGATGAAGCCTGATGATATACTCAGTGGAAGTCCAGAAAGTCTCAGGAATGAGAACTACCATTCACCTCTGGAAATGGCAAACATAGAGTCCAAACCAAAAAAATCAATTGGAAGTGTCAGGAAGAGCTCATTTACAAATGGGAGAGAAGAAATGATACAGAAAAAGTTTTTAAAAATTAATATCTACAAATGAGACAGATGTATCAACGAAATAAGAGTATTATGCCATTAAAAAAAGAATACTCACTATGAATGTCAATAATGTGTCAATAGTCAACTGTAACAAGTGTACAGGATTCCCAGTAGAGGGAGAGGCTGTGCGTGTGTGGGGCAGAGGGTATGGAGGAAGTCTCTGGACTTTCCCTTCAGTTTTGCTGTAAACCTAAAACTGCTCTAAAGTCTATTTTTAAAAAAGAATATACATATACATATAGAGAGAGAGAGAAAGAGAGAGAGAGAACCTAAGAAATTCAAAATGAAAATAGAAACAAAATCCAACAGAAAGGTTAAAAAAAGGACATATCCCAAAACCTAAAAACAACACAACAGACACAGACTATTAGATAAAAAATACAGAGAACCAATCCAGGTGGCTAAAAACCAAAAAACTGCCATCCTAGAAAGAGAGAAGAGAAAATGGAAGAAAAGAAATGAAAGAATTAATTCAAAAACATGTCCAGGACCAGAAAGATCTGAGATTCCAGCTTGAATGGGCCCTCAACATACCCCACACACAAAGTGTGGACCCAACAAGATGCATCTTCAAGGAACTTCAGAACAAAGGCACAGAGAATATCCCACAAGCATCCAGACATGACAAAATGAAAACAAACAAACAAAAAAAAAACAAAAAACCACTCTGGTATGCTTTCATATACAGAATTGAGAATCAGAAGAGCTTCTTTCTCAACCCCATTCTGCCTAAAGGCAATGGAAGCCTCTAAATTTTTTAGGGAAAACGATCTTTAATTTAGAAATCCATATTCAGACAAACTGTAAATTGTGAAAGTAGAAGATGGACATTTTCCCAGACAGACAAGGTCTCAAAAAGTTGACATCTTGTACACCACTTTTTGGAAGCTTCTATAGAAAGTACTCCATCAAATTTTGGAAATAAACCAAGAAGAAAAATCATGAGATCTAAGAGAAAGGCAAAGGCGCATTCCAGGGACAATGGAGAAGAAAGACTCCAAGATAACAGCTCTGCAGGGAGCCTCAGAGCAACCCAGCCTGCTGCACACAGAAAGGCACATGAGGAACTGCTTCCAAAGATAAAACTGCAGATCACCTTAGGCCTTGGAAAGGAGATTCACACAACTCTGTAAGTTTGGAGGGAAGAATGATAAGTACATTTTAAAAACTAGGTAAAAACAACTCCAGGAGAAAAAATGTCCTAGGAGAAAATCACAGTTATCACAGTATACTACATGGCTCAGCTATGAGCAGCATTAGCGGACCATCCCAACACTGCATACTGATGGAGCCGAATGGACCAGAAGAGACGATGGGGAGACGAGAAGAGTGAGTGTAGGGTGGGGATGAGGCAAAGGGCACCATCCTCACCTTCCACGGAGTTTGAAATCAAAGAATCACATGAAAAACGGGACTCTGGAGAGCAGGAGGAGGAAGAGGAGTAGGTTGCCAGGAATCGCAATGTTGTCTACACCTCTTCGGAAATATGGAGGTACAGACAGAAAAAAAATCTGCTGATAAGTTACTTCTGGGGAATTATTTCGTCTTTAGACTATGTCTACATATCACTCTGATTTTAAAAATCAAACTAAATTTTAAAATAGTTTGCTCTGGGTGTTGAGGAATTAGGAAACCAGGTGACCCTTCAGATGAAGAGAACAGAAACACTGTGTGATATGGACAGACAAGGACAGCAGAGGGACAGTGCCCTGGGCAGAGACGGCCTGTGTCCACTCACTACCTTGCAGGCCCAGGTGGGGAGAAGGCCACGGAAGCCTGCGATGGAGAGATGAGGCGACAATGACGCCAGGAAGCCCTCCTGCCTTATACTCCTGTGTCGCTCCATCACCTCACTAGGATCGCAGGCCAAGACACTCAATGTTCTCCTCTCTGGAGGGGATTCTGTGACATGCACGCAATTTTCTTCAGAAGAAAGAGGGCAGTACCCTAGAACAGACGCCTGGAAGCTCAGGTAACACCCCTACAGCCTGTCCTGGGCCAGGACCAACACACACCGAAGCACTTTCTGTGCCAACTAGTTTAGGAACCCCATGTTAATAGGCAAGACTGCCGCTGTTCATGCCCAGTTCCATTTACCTAATTCAAAACCTTTCAAGAACTTCAGGGAGAAGCAGGACTGCCCACTAGCACAGCCATGGATAGAGCTCGGAGCCACATCCCATGGGCACATCAGCCTGACCAGGATAAGCTGTCCACAGTCATTTCAGTCCCAGCTGGGATAAGTGCCTCTGTAAGAGTCCAGACACCAACCGCGGGGGCCTGAAGACAAATGCCACAGGCTCCACAGGCCTGGAGGCCAGAGATCTGTCTCTACACCCAATGCTGCTGCCCATCAGAGCTTGCACGCTACAGGGGTCTTCACAACTTTTGCTCCTGGTTGAAGGAAACCAATTTTTGACACCTGCTATTCACTATTATCTGATTCAAATGGTTTGCAGCCAAAAGAAGTCTGCAGTACACCAGCTATCTTTGCTCTTAGAATTCTACCTGTGAGGAGTTCAAACTGTCACGCTAAACATAGTCAACAAAAGGATTCTTCGGAGCACTGACTGTGGCTCAAAGAACATTCAGATAAATTCAAACAAGATTTTGTGCAACTAGCATGTACAAAGCACTGGAAGACAAAAATACAAAAGCCAAGTCCCCTTTCTAACCAACCTTATAAATTAATAGCAAGCAGGATGATCAAGTCCGCAAACTGCTCTAAGACAAGGCTGACGGCAAAGTGCCTACAGATATAAAGACTGCATGAGCTCTGCACCGTGCCAATCACACACGTCACACCTCATGCTACCTTCCCAACAAGCCGTGGGGATAAACACGCCTATGGCTTCCATTTTAACGGATCAGGTTGGTTCACTTGTTCAGACTGGCCAAACTAGTAAGTGGTACAACCAGGAGTCAACTGAGGCAGTATGCCTGGTGGAAACGTCAGTGCTGGCCGCTGCCCTGGTCAAACAGAGCAGAAAAGAAGCAGTATGGTAGGAGGGGTTATTCCTCCCCAGCGCCCATTCTCGGGCTTGACGTTAACAACAAAAAGTCTACCCTATTGCTGGGTCCTGCCCAAATAACAAGCTCCTCAAATCAGGGATCTGAAAAGACAAGAAGAATCTCCCCAAAAATCCATATGTAAAGTAGATGGTTCAAAAATATGAATATTCTAATAAAGGGGAAAAGAAAAAATCTCCTTAGAGTCACTGTATCCTAAAAGCAAAAAAGTCACAACCACTCATTTCTACCTCTGAGATTATTTTTAATAACCCCAGGAAATGGCTTTTTCTGTTGCCATCTCAAAGGACAATCACACCATTTTTCAATCCATTATTAAAGAAGAGCCATCAGCCTGCCTTTCCACAAGTAAGCGGGTGGTTTTAAGCTTTGCCTGCTTTTATCTCCCTGTGATCACCACGAGCCTGGACAAAACTCTCCCGAAGACAAATGTTCAGGAAAGCTCATTCCTCAGAGATCAGTTCAGAAGTGGTCCAGGTTGAGGGTGGGAGTCCGATGCAAAGGTGTCCCAGCCAAGAGGAAGAAGGAGTGAGAACAGATACAGCTCCCTAAAAGTGTGCAGCTAAAATATTCACACAAATTAAATACCAGCCAGTGGCTGAATGGATCAGACCAGTTATACCCCCTAATAGTATGCAAACTCTGAAAGTGGTCCCTAGAACTCTAAAGTACCTGTCTGCCAAGCCTCACCCACCAAGTAGTTGGACGACCTTAATTTCTTCCATAATCTCCCATATTTCTGTACTTCTACAGTTATATAAAAAATAAAATAGCACAGGTTAAAAGTCTCCACTACCAGGAAAGAAAAAAAAAAAGTTTATTTAAACTTTGAACGACTGATTACTTAAATGAAAGACAAGGCAAATATGTTCTCCTCATGAGCCATGCAATGCCACGTTGGTTTAATAAACTGAGAAACAGACACGGGGATTACAGAGCAAAGGCACAGGCTTCCCCTCCAGGAAGCAGGACCAAAATCCCCTGCAGTTAGCTCTGAGCTCTGACAGGCTGGCAACCTAACCCTAGATACAAGCTCAAATACATTCTACCATCCTGTAGATTTCTCTTCCCCTTGCAGTTAAGAGTTGGACAGAATTCCAAGGAAATAGGTTCCATTCCTTAAATTATGCCACCTTTAAAGCATTAGGTTTTACCAGATACACCAACCAAGAGTTTCTACAGCTCTAAGATGAAGCTGAAGGCACAACAGATGACTTTGTTCAAGCTGGAGTTTGATTTCTATACATTCTATAGTCTGTATCCAGAGAGATCACCAAAATCAAGTTCTGAGCTAACTCTTCGAGTCTGACTCTGCTCTCTTCTCCTACTGGAGGCTGAGTAGACATAGACATAGCCCTTGAAACTGGGCCAGGGCTGCCCTGGGTCCCAATCCTGGTGGCCATCATCATACAAAGCTCTGGACAAGTAGCTGGCATGAACCTGCCCAGCTCTGGGTTCCTGATCCATAAATGAAAAGCATTTTGAGTGGGCCAACGCTGCCCCAAAAGTGACCAAACAGGTAATGTGCAATAGATAACTTTAGGGGTACATAGCTTTTCTATTTTAATTACAGTAAACATAACTACCACATCAAAACTCATGACTTCATGGATATCAAACTTTCTTCCCAAAATAAATGTGTATTTAAATGTAAAAAGTGAATGAACTAAAAGGAAACATCTAGAATGCTCTGGTAACATGGCATTAACCTTGAAGTCTGGGAGCCCCCAGACCAGGCAATCATCATTCTCTGAATGTATGACTGGCAGGCTATATATACCTGACCCATGCCACTTCCCTTTCAGAGGTGGATATACTTTTGCAAATAAAACACAAGACTAAAATGATCCAAAGCTTAGGTTCTAGTGACAGCTTTGTCACTTGCTGACAGTATGACCTCGGGCATGCCAATTAACCTCCTGAGCCTTGGTTTTCAGACCTGTAAAATGGGGATCAGGAGGTTGTAGAGGGGATTAAAAGCAACAAGGCTTTTGAAAGTGCCTTGTAAACTGTGAAATGCTACAGAAGTATCAGTCGCTACACTTCTCAGTTACAGGAGCAATGCCTGCTGGGCGTGTAACTCTGTCCTCAAATTCCCTCCCTGTAATCTGGGGATTGGCCTGTGTTGCCCTTCTCCTTCAAATGCTCCCAGTAAAACTCAAATATTATGTGCAGTGATCCTAGAGTTTTGATTTTTAAAGAGAAAAACCTAGACATCTAGAATCATTTCTGGAAACGTATTTGGTTTTTAGTACTTTTACTTAAAATACTCTCCTAAAAGACACTTCACCGCTGTCACAGCCAGAAGTCCCACTGCTGTAGAAACTCTTGATTCTCTTTCCCTCCTGGAAAGAGAGAAACTCGGGGTCAGCTCGTTAAAATATTGCCAGCATTGTGTTGTAAACCCTAGTCAACTCCGGTTGCTGCGCTAACAACATGTGTTCTTGGTAAAACTGCCTCAAACTTTAAATAGACCACCATTTCTGAAACTCGGGGGCTCCAAACGGCTGAATCAGCATTTTCAGAAACAAAGTGTTCTAGGCCTGGCCTTTTAAACAGCAGCAACGAGAAAGTTGTGCAATAACGCATATTTACGCACGAGCGTTCCTTGTTTTGGTCTTTCCCCCCCCGCATCTCTTGAATGAAAGAAACGGCACCAAGTTTGCAAGAAAATATTCTTTCAAACGCATTGTAAAGATCCAGGACCGTGTAAAAATCACCTGTGGCTCTCTTACATTACCAACGTTTCGGTGAAAGCAAACCATAAAAAGTTCGCGTTACTTCCAATCCCAAGAAAAGACGCACACAATAAAAAGTAAAGGATACCCTAATTTCCATAACGCACATGCTCCAGGGCAGTCGTCAGGCAGGCGTTTGGAGAGGCAATCAGCAAAGGCGGAGAGTTGCATCAGAAATTTCCTTCTGCAAACGGTACCGCTCTTATCACATTTCCACGGCTGGCGGGCGGCTAATCCGCGAGCCCTCAACTTGGTGTTAGGCCCCAGCGGCGGGTAACGGGTCACCAACAGAACCCCCCACCCCAAAAAAAAGGTCCTCCGTCCGAAGTTGGGCCGGCTTGGGACTTGGGAGTGTCTGGTACCACTGTCCCGGACGCCCGGGCGCGCGCGCCGCG
>NW_012107341.1:474482-495847 GCF_000951045.1 Mandrillus leucophaeus | reverse complement strand
CCAGACGCTCCCGGAGGCTTTTGCCCCGGGCTACTGAGCGGGGCCCCTCCTCCTCCTCCTCCTCCTGCTCTCCTCGGGACTCGGGCGCGGGACCACGACGGCCGCGGCTCAGGCGGCTTCGCCGGTGAAAGACAAATTGGACCTGTCCCGAAAGACAATTTGTAAGCGAACTATTTGAAACGCGCAAAATAGTAACTGCACAGTCCAGATCCTTTATCCTGGGCGCAGCAGGACGGGACGGAAGAGCTGGGGCTGCCCCGGACTCTGTCGTGGGCTGAAGGGAACCGGCCTGGGAAAAGGAAACCTGGGTTTGCTCACTGCCAGCCAGGTCTGGGGCCTCACCTCTCTGAGCCTCAGTTTGCCCCATCTGCGTATAAGTATCGGAGTGCGGGTGGAGTGAGAGGCCCTTCATTTTTTCTTAATGCTGCCGAGCCTGGTGTCCTTATCTTTACGATGGGCTAGTAACGCCCGCCTGAGGGTTGGTGTCCTGGGGATTAAATGAGGTCATACTGGGAACATAAAGTGACTGCGAAAAATACTCCCCTCGCCCCCAATTGACGGAAGCCATTGTCATTAGTGTGATTGTTAATATCTCTACCGAGTCAAAACTATAATACACATAGCATAACGATAATTATGTCTTTTCCTGGGTCTTGGTGTTCGAAACGCAGCTACAACGATATCTTGCCTTCATAGAGCATGCACTTTGTTCAAAACCTTCATGAATCCTTGCATATAACCCCCACTGTGGCCCTCTAGGTCGTCACTGTTAGAGTCCCACTGTATGGACTGGGAAACTGAATCTTGGAGAGGTTAAGTAACTTGCTGAAGGTCAAGTAGCTGGTAAGTGCAGAGCAAGGATTGGAAGCCATGTACAGTATTGTGCCAAAGCCCCTTGTAGGTCCCTTTTTATAGCTCCTGCTTCTAGCAGGAGTTACTCCATCTTAGATGTTACTCATGGAAAGGTCATTCTTCCCTGTAACTGAAACAGACTTCCCTAAAATTTTTGCCTATTGGTCCAAGCTCAGAAACACATAAGATGAAAATCAAGAGAGGATGATGTCAAAGGATTTTAGATTCCTAGAAGAAAGGAGCACAGAGGACTCCTGTTGCAGACAAAGGACTCAAAAGAAAATTAAAGAAGAGGAAACTCGGTTTGAGCCAACCTCTCACAAACGCATCAGCTTTGAACCTTCTAGCTTTTGCTGAAGGTCCAATCAGCAATCCATGCCTACACCAGTCAGATAGCCTGATAGGCAAGGAGGTTTTAATAGAGGTTTCAAAAGTTCGTTGATACATGGACATAATGTTCTTTCAGAATCACTTATGGGTAAATTCCATACACCATGGCCCCTTTACCCCTAAATACACTGATGTGTCTTTCCTAAGAATAGAGATACTATTGTACATAACCACAATAGTCACCAAATTCGTAAATTTATATTGATAAAATACTTGTATCCAATCTGGGTCCATATTCCGGTTTAGCCAGTTGATCCAACGATGTCTTCCATAGTATTTCTTTCTCTTTGTTGTAAGATCTGCTATTGAGGTCTAGAGTCAGGTATTGCATTTAGTTGTCTCAAAATGTATGGGTTTTCAGACATTACTATTCACAGAGAAGTGATCAAGATAAATGTCCTCAAGTGTTTTCCTGCTGGCATAGGTCTCTAGAATTCCTAGGACAGGCCCTCATTCCCTACATTTCCTGGCTCTCTGTAGACATCAGTGGGCAGAACCCATTCGGGGCCACTTTCTGATGCAAGTTCATGAACTTGTCACTCTTGTGGCTGCAGAAGCTGCAGCTGTCCTCTGTGCAGTGATCCTGGATGAGCCAATCCTGTATACAGATTGTATCTTATAGCTTTCCCTTCCCCCAAACTCCAAATGCCCCTGCCCACACACTATGCTCCCTCTCAACAGAGTGGCAGCCACAGTGGAATCTAGCCATGCAGCCTATATGTTATCCTGGAGAGCCCAGCCTACTGGGCAAGGCAGGGAGGCTTGTAGTTCAAGCACTTCCCCAAGGGGAAACATATAAGCTAGAATTAGGTGTCAGGACACAGGATTCCGTGATAGTGAGAAATTCAATTATCTAAACATGAGCTAGAAGTCTCCTTCAGCTGAAAGGAGAGAATCTGATAGACTCTAATTTTTAATTAGTAATGAATTGATTAACATCTGTCTTCCCCTGTCGACTGTAAGCATGGTGACTGTGGCAACTGTGTGCCCCTTCACTAGTGTCCTTCCAGCAGGGGGAGTGCCTGGGACAGAGAGGGCACTAAGTGAATTGTCATTACTGGGGAATAGTGTCCTGTGAATTAATTTCTCAGGAGCCTCTGAGACCTGGGCACTGCCTCAAACATTGCCAGTAACCTTGGCAAAGGGAAAGTAGGGTGAATGGCACCCTGACAGCTAACTGCTTTGAGCAGCAATGGCCCTCGCCTCTGCTCTCATGAGCCACTGCTAGTCTCTCAGCCCGGCCACCATCCCATGTGGCCCATGCAGACATGCGAGCACGTGTCTGGAAGCAGCCGCCTGCACACCCCTGCAATGGGCAGGGGGTAGCGTATAGTAATAATATAATCATAGCGCCTGCCCCAGAATACCTGAGGAGCCTGCTTGTGCTACAGATCCCTGGGCCCACCCAAGCCCTGGAGAGTTCACACCTCCAGGGTTGATCTGCATTTCTTTCTTTTTTTTTTTTTTGAGGTGGAATCTCGCTCTGTCGCCCAGCCTGGAGTGCAGTGGCTCGATCTCAGCTCACTGCAAGCTCCGCCTCCCAGGTTCACGTCATTCTCCTGCCTCAGCCTCCTGAGTAGCTGGGACTACAGGTGCCCGCCACCACGCCCAGCTAATTGTTTTGTATTGTTTTAGTAGAGACTGGGTTTCACCATGTTAGCCAGGATGGTCTCGATCTCCTGACCTCATGATCCACCTGCCTCTGCCTCCCAAAGTCCTGGGATTACAGGCGTGAGCCGCTGTGCTAGGCCCATTTTTAATAGACTCCTGCACGATCTACATGCACACCAGTATTCCAAACCTAAACGAGAGGGACAGGCCACCCTGGAGTCGAGGTGGGGAGCCTGACGGCATTCAACGAAGGCTTCCCAGTGGTTGCCCCCATGGAACCCTGGAACATCGAAGATGGTAAGTTAGGCAAAGAGAACTAAAGAAAAGGCCTTTGGGATTGAGGGACAGGTGTGTTTCTCAGACCAAACCCGTGAAAGACCTTGACTCCCTCAGGGCGCAGTACCAAGTAGTTGCATTTAGTCACAGAATGTTGCTGCTGGTTCTAGGGTTAGAGTTTTGACAAGACACCAAGCTGGAGGGGTAAGAAGGGACTTATTTGTCAGATTTATATTTAACCGTTTATACGTATTTGTCAAGCATAGGCTTATTCATATATAGTGATGAGAGCTCCAGATCTGTCTGTTATGGGGCCTACCAGCACAGTGCCCCCCAGCTAGCTCTGCTCTGTGTAGAGGTTCCCCACAACCCTGGTTTTCCTTGATTCCTAAGTACCAATTAAATTGGTCAAGGATGACACTTGGCCCAAAGATTCCCATTCTGTAGGTAGGTTGGCCAGTGGGCGGAAGGATGACCCAACCAATCAGAAGCCTGCACCTGGGATTCTGAACCTGAGGTACTGGTGGGATCTGCACAATGGAGACCAGGTGAGGAACAGCTAGTTGGGATCAGCATAAGGATGGTGTGAAGTACAAAGACCCAAATAGATGCCCTCGTGCCTCCTGTCTGTCTGGACCCAGGCTGGTACAGCTATTGTTTTGAACGTCCATAAAATTCCATTTTCCGTTGTTTTGTTTTGTTTTGTTTTGTTTTGTTTTTGGTGGGGGGTTGAGGGCTGTAGGGACAGAGTCTGGCACTGTCGCCTAGGCTAGAGTGCAGTGGCGCAATCTCCGCTCACTGCAACCTCCACCTCCCAGGTTCAAGCAATTCTCATGTCTCAGCCTCCCGAGTAGCTGGGATTACAGGCATGCGCCACTATGCCCAGCTAATTTTTTATATTTGTAGTACAGACAGGGTTTCACCATGTTGGCCAGGCTGGTCTTGAACTCCTAACCTCAGGTAATCCACCTGCCTCAGCCTCCCAGAGTGCTGGGATTACAAGTGTGAGTCGCCGCACCTGGCCCCATTTTCCTTATATTGTCTTAATATCAACTCTTCTTTTCTGAAGTTGCTTGGATCAAAATGTCTTTATAACCAGAGCAGAGGCTCACAGAAGGGTGTTTGTTCAGGCTGGTTACTTAGGTATAATTTGCTGACCAGAAAATTTATCCTTTTTTAATGTGCATTTTGTGGAGTTTGGAAAGGTATATAGTTGTGGAACCAGTAAAGACATTAATACAAAGAGTTTTGACCCCAAAAATTTTCTCATGCTCCTTGTCAGTCCCCGTCCCTACTCCAGGCAACTGATCCTCTCCCATTTCTTAAGTTTTGCTTTTCTTTTATCTTTTTTTTTTTTTTTTGTAGAGGTGGGGATCTCCCTGTGTTACCCAGGCTATTCTTGAACTCTCGGCCTCAAAGCAATCCTCCCTGCTCAGCCTCCCAAAGTACTGGGATTCCAGGTGTGAGTCACCACGCCCAGCCGTGTTGCTCTCAAGATTGCCATCTGAATGGAATCACACAGTAAGTAACTTGGCATAATGCCCTTTTGAATCATCCATGTTTAGTGACTAGATAGCATGATACTTTAATTGGGGTAGGTGTACATCCACTTGTTCAGCCATTCTCTGGCTGGTGAAAATTTAGGCTAGTACCAGTTTTGGGCAATTATGAATAAAACTGCTATGAGTATTTGGGTAAAAGTTTTTCTGGAAATGTAAGTTTTCGTTTCTCTTGGGTAAATAAAGAGAGACTGCTGGGTCATATCTCGGTATATGTTTACCAGGAACTGCCAAACTATTTTCAAAGTGAGTATAGTATTTGTGTCTGCACCAAAAATGTATAAGTGTTCCAATTGCTCTACATCTTGCCCCACACTTGCTGTTGTTGGTCTTTTTCATTTCTGCCCCATATTGTGGGGCAGCTTCTAATATTGTGTGGTATCTCATTCTGATTTTAATTTGCATTTCCTTCATGGCTAATAACGTTGAGCACTTCTTCATGTGCTTATTTGCTGTGCATATACAGTGTTTTGTAAAGTGTCTATTCAAATCATGTGCCCATCTTTTTTTTTTTTCTTATCATTGAGTTCTGAGAGTTATGTATATGTTCTGAATATCAATCCTTTAGTAGAGATATGTTTTGCAAGTATTTTCTCCCATTCTTTTCATTTTTTATATGGTGCCTTTCAAACAGCAGAAGTTTTTTGTTTTGTGAGTTAAATTATCAATTTGTCCTTTCCTGGATTGTTTTTTGTGTCCCGTCTAAGAAATTCTTGCCTAGACCAACTGCAGTGACTTTCTTTTATGTTTTCTTCCAGAAGTTGTATAGTTTTGGCTCTTAGAGATATAATTCAATTGTAATTCATTTTTGTAGACCATGTGAAACAAGGGTGAAGGTTCTTTTTTGTGGCATATGGATGTCTGCTTGTCCCACTGGGTGATTTGAAGTCATTAGGTGATCCCAGTTTTGTTTTAGAAGCTCCATCCAGCTACAGTGGAGCCAACAGACCATTTAGGAGACTGGTAGGTGAGGATGATGTTGGGCTGTGACAGAGGGGATGGACAATAATGAACAGATTGGGGTGAGTATAGGACATATATACCACAGCAAGTCTCTGCCCTTCTGGTGACCCTGGGCTTAGATGAGACTGTGGCAGTGAGCATAGTGCCTGGCACAGAGGGAGGGAGGCACAGCGCAGGGAGAGCACATGGCCATGTTGCTGCTGGAAGATCCCATCATGTAGCAAGCTCAGTGCCCTCCCCCGGGGAACTCTTTCTGAGACGTCTCCATCTTAGTTGAAACAACACTGCACCCATTAGGATGCTTTGGGCTGCAGGGAACAGAGCAGAGCTTACCAACCTTGTCCAGGACTTCTGTCCACATCATTCTCAGGGCCGTGGCTTTTCCTAATGCTTGCCCCGGTAGTGTCAAGATCACAATGCAGATGCAGTTCCAGGCATCAGTTCCCCTGATAACTGTGTCCAAGGGCACAAAGGGGACATTCTCCTCCCTTGCCTCATGCCAGAATCCACTAGGAGATTTCTTGTCACATTTCGGGATCTAGAACATGGTCTCAGGCCAGTGCCCCAGCAGGAAGGAAGGTGAAAATGTGAGCATCACGCATCTTTAACTTCCATATTGTGGGGGCAGCTTCTACCAGCAAGAAAGAAGGATCCGGGATGGGGGTGGCTGGTAAATGGACCACCAAAAGGACATGGCCAATAGCAGATGACCTTTTTGGCAATGAAGAGCTGAGAGCGTCTCTAGTTTAGAAGGAGCTTCCTAAATAAATGCAACGTGGGAATTAGGATCCTAGGAATGACGTGCAATTCTAAATCCCTAGGCATCCAAACCTAGTTATATCTCTAAAACATGAGCTCCTTTCCAGCCACTTTAAAAAAAAAAAAAAAAAAAAAGTTATTTCAGCATCTTAACCCCATTAGAAGTTAATTAACCATGAGTGTAGCACAAACTTTACTTAATAAAATATATCTCCATCCCAATACACTTCATGATTTTAATAGCCAAAGTTCCAGAGCTAGTAGGAGAGTCCAAAATAAGAACAAAAATTTTTAATTGGTAAAGATTATTTAGAGCTACTGGGGATTTAGTATTAGCATAACCTGCACGGTGTGCGAGGGCAAGTGAATGTATGTTTTTGAGACAGCACCTTACAGTTAATGTGTAAGATGTTAAAGCCAGAAGCTGCTTCAGTTAGTCAGCATACATTCTTTAAGAGGATTAATCTGCCTGCATGAGGTACGAGACTACACAGAAAATAGAACAGCTAATCCTGGAGATGAACCTGATAAAGAGATCCCACAATTGGTACTTACAGCAGTGAAGAACCGTATCCAGGTGGAGGGCGATCACGCGAGTGTTTGCATTCACTTTGGGCTTGTACTTCTGTTAGCCAAGTCTGGATGTTCATTTGCACAGGAGAGAACTATATTTTACAATAATTTGCAGAGAGTCCTTCTCATTCATTTATATGTAAATGTAGCCCAGGGTCATTTTTTAGGACTCATCGGATTTAAAGATCGAGTGACTGTATGTGACAGATTTTTCCAGGAGAAACTCAGTATTTTTTCTTCTTCTTCCCTTATCTTCTCCTCTTTCTTCTCCTCCCTCTTCGTTCTCAAAACAAGCACCATCTCTAAGTGCCTACTTCAGCATAAACAGGTGATATATGTTTATGTGTACCTTACATTAGATACTGTACCAGGCACTTTATATACATATTTCAGTTAATCTTCATAATAAATTTGAGGCAAATATTGTTTTCTCAGTTTTATAGTCGAGGAAGCAGACTCAAGGAAGCTACATGGCTTCTCAAGGTCACTTAACAAATCAAAGGCAGGGCTGGCATTTGAAGCCCCCTTTGTCTGACTCCCAGTCCCTTCTACCTTCTTCCCACTATTCCTGGCTGTCTCTACTGTCATTTCTTGTCATTTGATTATTTTTCATGTAACCAGTTATTTAAATGTATGACCTAATGGGATGTCTTTTGTGCAAAAGTCTGCAATTAGATTTCAGTATCATAAAGTTCTCCCTCTTTAGGAAAGGTGTTCTCGTTTATTTTTGGATCCTAAAATGTGATCTCATTTCTATTTAAGCGTGTGTCCCTGAATCCAAGGTGGAGGAAGGGGAGGGTCATGGGAGGAAGATATTAAAGTCTTTTATTTATTCAAGTTAGGGATTTTAACCTCACACCTACCCACCCCTCCTTACCCTCCTACTGTTAGGGAGTTTGACTGATTTGGCTCTGATGCTAGCTTGGGAATTCTGACCTCCTGGAGACCAGAGACACAGGATGGGTATGGCACCATGACAGATGGCTGCAGAAATGGGTGGTGTGAAGAGCCAACCCTAGAGTGGGTGGAGCTGGGTCAGTGACGATGCAGTCAGGCAAAATATCCAAAAAGTGCAAAAGAGGTAGATGTCCTACAGATGAGTGACCCTCATGGTGATGAGACACCTGGTGGACAGAAGGAGCTAGCAAGGTCTGCTCATAGATGGAAGTCCAATGGCAGATATTCAGTCCCTGGGAAAGAACAAGATAGGGCTTCCATCCAGCAGGAAGTGATTTAGGAGATCAAGACTGTTGACAGTAAAAGGTGGCACCCCACTGCTAGAACTAGGAAACAAGTCTGTAGAGGACCTGAGTCCCCAATCACCCCTGTGACACTCCTTCAGTATTCCTTCAGGAGAGGAATGCCAGTGTCTGCAGGGAATCTTTGAAGGAGGAGAGGAGGAATAAGGGGGAAGGAAGTAATGCAACTCAGAAAGCCTGTACTAGGCCAGGTGTGGTGGCTCACGCCTGTAATCCCAGCATTTGAGGAGGCTGAGGTGGGTGGATCATTTGAGATCAGGGGTTCAAGATCAGCCAGGCCAACATGGCGAAATCCTGTCTCTGCTAAAAATACAAAAATTAGCTGGGCATGGTGGCAGGCGCCTGTAATCCCAGCTACGCGGGAGGCTGAGACACAAGAATTGCTTGAACCCAGGAGGCAGAGGCTGCAGTGAGCCGAGACAGCACCACTGCACTCCAGCCTAGACAACAGAGTGAGAGTCCGTCTCGAAAAGAAAAGAAGAGAAAAGAAGGGAGAGGAGGGGAGGGGAGGGGAGGGGAGCCTGTTCTAAAGACCATCAGTGATAACTCATTCAGTTAACAGACACCAATTAAATGCTGACTACCTGCAGCGTTGCAGGTGGGTGCAAAGCAGTCCAGAGGCAGTCAAGATGTTGGCACTGACGACCTTACAAACGTTTCTGCAACAGGACACTGAGAGGCTGAGACAGACTCTTTGGGGGGCTATACGATGATGAGGGCAGATGTATTCCAGAAAGAGTCTTCCCGGGGAGGGATGCGCAGACTTTCCAAACTGCCCAGGGGCCCTAAGTGTCTGAGTCATCAAGAGTCCAGGGTCCCAGCTGGGGCTCTGAGAGACTAGTCAGTGAGGACAGCAGTTAGCAGCTGCTCTGTCTCTCAGAGCCTCCATGTCTGCATGTCTCAAAAACTCCATGAGGACTCTTTGTATAGAGGCCATCACCCGTGGAGGAAGTTCGTCACAATGCCCTAGTAGAGCATTCGGTTGGGGGCTCCACATTCATTCAGTTCTAGTTAAGAACATATGTTTTGGAACCAGGAATTTGACCTGGGTTCAAATTCTAACTTTGCTTCTTGTTAGTTGTGGCACTGTGGATAAATTACACAGACTCTGTAACTCAACTTCCTCAGCTATAGTCAGGATGATAATTCTTACCTAATAGTGTTGTTTTAGTGGATTTTTATATCTTACTTTTGTCCGTAATGAGTTAAAATTTAATGCAACATAATAAACCACCCCAAATAGAGTGGCATAAAACAAACACCATTTTATTTTGTTTGCACAACTGTGAGTCAGTGAGTCAGGCATGGCACAGCGAGAACAGCCAGCTTGCCTCTTCTCTACCATGCCTGGCAATCAGAGTCATCTGTCCCCGTGTCCCAGAGATATAGTGGTTGGCTTAGGAATGGGCCTGGGAATCAATTCAGGCCAAAGAAGAGTGAGGAGGAGGAAGTTTACTGGGGGTGTCTAGAAAAGGAGTTTCCTTTCCTTTCTTACGTAGGACATGAGTTATGAATGAGAAAGCGTGGAACCTCAGGTGCACTGGCCACCTCCCTGGCTCTAAGGAGAGTCCACTGAGGAGGAAGCTGACCCTGTGAGCTTCCACATAGGGGAACAGAGGACACATGGGCATCTGAGGTCATCACAGACCATCCCACCCTGGACTTCACATTCTGAGAGTCAATAAACATCCTTACTGTTTTTTGTTTTTTGTTTTTTTTGAGACAGGGTCTTGCTGTGTTGCCCAGGCTGTTCTTGAACTCCTAGTATCAAGCAATCTTCCCACCTCAGCCCCCTGAGTAACTGAGACTACAGATACATGCCCTGACACCTGTCTCATGGACTATTGCTTTTACTTGCGGCTTAAAGCATCATGACTAATATAATTGTTCACTATGATACCATGTGGTAACCACCCTATAAAGAGGAGCAGTGTCATGGTGTCGCCTTTCTGCACAGAAGCCTCCGCTCCTTTTGCTATCACAGCACCAGGTATACCAATGTTCATGAATAAGGCAGGGCTGCTTGGTTATTTAACCTACTCTTTTCTAGGGACGAAGTGTCCCCAGCCAGGGAAGGCGCATCAGGAAGCCACAAACTCTGAGTGGGGGCTGGAAAAGGGTGCAAATTCTCCACTGAGACTGTGGACCATTCACCCTACCCTATAGTTCCCACCAGAGACTCTGGCCCGAAACAGCATGGGTGTTTTGGAAGGTGCACTTACCATTCTGCTTTGCTCTATTTGTGTTGTTTTAGAAAAAAACCTCTACATCTACACAGTAACACTTTGCTTTCCAAAGCATTTTAGGGAACAGGGTTATCCTAATTCATTCCTAGCGTCTTAATGAATTGTTTAAGGTCTTAAGAAGAACTCTCCAACACTTGATGCCAAAATGCCCCCACAGCCCCCAAAAGAGACACTACTCAGGGACTCCCCCGCAACCCCAGAGTCAGAGCTGTCACTGAATGCTCAAATTAGGGTCTTTTGGGAATATGTCATGAAGCACAGTCATTCTTCCAGAAGGGCTACTGAGAAATCCTATCACAGTAGAGAGGACAGATTTAGGAGTCAATACAGCCACACCCCTTACTTGCCATGGATCATAGACTGGCTACCCAATGACTCCAAGCTTCAGTATTCTCGGGTATCTTGCAGGGACCATCTACTGTGGGCAAAATCAACTAGACCGTGGGTCTGAAGTGCCTAGCAAGATAGCGGCTCATGGTAAGACTCAGTCAGTGAGGGTTATACTTCCTCCCTCACCTGGAGGAACTTAGTAGTATCTGGAGTAGGTTCAGTTCCTGCTCGACCACTGGTGAGACCCCCATTCTGCCTCCTTTCCTCATCTGTAAGATGGGGAAATAACAGCACATAGTCCGTAGGGTGGCTTCTTAGGGTTAAATTTGTATGTATGTAATGGAATGATCTGTGGTGCCACCAGCAATTAACTCTGGGGACCATCCCTCCAGGTGAGCCATAAATATATGCTTGGGATCCTCCTGACTCCCAGGCCTATGGTTCTTCAGGCTCATCCTGTCAGGAGAATGGCCTGATCGAGGATGGCCTTCAGTTACTTTCTTCTTTGGGAAAGAAGAGACTCAGAATGACAGCCCGGTGAGTCGGATGGCAGTGTCCAAGGAATGAACCACGTAGGTAGGTACTCTGCGCATGGGACAAGACGTCCTGTGCCTGTTCCCACCCTGATATGTTGACAGGACCTTTGAAGGGCTGGGCAGGGCTGCCTGCAAGGTGAGTTGTGAGCTGGGCACCCTAATCTCACCTGACAGGGACTCACCACACATACGCTCTGGGCCACCATTCAGCCCTCGTGGCATCATCCAGCTAGAGCCAAATGGAGGAACTCAACTTTGGTGGATATACACCAAAGAAAGAGAAAGAGGAAGCAAGGCTGCCTGGCACTGAGCATCTCATTTTATAGCCATCTGTGAAAGAAGAGCTATCATTTAATTTAAATTTCCCTTATATTCACAACTTTACAGGAAGAGTTAAAAATACAATCCTAAACCAAAAGAACAAAACTGGAGGCATCACGCTACCTGACTTCAAACTATACTACAAGGCTACAGTATCCAAAACAGCATGGTACTGGTACCAAAACAGACATACAGACCAATGGAACAGAACAGAGCTCTCAGAAATAATACCACACATCTACAGTCATCTGATCTTTGACAAACCTGACAAAAACAAGAAATGGGGAAAGTATTCCCTATTTAATAAATGGTGCTAGGAAAATTGGCTAGCCATTAAGTAGAAAGCTGAAACTGGATCCTTTCCTTACTCCTTATATGAATATTAATTCAAGATGGATTAGAGACTTAAATGTTAGACCTAAAACCATAAAAACCCTAGAAGAAAACCTAGGTAATACCATTCAAGACATAGGCATGGGCAAGGACTTCATGTATAAAACACCAAAAGCAACGACAACAAAAGCCAAAATACACAAATGGGATCTAATTAAAGAGCTTCTGCACAGCAAAAGAAACTACCATCATAGTGAACAGGCAACCTAAAGAATGGGAGAAAATTTTTGCAATCTACTCATCTGACAAAGGGCTAATATCCAGAACCTACAAAGAATTCAAACAAATTTACAAGAAAAAACAACCCCATCAAAAAGTGGGCAGAGGATATGAACAGACAGTTCTCAAAAGAAGACATTCATACAGCCAACAGACACATGAAAAAAGGCTCATCATCACTCGCCATCAGAGAAATGCAAATCAAAACCACAATGAGATACCATCTCATGCCAGTTAGAATGGCAATCATTAAAAAGTCAGGAAACAACAGGTGCTGGAGAGGATGTGGAGAAATAGGAACACTTTTACACTGTTGGTGGGACTAAACTAGTTCAACCATTGTGGGAAACAGTGTGGCAATTCCTCAAGGATCTAGAACTAGAAATACCATTTGACCCAGCCATCCCATTACTGGGTATATACCCGAAGGATTATAAATCATGCTGCTATAAAGACACATGCACACGTATGTTTATTGCAGCACTATTCACAATAGCAGAGACTTGGAACCCAAATGTCCATCAGTGACAGACAGACTGGATTAAGAAAATGTGGCACATACACACCATGGAATACTATGCAGCCATAAAAAAGGATGAGTTCATGTCCTTTGTAGGGACATGGATGCAGCTGGAAACCATCATTCTCAGCAGACTGTCGCAAGAACAGAAAACCAAACACCGCATGTTCTCACTCATAGGTGGGAATTGAACAATGAGATCACTTGGACACAGGAAGGAGAACATCACACACCGGGGTCTATTGTGGGGAGGGGGTAAGGGGGAGGGATAGCGTTAGGAGATATACCTAATGTAAATGACGAGTTAATGGGTACAGCACACCAACATGGCACATGTATACATATGTAACAAACCTGCATGTTGTGCACATGTACCCTGGAACTTAAAGTATAATAATAATAATAATAAATACATGAAATGTCAACTCTTTGGATGACCTTTTGCCATTTCCCAATAGATATGATGTACATGTTTCCATCTCAACAGCCAGAAATGAGTTTCGCATTCTGTTTTGATTTCAGCTGCCTCCAGGCACCCCTTTCTATGAATCGACACCCTCCAAGTGCATGTCTGTGGGGCAGTTGGCCCCTTTCCAGTTTTTGGCTGCTATGAATAGCACCGCAAGAAACACCCTTGGACAAGCCACTTTTTTTTTTTTTCAAATCCTTTACATATCTCACTAGAACATTGTTGTTTCCTTTTCTTCTTTTATTAGAGTTGAGGAAGAAAGGACTTATTCCAGCTACCTGAACAGAAAGGGCTCATTAAGAGGAATTTTTCTGGGGGGACAGGCAGCAGCTGTTCTAGGGGGGTCGCTGTTGTTGGTGGGTGCAGAGGGGTCGCTGTTGCTGGTGGCTGCCGCTACTCCTTGTTCCCTTCCCTCCCCCTGCGTCCAGGTCTGCTGGCTGGCACCTGCCCCATGTGGTCTGCCTCTCATCACTGGCTTTCATGAGGACGCTGTGGTTCCTGCAGCACCAACTGGCCAATTTCCTTACAGTGTTGATTTCCACTGCCAGCAAGCTCAGTCTGTCAGATTCCATAGTCCATATTCCTCAACTGGCTGTCTCCTTAGTCTAAGTCAGATTTCACACAAGGCCAGGACACAGGTAGGGCCTACAATGGGGCAGGAGGGCTGTGTCATGAAATGAACCAAATTTAGTTGACAGTCGACCCTTTAGCCACACAGGTTTGAACTGGGTGGATCCACTTAGGCATGGGTTTTCATCCTCCTCTGCCACTGCTGAGGCACTAAGAACAACCCCCCTTCTTCCTCAGCCTTAAGGTGAAGATGAAGCTGAAGACCTTTATGATGATCCGCTTCCACTTATTGAAGAGTAAATACATTTTCTCTTGTTTATAAGTTTTATAGTAACATTTTCTTTTCTCTTTTAATTTTTAAAATTTTTTTTAATTTATTTTTTGAGATGGAGTCTCGCTCTGTTGCCCAGGCTGGAGTGCAGTGGCACGATCTCGGTTCACTGCAACCTCCGCCTCCTGGGTTCAAGCAATTCTCCTGTCTCAGCCTCCCGTGTAGCTGGGATGACAGGCATGCGACACCATGTCTGGCTAATATTTGTATTTTTAGCAGAGACGAGGTTTCACCATGTTGGCCAGGCTGGTTTCGAACTCCTGACCTCAGGTGATCCAGCCCGGCCTCCCAAAGTGCTAGGATTACAGGCATGAGCCACCTCACCCATCCTTTTTAATGTTATTCTTTTTCTCTCTAGCTTACTTTAGTGTTAGAATACAGTATATGACATATGTAATGAAATATGTGTGAATCAACTGCTTATGTGGTCAGTAAGTCTTCCAGCCAACAGCTATTCATAGTTAAGTTGGTGGGGAGTCAAAAGTTATATGTGAATTTTTGACTGCACAGGGGTCGGTGCTCCTAGTTTCAGTGTTGTTGAAGGGTCCACTGTAACTTGATCTCCAAATGGGATTTTACAAACCACGCCCAAAACTTAGTGACTGAAAACCACCACCATCTAATTTGTTCATAATTTTCTGGACCAGTGATTTAGACTGGGCCTAGCAGCACGGTGCTTCTGCAGGCTTCCCCTGGGATCCTTCCTGCCCTGGGGTTGGGGCGGGGTCTGCCTACTGGGGGTGTGTAGGCCAGGGGTCCTGGGCTGGGACAGCCACTGTGTTCCTCCGTAGGATTTCGTCTTGCACTTGCAGGACGTTGTCTCAGGGAAATGGAGAGGACAAGTCCTGGTGACTAGGGGCTCTCCGTGCTCCTGCTGCGTCATGTTTGCTAGGGTTATATTGGCCAGTTTGGGAGAGTGATGCCTGTGGGTGCAGACATGTGACTTAGGGTGCTTTGGGAGCTGTTGCCTTAACACTTGACAACACACGTACATGAAACTTCATACGAAACCTGGAAAATTTGAAAGAAGATACATACTGCTTTATACTAAACATACTACTTTAAACCAGGTCTTATTTCTGTATGCGGTCACTGTGAATGCCTATCTTTTATTAAGCCTTATAATTATCTCATGAATAGCAAGATCATATTACATTTGTCTACTTTTGTTAAAAGTTTTAACATATTTAATATAAACATTTGAAATGTACCACAAATTTTGTAATCCTGATTTAGCTTTTTTCTTTTTTTTTCATTTTTCTATACCAAGTGCCTATAAAAATAGAAGTGAAATGGGCCTCTACTGGCCTCCCAAACCTCTGGTCATAAGTCTGGTCATAGGGTCAGCCCATAGATGGGCTGCTCTGAGCTGAGGGGAGCCAACTCAGAGGTGGAGATTGGTACGCAGGACGGTCACTGGAGGGTGTTCTCGGGAACACCTGTGGGAGGGAAGGAACAAAGTAAGAGTTGAAGATGGTGTTGAATGGCAACACTGTCATAGAAGTCTCCGCTGACCCTGTAGACAGCTCTGTGCTGGGATCTTCTAAACTGGGACAAAGAGGTGGGGTTCCCATGACCACTGCTCCCCTGTCAGTCAGCCATTGGTTGCGGCTGCCCCCCAGCAAGGGCACCTGCGTGCAGGCATGTCTTACAGAGGGACTCCGCTGGGCACGACTGGCCACCCACACTGGCAGCAGCTGGGAGATGAGCCCATTCGTTGAAGAAGGGAGTTTGGGCTGGGTGGCCTGGCATCCGCATGCCACCCCGTTCACATCTCCTTCCTTGCACCCTTGCCGTAGGGATGAGACCATGAAAAAGCCATGCAACCACAGGGAAGCACAGCCGCCCGAGCAGCAGGTCTGTGGGCACAGCAGCTTCCCCTAGAAGAAGCACGGCCCCGGCAGGCCTGCTGAGGCTTGTCCAGTCCAGTGCTGCGAACGCTGGTGAGAACTAATCCGCAGATGTCTGGGTGCCCCACCTCTTTGACATATAAATTGGGGTTTTCTGTTGCAGGCATTTCTCTGCAAGCTTAACTGCTACACCCTGGATCGGCTGCAGTCTCATCAATGGGCAGCCTCCCCTAACAGCCTGAATTTAGGGGAGGCCGACCTCATTCACAGGTCATAAACCACCCTCTTTCTGGTCTAAGATTTCCTGTCATGGATATCGCAGCAGTGACAAAAGCCTGAAGACTTACTCTCCAGCAGTAATCCCCACACGGCACCACCTACAAATGTGGTCTTCACTGACCCACCCGGAGTCTCTCCCATGCAGCGTCCTAGCCAACTCAGGCTCCCATAAGAACATATCACAGACTGTGGGGCTTAAACAATAGATGCTTATTTTCTCATGCTTCTGGAAGCCAAAGTCCGAGATCAGGGTGTGGGCAAGGCTAGTTTCTCCTGAGCCTGTGCTTCTATGTTCTCACAGGGTCTGCCCACTGAGTGTCCGTGTCCCAATCTCCTCTTATAAGGTCACGAGTCAGGTTGGATTAGGGCCAACTCTTATGACCTCCTTTCACCTTAGTTACCACCTTATGGACCCTATCTTCAAATACAGTCACATTGGGGTTTGGGCTTCAACTTATGGATTTTGGGGGATACAGTTCAGTCCACAGCATCCCCAGCTCACTGCTCCATGCATGTCTTCTTGCAGTGGTGGCTTCCAATCCTGGCCACAGCTCAGTTTTTGCTGTTTTTTAGCTGCTTTTCAGAATTTCCTAGGCTTGAAGAGTAATAGGATTATTTACTTCCCCTCCACCTAAACCAAAACCTGTGGTCTAGTGTGTGCTGCCTCCAGTGGTCATCCTTGATCAAAAGATCCTTGAAGCATCTTGCTAGGCGAGGCCTCAGATAGAGTTCTTCAGCCACATCAGAAGCCGACCTCTTCCCTCTGCAGAAACAGGACTTGCATTCTGTCCAGCTGCATCCTCTGTCCCCCCCTCCTCTTCCTTCCTGTTCCTCTAGGTTCTGCCACTTCCCTGTCCCCAGGCCCCCTTGTTCCATCCCAGCATTTTTCCTGTCCAGGAACCAAGGCTGAGGAATTCTAGGCAGGGTGCCGGGGCTGGCCTGGAACCTCCAGGAGGGACACCTGCAGGGCCAGACCAGGCCACAAACTGAGGGAAGACTTACAAAGAGAACTTTCAGGAAGCAGGTGCCTGACAGGTCCCCACGATCTGGGTCCTGTCAGTGCTCCAGGGAATGCCGTGAATGCAGAGTGCTGAAGACAAATGGCCAGGGTGTGTGTGGAGGAGGGAGGGGGAGACCATGAGAATGAGTCCTCCTTGTCGAACCCTGTAACTCTTCCCGAGTCATGCCACCTTCCTTTCCACTGATGCGCGGGTGACTGCAATTCAGCCTACTCCCTGAACTCCAGACTCACATTTGCAAACACCTTCTAGCCATTTTCCCCTGGGCCCGCCGCACACAATTCAAGCATGGCATGTCCCACATGGAGCTAGTCATCCTGGACTCCTTCTTTCTTCTTGCAGTCAGTGGTGCCACAACTACCACCTGCACACCTGAGCAGGAGGCAGAATAACCTGCCCCAGGCTACACCGAGTAGAGCTGTTCCTCGAAGTGTTGTCCTCAGCCCAGCAGCATCCCCGCCTCTTGCAAACTGAGCAGAAATGTGAATTCCTGGGCCCTACCCAGACCTGCAAAATCAGATCCGCACGGGACACTCCAGGGATCTGTGTCCTAACCAGTCTGGCATGCTGACCTTTGAGAATAACTGGCGTAGAAAGACCAAAAGCCAGAAGTCATCCCAGACATAGCTGGGCTGTTTAATGTCCATCTTCCCCATCTGACAGGGCTCCAGGGGCCCAGATTCAATCCCACTCTCCTTTTACACCAGCACTGACACCTGTCTGGCTTTAAGGAGGGGCTCAAATGCTTCAAACTGAACTGCTGTCGTGATACTGGTTCACAACGATTACCTTAGTGCCACAGATGTCCTGATGTGTGAAAAATCTGACCACTTCCCCAGGCCCGTGACTTTGTTGGGTTCTGTAGTTGCTTGTGAGCACAGGAGACAACAGTTGACACACATCTGTGACTTTCCAGGAGAGCATCTCCCCGCAGCATTGCTACCTCCTCAGTGCTCCAGGTAGATTTCCTGGTCCAGATTCCATTGATTAAGACTGCGTTTGATATTTACATAAACTACATTTTCACTCCTAGACAAATAGCAGGTGTGCTGTGCAATTTGTCCCAGTCCCTGAAGAAATGGGTTTGTGTGGCAGCAGCTATGGATGACAGCGATGACCTTGGTCCCTTGTTCTGGACCTCGGGAGAGTCGCTGGCAGCCTTCCCCACATTGAGCTCTGTGGAAATAGCACAAGGCATGGTTGCACCCAGAAAATGGCTTAATGGAAATAGGTATGCCTTCACCGTAATAGGGTATATGTGATATCTCAAAACATTTTCATTTCAAAGTTGAAATAATTCATTTAATGAGCAAACGTATTGCACTCTGCTATGATTTATACAATGAGACCACCATAGCTAATTAGGCCATTGGTAGTCACCAGAGCCAAGGTACAATTTAGAGGCCAGTGAATGACCGGTGAGATGGCCAAGATTTAAACAATCCCCCAATCTCTCTAATTCTTGCCTTAGAGCATCTATTTGGAAAATAGGGTGGGACTGACCTACTTTACAGTGAGGATATCAGACAACACAATGTCATGAGATCACGTGAATAAGCAGTGGAAACCCAAAGAATAGAAGAAAACGGGCATTTCCTAAGGTACCAGAAGGAAGAGCCTACAATGAGAGAGAGAGAGAAAATTGGTTGATGAAGTTCATTTGCTTTCTGCAACTTCTGAGATTTAGTCTACATGTTTCTTTCTTTACCCAAGGTAAATTTGAGTGAGCCTCTGTTTTTTGAAACTAAAAGAAACTGTTCTTTAAAACTACAGGCCGCTGGACTGCGCCAGGATCTGGTATTTAAGCTTAATTATCACCAATACTTCTGGAGTAGCAAGTATTTTATTGTCATTTGTAATAAAGTCAACACCAGGGTATGAAGGTGGTCATGGACCTAGGAGCCAGACTTCTCGGTTCAAATCGTTCTTATTTCCAGCTGGTCAATCTCAGGCAAATTATCTAACTTCTCTGAACCAGTGTTCCCCCAGCACCTGGAACGAAGCAGTGCTCAGTAAACATTAGCTATGCAAAACTCTCACCCTTCCCTCTATCTTATAGTATTCCCAGAATTATTCACAGCACTCCTGAAATCCAGTCCATTTTAACTTAATACTTTTTCAGTTACCTGGATTCAATGAGACGGTGTAACAGAATAGCAGGTTAGTTGTTTACCGCATGCAGAGTCTGGTATGAAGAAAGTGATTTATTCTGAAACTAGCTTAGGGGAAGAGGCTAGCTTAGGGGAAGCATCCTGCCTTTCAATGTGCCACTTCACTTTTGGAGCAGAAAGCGGCCACTTTTAAAAGGCAGGGGAGGAAGTGAACAAGGGCAGTGAATTCTGCATGCCAGCTCCAGTGCCACCAGTGACTGCTGGCGCATTCGTGGGTAGGCTGTTATCCCTCAAGGCAACCTCCTGTAGGGTGAGAGCTCCCCAGTGGGGATATTTTGTTTTGTAAATCAACTGTTAACCCTCAGGAGTTCCACCTTGAAGCCCATAGTTAGATGAACTTGCCCCTTACAGAGAGTCTGTTGATGGAAGTAGGGGAGCAGGGGTAAAAGGCTATATATTTGCATTTCGGAAAGGTTAGGAAGTGGGGAACCAGAAACAAGAAAAGAAGAAAAATATAATTAAACAATCTCTTAGAAAACCAGGGGTGCTCAGTCACAATAGAATGCATGAAAGGGCTTTATAAACTTAATCGCTTCCTAGATCAGTTGTTTTCAAAGTGAGATTTTTTCCAACCAGCAGGATCAAGATTACTTGGGAACTCCTTGGAAAAGCAATTTCTCAGTGCAAGCCCCAGACCCAGACTGCTGAATCAGAAACTCAAGCAGGCCATTTACCTGGGGCAATAGTTGTAAGTAGATTTTTGATCCCTACCCTAAACTGTGGAATTTTCCCTACCTCCCTCACCCCTCCAGAGACAAGGGAATCATAGCCAGTGTCCTGAGAAGATAACCCAAATGAAAATCCAGTCCCAAAGGGCCAACTTCCAGCAAGTTTACCAGACCCAGGTTGCCTGTCCATGCATCATGCAACATGCAGTAATGGGGACTCCAAGGCCCGGACCCTGCCCACATTCCAGGAAACTCCCAGCCTTGGCCGGGCACCTAGATGGCGTCAGGTCCTGAGGCCTACACCCTTAGGTGACCAGAGGCCACTTGTTCATCCTCCAGAATGAGAAAGGAAGCAGCAGCCTCCTGGAGCACAGGGTTCCCCTCCTGTCTTATGCTACAAAAAGAAATAGGCAGCCTTACATATCAACTGTAGCCTTGTAGTATTCACAAAGCCCGTGAAGTGAACTCAGCATCCTGCACAGAGAAGCCACTGCTGTCTCTGAGCTCAGGAGCTGCAGGGAGCTTCTGCTCTGCTCCCTCCAGGTGTAGGAAGGCCCTGATCTGGCCACAGCCAAGGAATCTTCTCTTTCCCATGGTTAACACTGCTTGTTCTCCACCCTCCCTAATCCACAGCAGTTTCAAACGAAAGTAACTCACACTTAAGAGTGAAACCAACAAAGAGTGCAGTTATTCTTATTAGCCAGTTTGGGGAAACAGGGATGTGGTTGATTGAATCCTCATTTTATTCATGATTTTTATATCTGAAAGGCGTAACATTGGTAGATATTTCTGTTCCTTTAAAAAAATTGGAGCAAAACAGACACTTTATTATTATTATTATTATTATTATTATTATTATTGTTATTTGAGTCACAGTTTCACTCTGTCGCCCAGGCTGGAGTGCAATTGACTCACTGCAATCTCCGCTTCCCAAATTCAAGCCATTCTCCTGGCCTCAGTCTCCAGAGTAGCTGGGATTACAGGTGCCCGCCACCATGCCTGCCTACATTTTTTGTATTTTTAGTAGAGATGGGGTTTCACCATGTTGGCCAGGCTGGTCTTGAACTCCTGACCTCATATGATCCACCTGCCTCGGCCTCCCAAAGTTCTGGGATTACAGTTGTGAGCCACCACGCCTGGCCCCCAGACTTTCTTAATAGCAATTAAGAAATATTAATATTAACAGCAATATTAATCCTGA
>NW_012107341.1:471475-473377 GCF_000951045.1 Mandrillus leucophaeus | reverse complement strand
GGTCAGGCTGGTCTCGAACTCCTGACCTCAGGTGATCCGCCCACCTCGGCCTCCCAAAGTGTTGGGATTACAGGCATGAGCCACCACACCCGGCCAATGGAAATGTTTTAAATGCTTCATGGACTATACATTAAGTATGATATGGTTTGGCTGTGTCCCCACCGAAATTGCAACTTGAATTGTAGCTCCCGCAATTACTATATGGCACCGAGGGACCCAGCGGGAGGCAATTGAATCATAGGGGTGAGTCTTTCCCATGCTGTTCTTGTGATGGTGAATAAATCTCACAGGATCTGATGGTTTTATAAAGGGGAGTTCCCCTGCACAAGCCCTCTCTTGCCTGCTGCCATGTAAGACCTCCCTTGCTCTTCCACCATGATTATGAGGCCTCCCAGCCATGTGGAACTGTGAATCTCAGGTACGTCTTTATTAGCAGCATGAGAACAGACTAATACAGAGTAGCCATGTCAAAAATTATTTTTTATAGAAATTTTTAAAAATCCTGAAATTCATATGGAACCACAAAAAACCCCAAATACCAAGGCAATCATGAGCAAAAAGAACAAAGCTGAAGGTATCATACTACCTGATTTCAAGCTGTACTACAAAGCTATAGTAATTAGCACAGTATGGTACTGGCTAAAAATAGATACATTGACCAGTGGAGCAGAATAGTAAGTCCAGAAATGAACTCATGCATATATAGTCAATAGACTTTTGAAAAAGTTTCCACGAAAATGTGCAATAGGAAACGGAGAGCCTCTTTAATAAGTGGTGATGTTGTGAAAACTGGAGTTCCACGTGCAGAAGAATTCATTCATTCCATGAAAACTGGAATTCCACATGGAGAAGAATTCTCATTTTATTCATGATTTTTGTATCTGAAAGTTATAACATCGGTAGAGGTTTCTGTTGCTTTAAAAAATTGGAGCAAAAGAGACTTTTTTTTTTTTTTGAGATACAGTCTCGAATTCTTCTTCTGCATGTGGAATTCCAGTTTTCACGGAATCTCATCCCATATACAAAGATCAACTCAGAATGGCCTAAAGACTTAAACATAAGACCAGAGACTAAAACTACTAGAAGACATAGGAGGAAAACTGCACAACATTTGTCTTTGAAATGAGTGTTTGGAGTTAACTCCCAAAGTATGGGCAACAAAATCTTAAATAAACGAATGGGTTTAGATCACACTAAAAAGCTTCTACACAGCAAAGGAAACAAATAACAGTGTACGGAGACAACATACTGATTGGGAGAAAATATTTGCAAGCCATACGTCTGATAAGGGGTTAACATCCAATATATATATGGAACTCAAGCAACTTAATAACAAGAAAATTAAAAAAAAAAAATAGGCAAGGGACCTAAATAGACATTTCTCAAAAGAAGACATATGAATGGCCAACAGATAATGCAAAAATGCTCAACATGGCCAATCATTAGGGAAATGCATATTAAAACCACAATAAGATATAATCTCACACCTGTCACAATGTCAGAAAGGTGAAAGATAATAAGTGTTGGCAAGGATGTGGAGGAAGGGACCCCACATACACTGTTGGGGGGAATGTAAATTAGTACAGCTGTTATGGGAAACAGTATGCAGGTCCCTCAAAGAACTCAACATAGAATTGCCATATGATTTGGCATTCTCACTTCTGAGTATTTACCTGAAAGATTTGAAGTCAGTTTGTGGAACAGATGTCTGCACCCCCATGTTTGCTACAGCACTGTTTGCAGTAGCCAAGTTATGGAACCAATCTTAGTGTCCATTAACAGATGAATAAATAAAATGTGGTACATATACACACAGTGGAATTCTATTTAGCCTTAAAAAAGAGGGAAATTCTGTCATTTGTGACAACATGGATGACATTGGAAAACATTGTGCTAAATGAA
>NW_012107341.1:449434-471005 GCF_000951045.1 Mandrillus leucophaeus | reverse complement strand
AGGCTGGAGTGCAGTGGTACGATCTTGGCTCACTGCAATCTCTGTCTCCTGGGTTCAAGCGATTCTCCTGCCTCAGCCTCCCAAGTAGCTGGGATTACAGTTGCCTACCACCACGCCTGCCTACTTTGCTTGTATTTTTAGTAGAGACGGGGTTTCACCATGTTGGCCAGGCTGATCTCAAACTCCTGACCTCAGGTGATCTGCCTGGTTTGGCCTCTCAAAGTGCTGGGATTTACAGGAGTGAGCCACCGCACTGGCCACTAGCTTCAATTAATTATTCCACGTTGTATTCATACATTATAACATCACTCTTTACTCCATAATTATATACAATTATAAATTGTCAATTTACAATTTTAAAAAAGAAAAAAACTGAGGCTCAGATGAGTTACCTGACTTTCCCACAGTCTCTCCACATTCCGCAGGAAACCCTGATTTCAGATGTTTCCTTAACTCCAAGTCCAGCGTCTTTGCACAGCATGGAGACATGTGACATGATGTGATACTACACGGCTTCACAGACAATCCAAACCTTACAGCACACAGACATTCTTTCTCCCTCTTGGCCTCTGTGCTGTTGTATATTTGCCCACCTATCATTCCTGATGCTCTTCATTCCTTTGTATAAATACAGATTTCCATCTTTACTGTGATTCTGCTGGTGATGAATGGTTTGGAAGCTTTTTAGTGCCTGACAAGGTTTTTATTTGCCTTTATTTCTGAAAAAAAAATTATTAGACATGGAATTCTATGAAGATTTTTTTTTTAAAAGATGTTGTTTCAATGTTTCTGGTTTGCATACTTCCAGCAAGAAGTCTGCTGTTGTTCCGTGGATCTCGTCTAGGTTTTAAATTGTTTCATATGGAAGGGTAAATCTGGTTCCTGTTATTCTATCTTGGCCAGAAGCTGAAATCCTTTTCTCAATTTTGAGTCCTTATTAGTAGTGACTTTTATCATGACCCCAGGCCTCTGTCGGCACAATGATACTTTTAGCATTTGCATATTATGTTACTCGGGTACCCAGGAACTTTTGAGTCACTTGTATGCACTACCTAGACCATAGGTAGCCAAGAAAAATGCCACGAGCTCAGCTGTCTATACACCTTCTGCTGTTGTCTTTGTGGTGGCTGCATTCCAGGTGTCTTCCAAAGATTTGCAGCCTCCTCTGGCATAATTCCCCACTAGTCCATTCACTCAAGCACACCAGTAGCACCAAAGGTGGAGAATTATATTTGGTGGAGGATTCAGTCTCCATCATACTGTCCTCCCAGCCATGATGCTGACATCTGGACTGAATTATGAAGCAGATAATTCACATCTTGAGTGTGTGAGGCTTAGAGAAGGCAATGGGTACCAGCACACTTAGAAATCATAGCGTTCATTAAAATAGAATATAATATTTTGTACTTACATTTTATTTGGGTGTGTCTATTGGCCTTAGGTTATACTTTAGAACATGCAAATAAAACTCTTTATTGGATTTATGGGGAGCTAGAGATGCCTGGAATTTCTGCTTATGGACCTTTATCCAATTCAGGGATTGGCACATCCCTTATACAATGACACCTCTACACTTTACACCCCTTAAACATCGCTTTCTCTACCCAATGCAGTAAACCATCTCAAATAATCTCTGTCTCAGACCTTGGCCAGAGGAGTAAAAAAAAAAAAAAAAAAGTACTGAAGTACAAATCAGGGGACAAAAGCTGTTGCCCTTGGAAAAGAATATCGTCCCCAGGTGTGTACTGTTTGACTTACACTTTGCTTAACAAATGCCCACACAGTCTTTAGGCAGAGCTGTGTTCTTTAGTGACGGTCAACTTCCCCCTTATCCTTTACACATTGATCTACCTGAGTTCTGAAGACATCTGACCCTGACTATTTAAGCAGAAGCCACTTGGTTGAGGGAAAGGGAATCTGTTTGCTCTATACTTAGGCAGGAGAGGAGTTTCTCCAAGGGCTGGTGTTTTCATGTTGTCAGTTAGTAGTTTGGAGTTTATTGCCTACTCTCAGGCAATAGGTGCAGTCCTTAAGCACTCCCTTTGATTGTAATACTCATCTTTCCAAGCTTACTCGCTCATTACTGTCCCACTCAGCCACTTTGGATTAGGACTTCCCCTGCCCTCCACCATGCTCCCAATTCTCTTTTAAGCATCTCTCCTCATTCGGTCTTACATATGTTTTGCATCCTTATTTGATCTTTCACAAGTGAGAGAAATGAAGTCTCATACCTGATGTGTTTCTGTTTGTTCTCATGATTGCTCCTATGGTAGTTACTTCATGGATTTTGATGCTGTTATTGTGTGTACATATTTATCACAGTTAGATCTTAGTGCATGTTGTATCCTTTATCATTGAAACATGACCTTCTTGGTCTCATTTAATATTTCTTTGCAGCTTTTCTGTATGTTTGAAACCTCTTGTTATAAAAGTAATTGTTGAAATTAGTTGAAGATTTTTTAGATATTCATTGTTCTATTTGGATATTCATTGTTCTATTCTTTCAATTTCTCCATAGGCTTGATGATTTTCTAATTGAAAAGCTGGAATGTGGGAGGATAACAATATGGAAGCTACTCAGAGTACATGTTCAACAAATGTGAATCCTTGTGGTTTTGGGAATATGTGGAAAGTGCATAACTTTAGGCTCAAAAGACCTGCGTTCAAATCCTGGGTCTACTACTCACATAGGTGCCTTCATTCCCTGAGCCGCAGTTCTTTGCCTGAAAATAGAAGCAGGCAAACCCAGAGGGGTTGTTGCAGTCCTTAAAGCAACATATGTGAAATTGGTAGGTATATAATAAGTGCTCAGTAAAAGTCACGTTTGAGTCTTATCAGGGGCAATGCTATAACAAACATGCAATCATTTTTTAGGCTCAAAAGACCCAAATTCCAGTCCCAGCTCTTATCACCTGCTGTCACCTCAGACAAACCATCTGACCTCTCGAATCTGGTTCTTCATCTTCAAAATGATATGCCTTGGAGAATGGTTATGAGGATTAGATGTAATAAAGTGCATGAAGTGGCTGCATGAGAGTAGGTATTTAATAAATAAAAGTCATTACTGTTGGCAAGATGTCACTGTATGTATTTATCAGACAATATAGCACTTACTAGGTGCCACGCACTGTTCTATGTACTTTTAAAATATTAACTAAATTAATTATCAATTAATGCATAGTCCTACAATGATCCCAACTTTACTCATGAGGAAACAAGCACAAAGAGACAGTAACTTTGCCCAAAGTCACGCAGCTGGTAAGTGGGAGAGACTGGATCCACATATAGGCAGTCTGGCTCTAGAATCTTTGCTTTTATTTGCTACTGTCCCTCAACATCAACATTAGAAAAGAAACATCCTCATATCTCTCATATCTGGGGAATATCTTGCCATGTTCAATGATTGATTAGTTGGTTGAGATCATTTTGATATAATCTAAGTGTGTGTTTTAGATTTTCCAGAAAATTTCATCAGTAACCCTAGCTTCTCTAGCAATTTCAGCAAAACAAACAAATAAATAAAATCAAATAAACCCGGCTCCAAAAATGAAACACAGAAACAAACAAAACAACAAAGCCTTCTGATGGACGAAAATGTGGATGTAGGACAGCTGCAAAATATTCTTCCTAAAATTATCATTAGATGGAAAATCTCGGGTGGTAAGGTGCACAGCTACTGGCTATTAAAGCCTATCTTTATCTGCAGATTCATCTGCCAGCACATTAGAATGGGCCTCTTCGAAGTAGGAGAAGACACAGTGGGTGGGCCATGAGGAGAGTCAGGCCAAGGAATCTTCTCTGTGAATTAGCTCCTTTGGGCTTCAGTAACCTGGTAAGGTCCAAAAATCATGTGGAAAGCGGGCACCCCTATGTGTGTGCTCCCTGAAGGAGAAGGAAAGAGACAACATACTGCCAGCTGTGTTGTTATGTGCACGCTGACAAACTGGGGTACGTGCTCCACGTGGAGAGTGTGGAGGAGAGGGGATTGCCTGGAACATCATCGTAGGGAAATGTCCTTTCTGGATGCAGAAGCTGAGTCATCTGGGGAAAGAACCATCATCTCACTTCCAGCCAGATGAGAGCAACTCTCTTTGGTTGCTCACAGGGCACACCGTAGCTTTAGACAGTGACAAACTATTTGAGCAGCCAACACCAAAAAAGTATTTTGAGCTTACGGAAAGTTAGTATGAGATCATGCACTGCTAAAATATAAAAGGGGAGCTCAGATAATGCCTGCAGTGACAGGCACACAAATGGCCGGTGTCATATATCGCCTTTATTTGTAGACAGGCTTTTCCTTCAGCCTGATCAGGCTGGTGTCTGATGTTAGCACGTGGGCTCAGCTTTAGAAAACGCTGGACTGGGGAGGAGATTCATTGGTCATAACTATTGAAAAGAAGACAAAAAGATTCAGAGTCTGTAATTTTCCCACCCACATTAAGTTATTTGAATAAAAGTCTGCCGTCGTAACCAGACTGAATTCACTAAAAATAACGTTCGTCTGAGAATATTTCCACAGGTTTGACCACTGGTTCCCTAAGAAAAAGAGCAGAGAATACAGTCCAGTACCAGAAAGTTTAGGATTTAGTTGAAATTTATTGCAGGAGATTTATCGACTCATGAGATAAATATTGACCAAGTCAAAGTCAAGGTTATTACTTATCTTCAAGAATAATAAATCTTGGTGTTCTCAGTGACACAAAGTCAATATGTACATTGCTACATAAATTCCAAATGAAGAATTTCATTGAAACATCTGTAAATCTCTCCATCATGACCACGAGAGTAGCTTTTTAAAATTTGCTATTAAAGGGAAATGGATACCAAGACCTGATGGGAACATCTACTGTTCACTCCTGTGAAACTAACTAGGTGGCCTTAATTTTCATTGTGATGGAATCCCTGATTAGTTCATTAAAACATAGTCCAATGATTGTTGGTTGGTCTTTATTGTCAGTGATTCCAAGTAAAAGAGTCAAAATTTTCTCATCCCAAGTAAGAGGCAGAATGAGCCCATATATTCTTGACAACTACTATATTTCAGGATAAAATATAGTTACTTTTTAAATATGTGTAATAGATGAATTCTAGCAAGGTTGAAGGAGAACATGAAAGAGAAAGAAAATGGGAGTCTTGGCATGTGTAAAAGATCTGCTTCTAGGACTTGGTCCTCCACCTTTTCTCTTTAGTCCATCCAGAAACACTCAGCAGGCCTTTACTAGAGTATGCATGAGTGGGCAAGTATGTATGAGAGTAACTAGTGACTAACTAGACTATGTACTCAACCCTCTGTAAAAATTGGTGGAGATATAAAACAATGGAAAACCATGGCATCTGCCCCAAAGAAACTCTTCTCCAGGAAGCTTTGTGTATGTCAGGGCCAGTATTTGCAATTTCCTGCCTTAATCTGGGTTCTATAATTTTTGGTCCTCAAGAATGTAGGTGGATGCATCCATGTGTGACCGCATCGTGCCTGGCGGCCTTTACAGAATTTCAGCTGTGCCATGGGAGCTCAGCTCCTGACAAGGGTCGCTACCACTCCTGACCTGTGAGTTGACCCTGACCATCACCCCCTTCACAGCCTCTTTGATTCCATTCTCAGCACAACAGCCACAACGCCTGTTATGGTTTAAGATCATGCCATTCTGTAAAGCCCTCTGGTGGCTTCCCATCTGTGTTTCTCAAGGCTCCCATGATGAGGTGCCACAAACTGAGAAGCTTAAAAAAATAGAACTTTATCCTCTCACGGTTTCAGAGACTGGAAGTCCAAAACCAAGGTATCAGAAGGACCATGCTCCCTCCAAAGGCTCCCGGGGAGAATCCACCCTGCCCTTCCATCCACTGTGCTCCTTGGCCTGTAGCTGCATCATTCAATCTCTGTCTCTGTCTCTGTCTCTGTCTCTGTCAATGAATGTCATCATTCATTCTCCCTGTGTGTACCTTTTGTGTCCCCCTTCTTTTTTCTTTTGAGACAGAGTCTCGCTCTATCACCCAAATTGGGGTGCCATGGCATGATCTCGGCTCACTGCAACCTCCACCTTCCGGGTTCAAGCAATTCTCCTGCCTCAGCCTCCCGAGCAGCTGGGACTACAGGTATGCACCACCACACCTGGCTAATTTTTGTATTTTTAGTAGAGATGGGGGTTTCACCATATTGGCCGGGCTGGTCTCAAACTCCTGACCTCATGATCCACCTGCCTCGGCCTCCCAGTCCTCCCTCTTATAAGGACACCCATCATTGAATTTAAGGCCCCTCTGTTTCCAGTATGACTTCATTTTATCTTGATTACATTCACAAAGAGCCTATCTTCAAATAAAGTCACATTCACAGGCACCAGAGGTTAGGGCTTGAACCTATCTTTGGGGGACACAGTTTAACTTACCACACCGTCTTACCCAGAATGAAACCTGACCTCTTTGTTCTTGCCTCCAAGGCCCACTCCTGTGTCTTCTCCCTCCCTTTCCAACACCCTCTCAGGCACCCTCCCCATTGATACTGCTCCATGTGTACTTCCTGTTTCTTGAGTAGGCCTTACTCTTTCTCCCCTTGAGCCTTTCTCTTGCCTTCTCCCTCTGTCTGTAATGATCCTACCCTGGTCTCCAAACAGCTGACATCTTCTTCTTCAGGGCTCTGCCCAGAGAGCCTTCCTGGGCCACTCAGCCTAAGTGCACCTGACACCTCATCTTTGTCCTATCACGTGCTTGCTTGCTTCATGGACTCACTTCTGCCTGAAATGATGTTTTAAAATGTGTTTTCTTATTTATTCCCTCTCTCCTCCACTAGAATGTAAGTTTCAGAAGAGCAGGGACGTTGCCTGTCTCAGCCTTGCTTTAGGAGCAGCTGCTAGAACAGAGCAGACCCTTACCTAATATTTGTTGAATGAATGAGCCATCAGTTTCCTCTACCATGGCCTTGAGGAGGGGACATCCCGAATCCAGGAAACCTCTACTATCAAGACACTGGTCTTTAATTCGTGGGGACGTTTTTCTTGCTTTTCCAAGCTTTCTTTCATGCCTCTTACACACCTTGGCCTTGGGATACCACATGGAATATAAGTTCAGTCCTGGAGCGTTAAGAATTTGAGGTCTTAAGGAAGTTTTGGCAATCCATGTGCATTTATTTTGGCATTAAATTTGTGTTTTAACTATTGGAGGGAAAATATATTGAGACTTATTTAGTTGCTTTTCACTTATTTAAAAGCGTTTAAGATTTACTTCACTTTACAATTCTATGAGTTTATTGCCTTTCTGGAGTTTTTATTCTCACAGTCATATTCCAAAATGACCCAGGATCTGGAAAAATTCAAACTGAGTGATTGTCCTGAACCTCATGTCTTGGGATGAGTCCTATTTACGTTTGGTGTGCGGGCTTTGCAGAGCTGTCTGGGTTTGAAGGATGCCTCACCACTTGCGGCCCCTGAAGATCAAAGCAGTCCGTGCTCACTGTAGAGTAACCCTCAGCACAGAAGGGTACCATGCAAACACCCCGCCTTCTCACCCACGCCTCCTTCCCTGCCCGCCCCGTAATGAGAGCACCTACGCCCCAGGGCTCATCCAGACAACAATTTCTTTGCATCCTTATGGATGAGTGTTTTTCAATCTCTCCAGGTCACAGTTTTTTTCTCTATACCAGGGCTCAACTAACATTTTCTGCAAGGGGCTAGATAGTAAATATTTCAGGCTTTACAAGTCATATGGTCACACTGTTTCCGGTGTGAAAGCAGTCGTAGACAATATGTAAATAAATGGGCAAGGCTGTGTTTATAAAGCTTAAATTATGAACGCTGAAGTTTGAATTCGGTCTAATTTTCACACGTCACACAAGAGTCTTCATAGATGTATTTTTCAACCATTTCGTCACATAACAACTGTTCTTAGCTCATGGGCCCTATGAAATCACGCGGTGGACATGTTTGGGCTGAGACCCCTACTCTACGGGAGCATAAAAAACACACAATATTGTGAGAATTCAGGAGCACGAGCTCTAACATCACAAGGCGTATCACGTGAGAGTCATTCAGTGGCTGGTATTCACTGATCTCTATCAGAGCAGAAAACAGGTGCTTTTCGTGAGTAAAAGCAGGAGGCTGAGGGCCCACTGCACTTTTCTTGTGGGTGACTTGGGGTCTGTGACCGACACCTAAGGCAGCAAGCCATTTCTCCTCAATCTCTGAGTTACCCTGGTGAGGGAATCAAGTTTGCACTGCTTTTGATAATTTCCCCCACTAAATTTTATTTCCCTTTTGTTAATTCTTTCTCTCTCAACTCTCTTTTCTAAGCTGCCTGCATTTCTTTTCTGGAAATTGCCAGTATTGTGGGTCCTGGGTATTAGGAATTAGGAACACTTGCAATTTGAAAGCCTGCCTCTTAGAAAGGTATATGCAAAGGGAATGAGTGGAGGGGAACCCCCTGTGAGCTCTGCAGACCAGAACAGGTTTTTCTCCTAAGGTAAGGGTGTTCAGGAGGAAAAACGATATGCAGATATTAACTCTTCCTTGAAAGTTTGTTACGTAGAGTTACAGATTGCAGATGACAGGCTTTAGAACCAAACTGCTTAGGCGTTAATTGCACACTCAGAACCACGTGACTATAGATAGTCACTAAACCGCTCAGATTTGGTAGCCTCATCCATAAAATTAGCATGGTAACCATAATAGTAGATACCTCAATGTTATTGTTAAGATTTTTAAAAGTTAATATATGCATAGCCCTTAAATCAGTGCCTAGTATGAAATCGGTAATCACTGTTAATTTCTCAAATAAACTTTTTATTTGGAATAATTTTAGATCTAGAGAAAAGCTGTAAAGATAATACAAGGAGTTTCCCTATACTCTCCACCCAGTTTCCTGTGATTGTTCACATCTTACATAACCGCAGCATGTTTGTCACAACTATGAAATTAACACTGGCACAATACTACTAACTAAACTCCAGATGTTTTTTGGGTGTTTCACCAATTTTTTTCACTCATGCCTTTTTTCTGTTCCAGGATTCCATCCGGGATCCCACAGCGCATTTAGACTGTCTCCTTAATCTCCTCCCGTCTATGACCGTTTCTGGGACTTTGTTTTTTTTTCAAGACCATCACCCATTGGAGGAGTGCTGATAAGGCATTCTGGATGATGTGCACCACTTTGAGTTTGGCTGATATTTTCTGTGGTTGATTGGGGTTACGTTTTGGGGGTGAGTGCCATGGGGTGAAGTGCCCTTCTCATTGCCTCGCCTCGGGGGCATGACCTCACCGTGACTCATCTCTGGTGATGTTAACCTTGAGCCCTTGGTTGTGGTGGTGTCCGCCAGATTACTCCATCGTGAAGTTGCTATTTTTCACTTTCCATACCCTTCTAGAGGAAGTGAGTCACCAGGTCCAGTCCACACTCACTAGGAGAGCAATGAAGCCCCACCTCCTGGAGAAGTGGCTGGCTGCATCAATGCTCCCCTGTATTACTTGTGGTGCTTCTGTGAGAAAGATTTGTCCCTTCTTCCCTATGTATTTGCTTATTCACACATTTACTTATATTGGCACAGACTCGTGGATTGTTCCAGCTTTGGCCATTGGGTGCTGTTTCAGGATGACTCCTACGTCCTTTTGATGTGTTCCTGTTTTTTAAAGCATGTCCTCTGATGCTACAGGATGCTTCAGGCTGATCTGGAATTTTCCTTAATTAAGTTATTAATTCAGTCATAGGATTGTATGAGGATGCATGACACCGGGGACTTTTATTGTTTGGTCTGCCCAGGATCCCCCTTCCCTGGAAGAACTCATCTCCCCATTCCTTGTGGTCCTAGGATGTCCATCAGCACACCATCCCCAGTTGGCCACAGGAGGAGGGACTGATGTGAAGGGTATGTGTTTCCCCAGGGCCAGGAGGGCCTCCCTTGAGGTAGCTATGTGTATGTTGGGAAGGAGAGTTTCACTTTCCCTGTACTGATAAACTGGGAGGCTACTGGTGGCCATCTTCCCCACTTCATGGGAGAATTTGTCTTCAGAAGAAGCCAATACAACAGGAGGCAGAGCTGACCTTAAGAGAGAGCCTGCCTGTATGACTGCACCTCCCATCCAGTTCTGCCTGACACTCTTCAATATTCCACCTACATGGGCCAAGACACTCTAATTGCTTTTAAGCTCATCACGCATATGTCTACATGAAGTGCCTAGCTTAAGGACCACATCCTTCTGCCAGTCCAGCCCTTCATAGAATTTACACCCCACCTACTTCAATGGACACCAAAATATAATTCTCACACTTGACCTGGACACACCCATTATGCTGATTGAAACAAATCAAACTTAAAGCACTTCAGAAGACTACTTTTTAGAATCTAGTAATCACCCTTGATTTATGCTTTATGCAAAATGATGCAGATTTTTAATGAATTTTTGCACAAATCTAAGTATCAATACAGATGCTCCTCAATTTACAATGGAGTTACTTCCCAATAAACGCATCATAAGTTGAAAATATAGTGAGTTGAAAATGCATTTAATATACCTAACCTACATCATAGCTGAGTCTCAAACATGCTCAGAACACTTACATTACCCTACACCTGGGCAAAATAATCTAATCCAAAGCCTATTACAAAAAGTGGAGAATATCTTACGTGATTTATTGAGTACTGTACTGAAAGTGAAATTAAGAATGGCTGTATAAGTACTCAAAGTACAGTTTCTACTAAATGTGTGTTGCTTTTGCACCATTATAAAGTTGAAAAACCTTAAGTTGAACCATCATAAGTTGGGAATCATCTGTATATCACTTTAATAAGGTTAAAACAATATTACAGCCTAATGATCATAAAGATATAGTGGAACAGGTACATCCTACAAGTAATAGAGTAAAAGGTTATGCAAATCAACATCCATAAAATTGTGGGATTTTTGATCCAATAATCCCACCTGTGGATATAACCTAAGGAATTTTAAGAAGTTTTTTAAAAGACAGAGTCATAAGTTTTTTGCAGTCTGATTATTTAATAGAGAAATACGGGAAACAATCTATGTGTTCCACAATGGTATCTTTTTTTTTTTTTAAAGTGAAACCTTAACTCTTTGAAATGTTATATGATTTTTAAAAATTATAAACTTGAAGAAACTCAAGCAAGATAACGATGTTTATTATGGAGGTTGCATTAGTCGGGACAGGTGAAGTTATTATGCCTTACAAGAAGAAGAGCCCCCAGGAGTGTGTGGACAGAGGAAAGGGATGTGAGGACATAGTGAGAAGGCAGCTATCTCACTATGTCAGGAAGAGAGCCCTCACCAGAAATGACAGTGCCTGCACCTTGTTGATCTTGGACTTCCAGCCTCCAGAACTGTGAGGAAATAAATTTCTGTTGTTTAAGGCACACACAGTCTGTGGTATTCTATTCTGGAAGCCTGAGCTGACTAATACAAGGGCAGAGAGGTACAAGCCTAGCATACCCCTGGAAGTGAAAAATACTGGAAATAATTGATGAACAGCAGTGATGTCTACTAAAGAGGATGAAATAAAAACAAAAAAGAAACAGAATAACAGACTACATCCTTGGTGATTTAACAGCTGTGTAATATACTTTCATTTCTCTCTGGCCTTTAATACTATGTCATGTAAAAGTTTTATTGAGATACAATTCACATACTGGAAAATTCACCCTTATTGAGTGTACAATGCAGTTAATTTTTTAGTGTATTCACAAAGTTATGCAACCCTAACCACTGTCTAGGTCCACAACATTTTTATCACTCCAAAAAGAAACGCCATTAACAGTCACTCCTCACTTGCTTCTCCTCCCAGCCCATGGAACTAGTTGTCTACTTTCAGGCTCCATGGGTCTGCCTCTTCTGGACATGTCACGTAAATGAAACCATACAACCTCTCAGCTCTGTGTCATCAAATTATGGAGTCTTCTGGCACGTGGGTTCCTCCCTCTGCACTGTTACCTGGAAGCTCTTTCAAGACAGGGGCAATGTTAAGGATCACATGGTTTGCTTCCTGCCTCATGGTTATCACTGTCCTGCATCAGGTGGTGTCTACTATCTTGAAAGCTGATGGTGTTTTTAACTAGTTTTATTGTTGTTGTTATTTTCATCAAGAGGATAAATGTGATACCTATTACTCTATGTTGGCCCAAAGTGGAATCCTACATTGCATTTACACATTTTACATATTGTGGTCTCACGTAAGACTCTGAATAGTGTGTTGTTCAGGTCAGCTACAAAGTTTGAACCTTTTTTTTTTTTTTTTTTTGAGATGGAGTTTCACTCTTGTTGCCTACGCTGGAGTGCAATGGCATGATCTTGGCTTACTGTAAACTCTGCCTCCCATGTTCAAGCGATTCTCCTGCCTCAGCCTTCTGAGTAGCAAGGATTACAGGCATGTGCCACCTCACCTGGCTCATTTTGTATTTTTAGTGGAGACAGGGTTTTACCATGTTGGTCAGGCTGGTCTCAAACTTCTGACCTCAGATGATCTGCCTTCCTTGGCTTCCCTAAGTGTTGGGATTACAGGCGTGAGCCACTGCACCCGGCCCAAAGTTTGAACACTTCTGATGTAGAGCTGTGATCATGGGAAAGAAATGGAGGAGGAAATAAGAGACCTGGATTTTATTTTTATCTTTTTTTTTTTTTTGAGATGGAATCTCACTCTGTCACCTAGGCTGGAGTGCGGTGGCACGATCTTGGCTCACTGCAACCTCTCCCTCCCGGGTTCAAGCAATTCTCTGCCTCAGTCTCTCAAGTAGCTGGGATTACAGGTGCCTGGCACCACGCCTGGCTAATTTTTGTAGTTTTAGTAGATACAGGGTTTCACCATCTTGACCAGGATGGTCTTGAACTCCTGACCTCGTGATTCACCCACCTCAGCCTCCCAAAGTGCTGGGCGAGACCTAAATTTTATTGTATACAGGCCATACACAAAACTTGGGTGCAACTTATCATACTCCAATTCATCATCCAAACTTTCTCTTTCAGAAACTCTTCCTATATGAGGTCTTCCTACAAATGTCTATACTGCCCTCAAATTAATCATTCCACCTTTGTATCATTTCATCCAATTTCAATATCTCGTGCATATTTGTTATTGCTTGTATTGTAATTATTTTTGGCCTCATTTTTCTCTTATTTGACTGCAAGCTCCATGAGGCTAGCAGAATGTGTTATATGTGTTTGGTCTGCAGACTTACCATGATGCCTGGCTCACGGTAATTGTTCTATAAATATTTTTTTGCACTAAATTGTATACATATATTTTATTTCACAAACTACATCCATTATGTAAGCAAGCTAGTTTTCCTTCTCTTTTAGTAGGAAGAGGGGAAAAAACTGAAAAATATCAAATGTTTTACCTAAGATGAATGATCAGGAAATTGGAGAGGAGGATGGAAACCCAGCCAGGGCTCTAGGTCTTTCACATCATTTGCTTCTCATGAGCAGTACTGTCCAGCAGAAACTTCTGTGAAGGTACAAATCTTCTATATCTGTGCTGTCCAGTATGGTAGCCACTAGTCACATGTGGCTACTAAGCACTAGATCAGTGTGACTGGGGACTTCCATACTTAATTTAAACTAATTTAAACCTAAACCTAAATAGTCACATGCAACCATTGGCTACCATATTGGACAGCCCAGCTCCATACTGTTAAAGACACAGCCCTTCTCTTTTCAACGCCTGAATTGCACATGCTCAACAGATCAGAAGTTCTGAACCTGAGGGTATTTTTTGTTGATTTCTGAACAAAGAAATTCAACAAGTGTCCAACCAATAGTTTTGCCAAACAAAAAGAAAACTGTCTAAAATAAAAAAACCAAGACGAAATTTAGGAAAAGTAGATTAAAAGATCAACAATAAAAATGATTAAGTAAATAAGTATTCTTAAAAACAGCCATGAATTTCAAGCCTTGCCAAAGAGTAGTTTGACCTTGAGGTTCTCTGTTCCTAAGTGACTTCCATGGTAAGTGTGGGTATGATACAAACACACAAACACACACACACACACACACAATGAAATTGGAGAGGAAGAGGAGGATTGGAACCCAGCCAAGGCTCTAGAGCCCTAGTCTCATCATTGACTTCTCATGAGCAGTAGTGTACAGCAGAACCTTCTGTGATGATGAAAATGCTCTTTAATCTGTGCTGTCCAATATGGTAGCCGCTAGTCACATTGGCTAATGAGCACTGTATAAATACAGATATAGGTATAGACATATGTATTCTTCAAATCTCTTCAATTGAATTGCCTCATCCTCCACTTAAGGGGCCATCCATGTTAAAGGTAAGTCATGGCCTCAGCAATGATGGCCAAGCCATTGTGACCTCCTTCAATTTTGAGGAGATCTCTTTTGCCCCACCCAGCTTGTCTGTCTCCTCTTTTTGAAGGGCAGCGTGATAGTTTCCCGGGCCTGCCATGACAAGCCATGTGGCTCAAACAAGAGAAATGTATTGTCTTGCAGTTCTGGAGGTGAGAAGTCCAAAATCCAGGTGTCGGGTTGGCAGGGTTGGTTCCTTCTACAGGTGCTGAGGGAGGTCTGTTTACATGGTGTGGGGAAAGGAAAGGATAGGAGGGGGTTGCCATCAGTGTTGAGGGTGTCTGTGAAGCCCACACTTTTTCCCATTGTGGGGATGGGCTCTGCACACATGACGTTCACCTATCTTCTGTCCAACATGGATTCCTGGGAGAAATTCTGGAATACATTTGCACTGGAAATTCAGAAATAGGGTGGAGAGAATCTGGTCAGTCTGAAAGGAGGACCGTGAACTTGAGGTTTCAGGGATGGTTGTATTTAACCAAAGAGAGTGTGGAGAGACTGTGGGGAGCAAAAGCCAGCCTGAACTGCATTACCTGCTCCCCGTTTCTGAATTTCACTTCCATTTGATGTCTGCACGTATGTCCTTTGTTTGGGTTTGTGGAGATCACCCAATATCCTGCCCCAAATTCCATTTTTCTTGCCCAAAGTCATGTCAGGTGGAATAGTCTTTTGCAACTGCAAGTCTTGGCTGAAACTCAGAGGGAGACAGAGCATGGAGCACAGGAATTTGGGGGTGGAGTATCCTGGCCAGTGAGCACCTGCTCAGAGCAGAGATTAAGTTTGAGAGGACTGCTCCTTTCCTCTCCACAACCCCAAGCAAGCAGTAGGTGCCTTCCCAAAGAACAGGTATTGCTCTGTGGTTTCCAGACCAGCTCCAGTGAGTAAGATGAAGCTTTGTTTATCATCACTTCCCCACCCAAACCACACTCAAATAAGCAGTAAAAACCTCCAGACCTTAGTCATCAGTTGAGGTAAATTATAAACTTCTAAGAGTGTGGCTTCTCAGAGATACCACATTTTCCTCATATAATGAGCCTGCAGTTTGTGGCAAGGAATGACTTAAGAACAAGTGAACTCACTGTCTAAAAGGAGAATTTTTATCACTATCAATTGCTCTGTGACTGACAGGGCTGTTATTTCTTTTGGTAGGAGAAAGGGCTAAAGTACAGAGAAAAAACCTAGAAATAAACATGGCCTGCATAATGGCAAGGTTTTGTGTTGCCAAAGTCAAAAGAGCACGTTCCTGGGTAAGAATCCTCACCCATCTTGCCCCGCTCACAGTGATTCTGTAGCATCCAAGTCAGTTACAACAGCAGCCATGGCTGTGTTGGGCTGGGAGGCAACAGCAGTTGAAATACCATCCTTCCGATAAAGGACCTCAGAGTGGAAGAAGAAGACACTGGTAAATAGAGCATGAGGATTCCCCATGAGATGTCCTACAGATGGAGGAAGTCACGAATCACTTCGTGGACATGAGGACCAATGGATTCTGCCTGCATGGGTCACAGAAGGCTTCCCAGAGGAGTGGACATTTGAGGCAGATGTTGCAGGATGCATAGGACTTGCCATGCACAGGTTGGGGAAAATGCTGTAGTCAGAGACTGCGTGGAGGTTGGAGAGGGCATGGTGGGCCCAGTTAGTCACTGGCAATGTGGCCTGGCTGGAAGGTGGGGTGTGAGAGGGGGCTGGTGGGAGGGAAAGCCGGAGGACAGGATGGGACTGGGTCACAGTGTGTTCTGGCTGGCATGGTGGGACCACAAAGGCGTCACCACATTTCTAAGTAGTAGTTGATATTCCAGATCTCAGATTTAGAAACTCATTCTGGCAGAAATGTTAAAGATGTATTTGGAGGGTTCTGGCTGCCGGGAGATCCAGTAGCGGGTTGCTGCAGGAACCCAGGCGAAGTATCCCAACATGGCTTTGAGAGGTGGTCTGTACTTCCGTCTGGTTTTGTAGAGCAAGGAGGAAGTTCAACAAGTTTCCATTTTTAAGTGTTTGCCCTGCTGTTAATTTTGTATTGTTACTAGTAAAATTCTTAGAGGCAGCAGCAGAAGGCACACTGCAGATGGCAGAGATAGTTTTTCACAGCTTTTATGGTGGATAACAATATATGTGACATTTTCCTCATTAATGTGAGCTTTGCTGTATGATTAAACATGCTAGGCATCTGTGATCTAAAATTACAAATGTGAAGAGCAACAGCTCAACTGTTTCAGTCAATAAATATACAGGAGACAGTCAACATGAAACAACTCCCCACTATGCTCTCTTCCAGGAGGAGCTGCACTGATGGTGACAGCATTTTTGGCAATGGCTTGGCCTTCATCCTAAGGAAAGCAAAGGAACCGAAGTCCCAGACTGCTAATTACACCCTGAGATTCCAACAGAAGAGAGTGGTTTCCATTAGGAAATCTCAATGCTGAGGGCCGACAGAACTGGAGAGGGAATGGAGGCTTTACTGAGGCAATTAGGGAATTACCGAAGGGAGGCATGGAGGAGAATTTCACTCGACCATCCAGACACAATAGAGAAGTGTGTAAGGTCAGTGGACACATCCAGTGACCAGCAGGCAGGATGCTCATCTTTTCGCTGAGGCAAGCCTCCCCATTGCATGTGAGTGTGTGAGTGTGTGCATGCACTTGTGTGTGTTCTGTGCTCCCAGCTAAAGTAGAAGAAGATTCTTGAGTGATAGCCCTCTTCCCACAGACTGATCACAGAAGGTGAGAAGCTTTCCCTTTTCTTAACTATTCTGATCTGTTGGCAGAGGCTGCCTTGAGTCACCATTGAGAACAATTTTCATGCCTGAATCAGCTTAATGGCTGGGGATGCCAGGTTGCTCAGTGACGTCTGGCATGGGTACAGAATGAGGAGTGGATCAGGGCTTCCATACTGACCATATGGACACAGTCAGAAATAGGGAAGTGCAGATTCCAATAGAGTGAAGAGGATTCAAATCAATAACGATAGAGTGGAAGAAGAAGAAGTCCAGATGAAGAGATTCTGCTAAAGCCATGGAGTAAAAGTGAGGCTTTTTCTCATGCCGGTTGCATCTCCACATTCTGGAAGAGACATGGCATGGTGTGTGTAATGTCCAGTGATGAGGGACTGAGAGAACAACCTGGAGTTGCAGTGGTGGAGAGGAGAGGAATGTGCCATGGTGGTTGAGAGGAGAAAACCAGGGCTGATAGGATTAAACAGTAGGATCAAGGCCACGGGAACAAAATTGGAGCAAAGATATTCACAACTCCATTCACTCACAAGTACAACCCTATAGCTGAGTCATGTTGATATGAGATTTTATCTCTTTTGGGGCATTAGAGCCAGGCTGCTGCTCACAAATCCAAACTCCCCAGCATTGGCATCAAGGTGCCTGGGTTTGTTTGCTCTAGTCGCCATAACAAAGCACCACAGATGGGGGACTTCAACCAGAGAAAGGCATTGTCCTGCAGTCCTGGAGGCTGGAAATCCAAGATTATAGTGCAGACAGGATTGGTTTCTCCTGAGGCCTCTCTCCTTGGCTTGCCTTGTCTCTGTGTCCTTTTATGGTCTTCCCTCTGAGTGTGTCTGTGTCCTCACCTCTCTATGAGGACACCAGTCAGATTGGATTAAGGCGCACCCTCATGGCCTCATGTTACCATAATTACAATCACATTCTGAGGTCTTGGGGATTACGACTCCAACATATGAATTTTGGGAGACACAATTTAGCCTTTAACAGTGACCTCAAGACCCTGTGGGTGAACTGATTCCCCACCTCCCAGTGCTTATTCAGGATGCTCAAGCTGTCATGATCCATGGTCATTCTTCCTTGTGCGGGAGATCAGAGTCTAGAACTGAGATCTCTGATAACGTCTCTCCATTGCGGGAAGAGTTCTTCGGGCTGTGACTGGCCCTCCAGATCTCCAGGAATCAGCCAGCAGGTGACACATGTTGTCCTGACCTTCAGTGAATGCTGCCTGAAGGATGGGGGATAGGAACAATAGAAGTCTCCCTTCCTCCCTCCACATACACTCAAAAATTGAGCATCTCAAAGAGAGGGGCTGGGCTATCCTAGATGGGGTGGGAGTTTAAGGCATCACAGCCATGTTCCTCCAACCTGACCTCGCTCTCTCCCACCTCGCCCCAAATAATCCAGCAAGAGGTGAATCTAGCTGCTTCTCCTTGAATCTGCTCATGCCTCCTAAGTAAGGGAAGAATGACAATGACATGCTGCCATGCTTTCGGGCACATTTTTAATGGGTTCAAGTTTCCACTTATCAGCGGCTCCATCTTTATCCTGTGGTCAGCTCCCTGAGATAGGGCTTGGCTTAGCCTGTAACCACATGGTTCATCTTGAGTCTATCAGCTCGTGAGGTCTAAGCTGAAAACAAATGTGAAGTCCCATTGACTTTCAAGGGAGGCTGGACTTTTACGATCAAGTTGATCATTTGCTATGCCTTGTTTCAGATCAGTGAGACCCCAAGAGGACAAGAGGGTCAAGGGGTAGAAATTGCACACCAAAATCCACCCTGAATCATCAACCCGTTCTGTGGTGACTATTTTATAGGTTTTTGTGAAGATTAAATCAGATGGCCTATGTCAGGTGCCTGGAATGTGCTGAAGCTGGCACAAGGTACATGTTCAAGTTCCCTCCATCCCATCTAAGGACATGTACCTGTGATGCACCATAGACCCTGGTCACAGCTTTGTTTAGGGACAAGTCTGCCCAGTACCTGGAGGTTCAAGCTCAGAGAAAGAGAAGGGAGTTGGCCTAGGAATTCCAGCAGTGACCGACCTCCTGGTGGGTGGGACTCCATCACAGGTGCCAGTTTCCAGGTGTCTGTGGTAGAAGGCACAGAAGGAACCCACAGATGGGGTAAGAGTGCTGGCTCCCTCCCACCCTGGTTCATGTCTGGGCTGTTCTCTGCACAGCAACCTGAGTAGGCCTGTTACGTTGTAGCATGTACCCTGTCCACTAAAAACTCCCTTTATCCTGAGGGGAACCAGAGTCTTTACAATGGCCCGTAAGTCTCTCCTCGATCTTACACCTCTTGAACTCTCTGACTCTGTCTCCTAGCCCTCTCCACATTGCTGTGCCTGCATATGCCAGATAGGCACCCACAACTTGGCCTTTACATGTACTCCTCCCTCATCCTCCAACAACTGCCTGCATGGATGATGGCACAGTCACTCCCTTCCTGCCCTGGTCTCCACTCAGACGCCACCTTCTCAGTAGCCCTCCCTGCCCCATTTTCTGCTTTATTTATTTATTTTTTATCATGGCACTTATCCTCAGCTAACCCTGAATCATCAACTGTATAAAGCTAACACACTCTATATATTATTCATACATCTCTTGCTCATTTTGTTTCTGTGATTTCTTCTGCCTTGGAAATAAACTCCATGAAGGTAGGAATATTTGCCCTTTTGTCTCCTTCTAGTATCCCCAGTAGTCCCGACACACAGTCAGCAAACAAAAATTGAATTAATGAAATGAATGATTGTTCTGAGAAGAGAGAGGCTACCGTCCCCAACCTGCCCTAAAAGCCCGTCCAACTGCAGATGGAAAGACCTCAAGTCTAACTGCAGCCAAACTCATTGCAACCAAGTGGGTGAACGTTATACAAGCCCCATACCTGTGCTAAATGGTCTGTATGACAGCAGGAAGCACACCCCAGGCAAAAGTAACAGGAGCTATTTACTGGAAAACTGTAAAAGTAATCATCATATGAATGAGGTATCGGGAAACTAACAATTCAATGTGTGCTCATGGACCAGGGTTGGGAATAAATGAAAGAAATAGAAGGCCCGCCAGAGATCCCTGAGCACACGTTTAAAGGAAAGAAACTTTGTAAAATTAAATGTGGCGATATCATAGAAGTAAGACCATAAAAGACAATAAAAACATAACCTCACTGTTGGTTATGAGATTCTTGGACATCATTAAAAAGAACCATGAAAATGGAGCTACTTGGTAGGGATCCAGTTGGAATAAGAACTAAAGTGGTCTCCCTCTGCCTCGATGTCTGTGACCAGAGGCGGTCTCTCTGAATGGAGTATGTGCAGCGGATGTTTGTGAGTGCGTGTGAAGGAAATTTCCCAACAGCTCACCCAGTGCACGGAGAAGACAGATCCATGAAGGCAAGGCCTGAGTGTCTCTTTTGACCACTTTGTTCCCATTTTCGGCTCAAAGCCGGACGTGTCACTGACACTTAGTCAATGTTTATAGAATGAGTTCATACTGAAAATCAGACTTCATTGCCATCGGTGCCTTCTTTCCTGAGCTGTTTCTCAAGGGCTCCAGTATGGAGAATTCTTCCTGGCTCTTATTTGACATTCTAAGAAGTACATGTGTGTGCCTGTGTGTGTGCACATGCAAGAGTCTGGAGTTCATTTTAGGGCCAAGCATCTAGGTTGGTCTCTTGGCTGGTTGGTTGTATTTTGCCTCCACAACCAGCTTTTGTCAGTGAGAAAAAAATGACACAGGAGCCGGGAGTTGGGTTCAAATTTCAGCTCAGCCGGGTCCTCTCCGTGTGACCTCAGGCAAGTTACTGCATTTCTCTGGGACTCTGTTTCCTCACCCATAATGGAGAAGTGAGGGTTCTTCTCTTGTAGGGCTGAGCTTGGGATTGAGTGAGGCAATGCAGGTAAAGTACTGAGGCGTGTGCTTGGCACTTGAGAAATGCTCGCTAAGGGGTTTATTCTTATTTTCCCTGTGAAGAAGGCAAAGGAGAGGTTATATAAGATGAGTCCGCCACAGCTGTGCAGGCAGAGCAGAGAAGGAAGAGATGGGGCTTGTCTTACAGGTGAAACTTGGAGTGGGTCAGGATTTGATGTCTTCTGGGAACAGGAAGACCATATGAAGTTACTTCCAAACACATCAGACACTAAAGGAATGAGCCAAGACCAAGTCTATCAGCGACAGCCTGCTTTCAAATAGGGAAGGATGGATACAGTAGAAGGGGCCAGACATATGCGCCAGGGTCTAGGCGATGGAGTTCAGAGTTCAGGTGGAAATAAAGACAAGAAGAAGCCAGTTTTAGAACGGAAGGGAGGTGGGTGGAGGGGCTGGGCCTGAGCTGTTGCCTGGAATGCCGTCACCTACTGGCTCCTGGCGGGCTTGTGCTTGAGTCAGAATCACTTAAAAGGTCAGGGACAGGGCACACAATAAAAGAAAACAGCAAGGCAGCCCAAGGAACTCTCTGGTGAGCTCAGATTTAAATAGCACATGAATAAAACAGAGAGAAATGGCATCATATTCTCCAGGGAATAGGAGAGATGTGTGAGCTTATATAGCACTAGGA
>NW_012107341.1:398818-444668 GCF_000951045.1 Mandrillus leucophaeus | reverse complement strand
ATCTCTTCCTTCCCAATAGCGATGCCTTAGGAGTCCCTTAGATATGGTCTCAAAGTACTGGCCAGAGAGCCCCCCCACCACCCCTGCTTGGCTCCTGTAGACATTTGAGTTTGGGATCCCTGATATAAGTGCTCTAAATCCATCCAAGTCTCCTGACATAATCCCCAGGGACTGACAGACCTTGAAATTGACATCATCAAACGTCTGTGGGTGATCTGGAAGGAATCCTAGAGAACCTAAGTGGTGCTATGAAACTGAAAATGAACAGTATCATTGCAGTTCTCAAAAACAACAGTGAGAGAGATTCTATGGAGAAGTTGGAGAGATGCTCTGAGCAGAAATATGATCAGGTAGATTTTTAGGTTTCAGCACCAAAGGATAATCCTGGAATGAAGTTTCTAGGACTATGGCAAGGGCTATATCCCCAAACCTGACCTTCTTTTCACCTTTTCCCCCAATGATTTGGAAAAAGATAAGGAAGTTACAAATATCAAAAAATGTATGTAACACAAACCTGAAAAGGAGAGTGAAATCATTCAAAGTGAGCAACTGTTATTGGGCTACAGTCCCCACCCCACTGTCCTTGTACAGGCCGGCATGGGTGGGATTATAGAACAGCACATGACTATAAAAATAGAGTTAGGGTTTAGATCACAGTAGGTAAGCAAGATTTAATCATGTGGTTGCCAAAATGGCCAATCTGATCTTCAGCTGCTTGATTAAAATTGTAATACCTAGAATGATGAAAAAATTTCCAGTGTACTGGGGACATATGTCAACCACAGCACAGGTGTTCATTTCAAACAGTTCCTTTCTGCGTTTTATCCCAACTTTTTATTATAACAAATTTCAAACATATAGAAAAGTTGAAATTATACTACAATGAACACTTGCACATTCACCACACAGAAACAACAATTTTTAACAATTTGCCATATTTGCTTTACTCATTCACATGTGTGTATGTTAGAATATATGTATATATCTGTATGTGTTTGTGTATGTGTGTATGTGTGTAAGAATATGCACTGTATGTGTACGTGCGTATACGTATATGTGTACTTTTTTTCAGAGCAATTTAAAATTAAATTGTAGATATCAAGGTACTCTATCCTCGAACACTTTAGCCTACATCTTCCAGGAACAAGGACACCTCTTATATAATCACTGTCCTATCACCATGAGCAAGAAGATTGACAATAATTTCTAAATAAAATCAAACATTCGGTTCATATGAAAATTTTCCCAGTTGTCTCTAAAATATCTTTTATAGCTGTTTGAGTCAGTTCTTCAATAAGTGAACCAAATCTGCTTTCTGTTTTTTTTTTTTTTCCTTCCTTATTACTCACTCTGGCAATGAATTGAGTAGATCATGGTACAATTCACTGAGAATGGCAGTTTAGGATGAAGAGCAAGTTTTGAGAAGGAAAATGAGTTCCATCCTATGAATTTTGAATGTAGGTCTGGAGCTCAGCAGAGAAATCAGGACTAATGGTACATAATTGGGAGCTGTCAGACCAGAGGCAGCAGCTAAAATGTTAGTGCAGTGGATGGGTGCAGTGACTCACACCTGTAATCTCAGCACTTTGGGAGGCTGAGGTGGGTGGATCACCTGAAGTCAGGAGTTTGAGACTAACCTGGCTAACATGGTCAAACCCCATCTCTGCTAAAAATACAAAAATTAGAAGGGCGTGGTGGCGTGTGCCTGTGATCCCGGCTACTCCAGAGGCTGAGGCAGGAGAATCACTTTAATACAGGAGGCAGAGGTTGCAGTGAGCCGAGATCGTGCCACTGCACTCCAGCCTGGACCACAGAGTGAGACTTTGTCTCAAAAATAAATAAACAAAATAAAACAAAATGTCAGGAGTGCAGGAGATTGTCTAGGGACACCGTTGTCACCATCATCATCATTACCATCTATTGACTTCACAATCTGCCTGGCATTGTATTAAGCACTTATTATCATTAGTTCATTTTCTTACCACAATCTTCTGTGATAGGTATGATTACCTTCATTTTTCTGGGAAGGACGCAGTCTCAGAGTGGCTTCGTAACTTGCCCAAGTGATCGTGGCTACTGCATCTGGGAGCTGAGACGCCCCTCTGTCTGGTGGCGCAGTCCCTGCATAAGCCACTGTCTGGCCTGGAAAGGAGACCCAGAGATGCTTGAGCGTGTGGAGGAGGGATTTACTACAGGATCCTGGCAAGAAAAGGCCAGAGAAAACCAGAAAGAAAGGATATTGGGGAAACCAAGGAAAGAAGAAGTCTCGAGAAAGAGACTGTGGCACATATTCACTCATTCCTGGATTCACTCAACAGATATTTTGGTACCTACAGTTTGAGGCACTGTGACTGGCCCAAGAGTACCCTGGTGAGTAGGACAGGCATTCTTGCTGTGGGGAGGAGGGGTGCGTGAGCTGTGGCCAAAGGCTGGCATGGGAATCCCAGGAGGACAAGTCCTGTGGGGATGTGTGGAGGCCGCCGGTGGCTCCTGACCAGCAGTTCCAGAGAAATGGTGGGCAGAGGACAGGATGGGAGGCAAAGCCAGCCCCTAAAGATGGGAACTTCTGGAGGTGTGGCTGAGAAGGGAAGGAGAAATATAGTTGGCAGATGGGGAATTGGGAGCCAAGGAGCCAAAGGATTGTTTTGTTTGTTTTCCAAAGAATGGGAGAGACTTCAGAGGGTTTCTCATTAAAAAAAGGGAAGAGAGTAGGCGGGAAAAGGTTAAATATAAAGGCAACCCAAGGAAGAACAGAAGGACAGCAGGAGAGTTGTATTGAGAAGGCAGGGCTGCGGGTCCCAATGGACAGGGCAGCATACCTGTTTCTCTGAAACTGGCAGGGAAATAACAGAGGGAAGGGTTTGCATTAGACTGTGGGAACAGGGGCCAGGGGAAGGTTGGTGCCTTTGTTTTCTTAGTAAGCAGAATGAGCTTAGCAAATTGGAGTGAAGATAATCAAGTAGTGATGAGAACAACCTTGATGATTATCATCAGATTAACAATAATAAGCTGAACTCTTTGAACTTGCTGGGGTCTGATGATGTGAGACCTATAAGAATGGTTTCTGGGGAGAAAGTTTGGTGGAGGCTAAGTGGCTGTCACAAACTTATCTCTTCCTTCCCAATAGCGATGCCTTAGGAGTCCCTTGGATATGGTCTCAAAGTACTGGCCAGAGAGCCCCCTAAGGCACTGCCTCCAACCCCTCTCCTGAGCCCACACACCCTGCCCTACTCCTCACGTGACAGTCCCCATCTTCCCCAGGTCCTGCAGATACGTACCCTTTTTTTTTTTAAATGAGAGATCTCACAAATTTATTAATGAACCCATCTGACTAGTGCAGAACACGTAAACAAAGAGAAAAAAACATATTGCCAATAAAACTTGTCCAGGTGTCCAGATAGTGGTGTCATTTTGAGCTTGACATGGGGATGATGACCTTGATGCAGCATAAATATGTGTGCCATCTCATGTGCAATTCCTTATAGACCCAGCTTGGTTCTTCTCCAATGACTCCTCTAGGAGTTGCACCTGACTGATGACCAGTTTTCCTCTGAATCTATTGGGGAATGGGACAATTTTGCTTTTGTTTCTTGGCCAGGAATCGCTTGACCCTGAAAGTCTTGTGAGAAGAAATGGCGAGAAATGGGGTCACCCACACACACCATGATGGCGGAGAAAGCCAGATCATGCACTTTAAAGATTCTCTGGGGCCTGACTCTGAACTCCAGTTAGCTGGGCGTCCAGACAGCTTTGTGGAAAGGAGAGTGTTCTCACTGGGCCTGCAGGGCTTCTCCCAGGTAGGACACTGCAGTGTGAGGAATGATGTGAGCGTGGTCAGGAGCAAGAAGGCAAGTGAATCTGTTTGGTTGGTGAAAACTAAGCAGCCTCCAATGACCTTGAATTTCAACAAAGGGGTGTAGGCTTTTTTTCTGTGGGTACAGGATGCCTGGAAACTTTGGAGAACTTGAGAAACAGCATGGGCTCATGAGAGCAGATCTCTCTAAGCCAGGGTGTCTGGGGAGGCTGGGGGAAATGCGGAAGGGAAGAGAAGACAGCCCTGGCTGTGAGTGCTTGGTAGAAGGGGGACAAAGTTCCCTGTTTGTCTTATCTGCTGCTTCATGGAAACTCCAGAATTCTCTCTGCGCGTGTGCTCTGGGGAAGCTCATGGCTCCCCTCCCCAGCCTGGGAGACAAGGTGTCACTCACCCCATTGCTGAATTCTCATTGGACTTCTTCCCTCCAAACCAGCAGTGGCTTCTGCCAGGGGACATCTCGGAGAAAGGAAAGGGCAGCTTTGCCTCCTCTCTGTCCCCACCTTTGGCCAAGCTTCTCTAAGACAATAGTCTTTCATATTTTTTACCCTCAAAATGAATTTTGAAAAACTATCTTTCACGTGCATTTTTAAGTCAACATCTAAAATTTTTGGTAAGTTTAAGCAGTGGCAAAGGGTGTCCTTTATACTAATGTGTGAACATGGACATTTTAAATAAAAATAATTATATTTCTCCTTTAAAATGTAACAGCGGTGATATAGTTTGGGTATTTGTCTCAGCCAAATCTCATGTTGAGATATAATCCCAAGTGTTGGAGGTGGGGCCCGGTGGGAGGTGATTGGATTATGATGGTGGATTTCTCACAAATAGTTTAGCACCATCCCCTTGGTGCTTTCCTCATGATACTGATTTCTCACACAATCTGGTTGTTTGAAAGTGTGTGGCATCTCCTCCATCGTTCTCTCTTGCTCCCACTCCTGCCATGTGAGATGCCTGCTCCCCCTTTACCTTCTGGCATGATTGGGAGCTTCCTGAAGCCTTCCCAGAAGCTGAGCAGATGCCTGTGCCATGCTTCCTGTACGGCCTGCAGAACCAGGAGCCAAATAAACCTTTTTTCTTTACAAATTACCTAGCCTCTGGTATTTCTTTGTAGCAATTCAAGAATAGCCTACACACAAATGGAATACAAATACCCAAATAATTTGATACCCACCATTATCTATTACAAAAACAAACAAACATAGCAGGTTCATCTTTAATGTTGAGAATGTGTATAATAGAAATTTAAAAAAATTTTGGTCACCATAAGTGTTTAAAAAATTTTTCTTTTGGATTGAGTTATCCATACAGTTAGTATTAGTACACAGCTGGTCAAATCAATGGACATTTTAAATGTTGATCAATAGTAATTAGATACAGAGGTTAACTTTTATCTCAAAGATAGCCCTTGTTTTGGGTGGATTCAAGGACTTTTGGTGTCTTGATCAAAGCAGGATTTCCGCAACGAGAATTCTGGATTGCCCCTTACTTGGTGTTCTGGAGGATTTGACATCTTGGGATATGCAATTCTCAATTTTTAAGGTGGAAGAATGTCATTGTGAGAGGATGGGGGCAATGGATGTGGGCCAAGGGCTTTGACTTTAGACTCATTCTCCGGAAGATCAGTGTCAGGAGGGCTTCAGGATTTGTAGTCAATGCCCTTCAGTTGGTTGCCCAAGGGTCTTTGGAGAGTATTCCGTAGCCTCAGGTGCACTTAGCCAAAGAGAAGGGGAAGAAGGACTGTGGGTGACAACAAAAACGATGATTATTTTGAGATTAATAGAAACAGGTTGACATAGTTCAGTTAATAAATACAAAGTTATAGCTAGATAGGAGAAATCAGTTCTAGTGTTGTATAGCACTATAGGGTGACTGTGACTAACAACAATTTATTGTATGTTTTTAAGTAGCTAAAAGAGCAGATTTTTTGTTTTCAACACAAGGAAATGGTGAGTGCTTGAGGTGTTGGATATGTTAATTACCCTCATTTGATCATTATGCATTGTATACACGTGTCAAAATATCACACTGTACTATACAAATATGTACAATTATAATATGCTGATTAAAAATAATAATAAAAGCAAAAAAAGAATTATGGATAGTGGAGTAGTGATTTCGAAGGAGCCTGGGTCTTTGATGATATCAAAGAGCTGCTGAAAGAAAAGTTAAACTCTTTCTCTTTGTTGAAAAAAAAATAGGCTGAGCTATTCTGATGTTTGACATTAAATGTGTAAAAATGATGACTTAATGTAGTCCAATCTAAAACCTCAGCAAGTTGTTACAGCAGTCTTATTATGGGCCAAGTAACAGTCTAAGAACTCAACAAAATGTCTTATCAAAAAGCACCTCAAAATGATCTGAAAAAAGTAGGTGTTTTCTTCCATTTTCTAATGAGGAGACTGGGGCTTAGAGAAGTTAAATAATTTATTCAAAGTGACCTAGCGAGGAGGGTACTGAGCTCTAAATGAGTCTAAATGGATTGTAAATATGGTTACATTCATCTGGATGCATTTGTGGCATTGTTTCTAGAGAAAGCTCATCCAAATCAGAATATTCAGCCCTCATTCTATGAACTTGTGTTACAGGTTAAAAAAAAGCAAACAACTTTTCCTGCTCTCCTTCCTCAAATGACTTTTATAGTAAAAATAAGATAAACTAATATGCTGAAATTCAACTTGACATCAATTGAGATAATGTAAGAAAACAGAGCCATAAAGTAGGAGCTAAAACACTAACCATAAAACAGACCACACTCTTTGGCCCGGCAATCATGCTGTGGAAAATAGACCTCAAAAATAACCCAAAATCTATTTGCACAGGAATCTTTATAATATAGTATTTACAAGCTGGAAATGACTCAAGCACCCAACCATGAATAATAAACACATGCATAGTATTTTATGGTTTACAAAGTACATTCACACATCTTCATCAATTTGGGCTGCCATAACAAAATGCCATAGCCTGGGTGGCTTAAATAAGAAATGTATTTACCATCGTTTTGGAGGCTGGGAAATCCAAGATCAAGCTGCTGGTAGATCCAGTGTTTGGTGAGGGCTCTCATTGTAGATGGCCACCTTCTTGCTAGGTGCTTATATGGTGGGAGGAAAGAGTGAGAAACAGAGAGAGAGAGAGAGAGAGAGAGAGAGAGAAAGCATGCTCTGGTCTCTTCCTCCTCTTATAAGGGTGCTGATCCCATCATAGGGGTTACACTCTCATCATCTCATCCAAAGAACCCATCTCTACATACCATCACATTGGGCTTAGGGCATCAGCATATTTTAGGGGGTGGAGAACAGAAACATTCAGTCCCTAGCAATACACAATTACCTCCTTTGAGTCTCATCAGCCCTGCCAGGTATAGGCCAAGAATGAATAAGGTCCCCACTGGGGCTTAGATGCGACGTGACTCTACAGGGAAGAAAATGGTGAAAGAGAAACTGGATGTGTGAGTTGTTCATCTTGTTCTTGACTTGGTGTTGGAGCTCCCTAGGCCTTATATTATTAGGTGACCACTTCTCACCTTGGCATCCCGGATGCATCACTCACTTCTCCAGACATGAGCTGGTGAAGTCAAACTGACCGTCGAGTGGCATTTCAGGTATTTGGGTCTTTGCAGGTATTCTTCCCTTTGTCTGCAACCGTCTTCGCCTGGTTAACACCTTCTGATACATTGAAGATGCAGCGCAGACAACGCCTCATCCCGAAAGCCTTCATCCTCCCCTCGAGGCTTGGGCTCCTGCAGGGCCACTCCACTGCACAGCTTACCCCCTGGCTATTGTGACCCACCTGTGCTGGTAGAGAGCAGAGCCTGGTGGTGCCACAAGCATCTCATTGCCTAGGAGAACAGACCTCTGTGAAAGGATGGGGCCTGTAGGAAAGAACAGTACCATGTCATCTGGACTTATTATCTCCCTCTTTCCGTGAAGAGATAATCAGGAGCGATCCTCCAGCATCCCCATCCCTGTCTTCCTCAGCCACCTGCAGAAACACAAGCCCTGCAGGGTGTCCAGCATCCTCCAACCCTGCTCCCCATTCATGTCCTTGGCCTCCCACTGTACCCCTGGAATTCCAGGTCCAACAGTGATGCCCCTCTGTCTTCAACCTGTTCTCTGCATATGCCCTTCCTGTCCTAACAGAAACTTCTCTGTCGCCCGAGGTCTCTGCTTTCTCTGAAGCCCATATGAGCAAGGCCTTTCTTTTCTCATACTCAACATAGCCTGCGCCTAGAGGTAGGGGCTGTGTCTTCCTTGCTCCACTTTCTGTCTCTCAACCATTTCTCTCCCTTTTCTGTAAAACCCTTAGCCCCTCACACCTCCATGCTCCTTCTTGTGACCACCCTCCTTCTTCCTCATCCTGAGGACTTCAGGGCCAGCTCCCTGTCTTCCTCTCCCCCTCTACCCCTGTCCCAGGCCTTGGTAATCACAGCCTCCATGCGGATAACCCACCCAGCACCCTTCTCTCCTCTTCATATTCTGATTTTACTTGACCTCAGCCTCACATTCCCACAGTTGGTAGGTTTCAGTCTGGAGGCCCTCTCTCCTGTGTGGTCACTGACTGTTGAAGTGACCCAGGATCCATGGAGCCCGTTGCTCTTCTCTGGCCAACACAGCCTGCCCAGGTGACCTCCCGACTTGCATGGCCATAGATGCCATCTCTGTGCCAAGGGGTCCTGTCCCTCCTCAGGCCACGACTGCTCCCAGTCCTTCCACGTGCTCCTCCTCTCCTTCCCCTGTCAACTCCTACTCACACTTCAAAGCCCAGGTCACAGTCTGTGGCAACTTCTGGAACTCCCCTGGGGAGATGTAGTTCCTTCCTTTCTGTGCTCCAGGGACACATGTACCTCTACTAAGTTGGTCCATGACATGCCATGTCTTTCTCTCCCAAGCCCCTCAAAGGCTGGAACCATGGATAACTGATCTTTATACCAAAAAGTATAGTGGAACATTGTAAAAGAACAAGTGGATATGAAGAAGATGAGTAAGAAGAGGTTATGGGGTGATGTAACCCACTGGGCATTTGGTTTTGAGGGGCTCTTGGTTGAGGTGGTCCCTTTCCCACAATAGTGTTTTGGTGAAGAGTATTGTTTGGTAAACTCGTGAAGCAACTGACCCTTCAATATTGATGTGGGTAACACTTGTCAAAAATTGCAAAACAGCTTATTACATTTGTACCCAAAGTTGAAAAAAATATGGTAGGCAAGAAGGAAAAGAACAAGTAAGTGAAAAAATTAACACTGTTACATTCTTCCCAAGAAGAGTTACCAAGCAATCCTCCTTGGTCATTTTGCTTCGTGAATGGCTTCTCTATTTATAGTAAATGTCCCTGAGTCCTGAAAGACAGCAAAACCCAAGAATATGTCACTTGAGAATTCTGTTCCTGTGCCAGGCATGGTGGCTTATGCCTGTAATTCCAGTACTTTGGGAGGCCAAGAGGGGAGTATTGCTTGAGCCCAAGACATTAAGGCTGCAGTGAGCAATGACTGCGTCTCTAGCCTGGGCGACAGAATGAAACTATGTCTCAAAAAAAATGAAAAAAGAATTTTGTTTCTAGAAATTATTTCAAAAAATTCTTATTTGTTCTATTAAGTAAGTTAAGTCCAATTCTGTAGCAAAGAGAAGGTCCCTGCTGGGCATCCTATACCGTGCAAGCATATAATTTTGTCTGAAAGTCTTTGAAGCCACCATGGGATGTAGGGAATGAAAGGAACTGTGCCTTCTCTGGCCATCCTGAGAAAAGTTATTTAATATCCCTGGGCCTTGGCTTCCTCAACTGTGGGCATTTATAAGGTTATTAAAATTAACTTACATAACTGTTGCTAAAATTCCTAAGGTCTGGTCTGTTGTAAGCTAAAAAAATGTTCATCCCCTATTCTATTTTGATTTAACCAGAGGTTACTCTTAAAATCTGGCATTGCCTCTTTCAAGCTCTAAACTAGAGCCTCTGTTCATAGAGGAGGCATTTTCCTTACGAAGTTGGGAAATTTCATAGTGGAGTTTTCCTGCCAACTCCTACGCACCCTTCAATGAGTAAGAGTTGTCTGGTGACCAAACACAGACACTCCTTATGGAAAACCGAAGGGAGGCTTCCCCTTTTGGGCAGAGGAAGGGAAGCAAAGCAGAAGCAGGTTTCAGTCATGTGCTTACCGCTTGCCACTTTCTAGTCTATATGTGGGGTTCCATCTACCTCCACCCCAGCTTCCCACCCCACAGAGCAGGTGGGGTGGAAAATCTGGTCATGGGGGAGGCTTCCAGCCCTGAACATCTCACCATGACTCCTTCCCAGAGCACAACTTTCACCAACAACTCCAGCTATTAATATATTGACTGACATTAAAATTAACTGATAAAAATGTATAGGATTGTGAAAGAAGCATCACCTGAAAAGTACCCACTTAATTTTGTTTACTGAACAACATGCTATGTCTCTCTTGGGTGAGATGAATACAGTTAATTGTTCCTTCAGAGACTAGTGGTCAAAGGTGGGTGGAAGAGTTTCATGAAGGCTGAGATTGTGTGTTGTGCTCTAACGGCGGTGCATCTGAAGTGTGTCCGTGCTGGGAGGGAGCCACCGCCTGCTCTGCTAGCTGTGGCTGAGGGCAGCCTCGTGCAGGAGTTAATATTCCAGCTGGGTGTGGTCGGGAACTAGACGTTCTCCAGGTGGAAAGCGGGGCAAGGGAGGTTCTGAGGTGGGATTCCTGAAGTTGGGAAACAGGAGGACAAGGGAGACAGGCATGGGAGCCAGGAGGGCGGGGCTGAGGAGTTCTAAGGTCAGGGGCCAGGGAGACAGCAGAGGCGTACATGGCGTGTGTCGGTGTGTGTCTGTGTGCGAGTGTGTGTGTCCATGTGTGTCTGTATGTATGTGTCTATGTGTGTCTGTGTATGTATGTGTCCGTGTCTATTTGTGTGTGTAACTGTGCCTGTGTCTGTGTATATGTGTGTGTGTCTGTGAGTCTGTATATCTGTGCGTGTGAGTGTGTGTATGGCTATGGGTGTGTGTGTCTTTAGTGCATCTGTGAGTCTGTGTGTGTTCATGTGTGTGCGTGTGTGTGTGCTGATTTGTATGTGTGAGTGTAAGTCTGTGTGACTTATGTATGTATCTCTGTGTGTCTGTGTATGTGTGTATGTGTTTATGTGTGTGTCTTTATCTATGAGTGTGTTTCTGTATGTCTGTGTGCGAGTCTGAGTGTATGTTTTTGTGTGTATGTGTGTGTCTTTATGTGTGTCTGTGTGTATATAAATGTGTGTGTTTATGTCTGTTTCTGTGTATGTCTTTATGTGTGACTGTGTGTGTCTATGTGTTTGCATTTGTGTGCATGTCTTTGCCTGTGTATATGTGAGTATATGTATGTCTGTGTGTGTATGTGTTTGTGTGTGTCTCTGTGTGTGTGTCTGTGAGTGTGTCTCTGCCTGGGTATATGTGAGTATATGTATGTCTGCGGTGTATGTGTTTATGTGTGTCTCTGTGTGAGTGTCTCTACGTTTGTGTCTGTGTGTGTCTCTGCCTGTGTATATGTGAGTATATGTATGTCTGTGCGTGCATGTGTTTGTGTGTGTCTCTGTGTGAGTGTCTCTATGTTTGTGTCTGTGTGCATGTGTGTGTGGGTGCATGTGTGTGGCTCACTTAACTTCCACCCCTTAGGACCACCTGGCAGGAATTTCCGAAAGGAATGTGGGTCCTCATTGGAGTCAGGCTCAGAGCTTCAGGCTGACTCCTCTGTCTTCCCAATCCAATTCTCCTGCCAGTCCTTGCACTCCTGCAAACCCAACAGCGGGAGTGCTAGATGGGCCCTGGACACTTGGCTAGGCTGCAACAATGTTTCCTAGAATCTCCTGCCCTGGTAAGATAGTTTTGGGCAAGGGTGAACAAAAGAGGAACTTGTGAGAGATTTGAGAGGCAGGAGCGAAGCAGCTGCCATGACTCTGAGAAGGCCATCTTGCTCAGACATAGTGACAGACAGATGCAGGATGCTCCGTGTCTCCCACCTGCATTCTATGCTCTGCACCGAGCTCTTCTTCCTGCCAAGAGTGCCCCAGGCTAACAACCAGACACCTGTGCAGACCCAGAGGGGCAGCCGCCACCAGAGGCATCAGCTCCTCAAAAGCTTCTCCCTGAGCTCCCTGCTGCAGTCACTTTGCTGGCTGGACATGCTATTGGCCTCCTGGCTTTCCCGACACGCTCCCATGTGGCTACTCACACCATGTCTAAGGAGTCTGGTTGGTGACTCCCCTTCCAGACCTTCACTCCCCAGCATGTGGGTAAGGCCTAACTCCAATAAAGCAAGCTGCATTTCCGCCATGCTCACGGTGGCGGTAACTCCACTCCCCAGGGCCCCTGGTTTGCGTTTTCCTCTCTGGGTTGAAGGACTGCTTCTCCTTCTGCCCACAGAGCCTGGTTCCATTGCAATATCTAGTCCAGTCCTTCTACACTATGGTAAGTCCTTCCGGTATTTGTAAAGCTGCCACATCCTCCCAAGTTTTCAGAGGTATTGAAGCAGAGGGTCTGAGTAGGGCCAAGGCATCTGAATTTCTTTAACCAGGCTTCCTCCCCACCAGGAGATTCTTCTGTTATATACCGGTTGTGTTCTAGATTACCCCAAGGCAGCCATGGACACTATACCACATCCCCTGACTCTTTTGTCTACACTGTACTTTGTTTATTTCTTGTCAGTTTCCTCTTCTGATTTTTAGACAATGGCAGTACACCTCCATATCCTCAGAGGACAGTTGCTGCTACATACCTGTTGCTAAATAAATGTTTGAGAGAAGAAATGTTTGAAAGAAGAAAAGGAAGATGGAGAGGTGGAAACAGTGAAGATGAAACAAAGGGCCAGTCCTGGGCAGAGGTCAGGCTCAGTGTGGGCCCTAGAGGTAGGGGATAGACAGGAAGCAAGGGCACCTGCAGGGCCGGGACATTTGTCTGCCCCCAGCATAGGTCCAGGCAGGGCACACCTGCCTTTTCTGTCCACAGTCCAAGAGGCTTGACTTCAGGCAGGTGGGAAGCAGAAGCTTTCGGAGGTTCTGACTGGCCCCAGGAGCTTGCAACACAGCTAAGTGAGGACTGGATGCACTCCATTGGCAGATTGAGGCAGCGTGGCCCAGGAGGACAGACACAGGCTCTGGGGCAGACAGGCATGGGTTCATATCCTAGCTGCCTCTCGGTTTAGATGAGCTCCAGAACTGGGGTTCCTGTAGTACCTATGTCATCAGGGTATGGTGAGGATTTGCAGAGATGACAGAATGCCAACCACAATGCCCGCACATAGCAGGTTGCAAGCAGGTGCCACGTCCCTCCATGTCACACACACTTCTCTCTGTGCCCTTCAGTCAAGACAAAATACGCCCCTGAGCTGTCCGGCATTGAGGCCAGTCATCTCCTTATATCCTTATGGCTGTTTTCACCCCAGGAACTTAGCTAGTTTGCCACTTCGCATTTTGGGGTGTCTGGGTGCCCTTTTGTTTTCCCATACTGAGCAAAGAACTGGGAAATGGTGAGCCGTGGCTCAAGGATGATTCCAGGTCTGAAGGACTGATTGTTGGGTTATGGGGAGAACCTGTTCTGCCGGGTTTCCTTATATTTAGCAAACATCCCTGGGGTGATTTAGGAAGGGTTGCTGATATCCTGAGCCCAGGCATTTCTCTGAAGATTGTCGTCACCAGGTAAATGGCAGGGCGCAAAGAATGATGCTGTATCCTCCCAGGAGACAACCACCACCTCAGGTCCTCCTCTCTGTGATCCAACCTCCGACGATGAGCAAATAAGGTTTGAACATTCTTGGGACACATCAGGAAGCCCAGCCTAGAAGTTTCTGAGTGTTCTGACACATAGGTGTCTGAAGGAGACAGTGACGGTCACAAGAAACAGAAGCCCCTCAAGCACGATAACGTGACAGAGTATCTATCTGATGAAGCCCAGGTGGGGGTCTCCGGGCCTTTCCCAGTGGCAGGAACTGGGAGTGAAATGCATCAGGAGCCAGGAGCAGTGGTTTCCGCAGCTCTCCGCTGTCCTCGGGGCTACTTCCTCTAGTCTCTCTGCTCTGCGCGCGTCTCTGTGATAGCCTCCAGCCTCACTCTGCAGCAGAGTTCTCCTCTTCCTCATCAGTGCACACAGCCCCAAAAGACCGAGAGCTTCTAGCGACTGCTAGCATCAAAGGCTGTCCCGAGCCCCCTTATCCCTTAGTTCAAATTTTTCATAGAGAAAGAATATGATTTGCCTACTGAGCATGCTCCTTTACCTCCCCCATCCTCAGCCTTTGAGGCAGGCCGGACAGCAGAACGGAGTCTTCTCCAGAGGCTAGGGCAGCTCATGATAGCACATAGAGCTGCAGACCACTGGAGGTCTGAGGCTGCTGCTCAGAGGACAGGTACAGTCCAGGTCACTCACTGAGTGGGTTTGCCAGAGGTAGGACTCCTCCCAGCAAGCCTTTGAAAACACTGGGCTTCAACTTACATGTAGGCATCCTTGTCTGTGCTGGGTGGTATCATGGCATGATGGGCTAGTGCATAGGCACCAGACTGCTCCGTTGCAGAGCTGAGTCCACAGCCTCACCTTCCACATAGAGGTCCAGTGTTCCACTCGTGCAGCTGTGACCCACAGGACTAGGTCTGACCGGGCCATGAATGCAAATGCAGCCTGATAAGCCAGTGACTTTAGGTCCCCTCTCCAATATGGCAAGTTAGGTCCTTTAGAAACCCTCTCCTTTCATTTTTGTATCTCTGGGGTGCTTAGAAAATGAATTCTAGTTAAACAATTCTGGCCAGGGCTGGAACGGAACCAGGACTAAGCAGCTTTGGAGATCCTATAGATCTGCGGAGGTACCTGTGTGAATTAGAGCTTGGCTCCCATCTCTCTTTTTTGCCACCCCCTTTCTCTCCGGTGACAAAGCTGACAAAGTTGGCTGCCCTGGGACCTGGTTCCTATGGACTCCTGCAGGCTCTGAGCAGGTCAGCCTGCATCTTCCAGGCAGTGATAGCTTCTCCCAGGTGAGAGGCAAGACAGTCCTTCTCCATGATACCGTCAAGCCCCAGAGCTCCAGTTCCCTCTGCAGGCCATGCCATTGACAGCACCCGCTGCCACCACGGGTATCTTGAACGCAGGGGAGGAGTTCCCAGTTCAGGCACCTCACACTCTGACTTCATCTTGGCCACCTACAAGCACCCCAGGGATATCAGAAACACCTGGAGCTGGAAAGGGGCTTCTACAAGATCTGACTTGTTGCTGCAGAGAAAGGGGACCTCGGTCCTCTCTGGGGACCTCTGCTCCCCAGAGTTCCCTTCTCTGGCCATTCCCACTCAGGACCAGGATGCCACACTCTGAGAATCTGAGACACACAAAGTGGTCACAGGTCGGTGCTCTGGTCTCAGAGGAGCGCCCCTGCCCACCCCTACCTCAGCCATTCCGGCACAGGCTGTGGACAGTGAGTGAGGAAGCCACCTGGAAAGGAGCCCACTATTGTTCCATGCAAACCACCCCAAACTCAGCCTCATAAGATAGTCACTTCCTTAGGCTCAGGAATCCACGGGTCGGGAATCAGGGCCTGGGAAGGCCTTTCTCTGCTCCCTGGTGACTGAGGCTAGCTGGGAAGACTGGAATACCTGGGACGAGGCAGACAGCCAGGGCTGCGGGCCCCTTTCCAGGTGGCTTCCTCACTCACTGTCCACAGCCTGTGCCAGAATGGCTGAGGTGCGGGGTCGGGGGCGCTCCTCTGAGACCAGAGCACCTACCTGTGGCCCCTCGGGAGGCTCAGATTCTCAGAGTGTGGCATTCTGGTCCTGAGTGGGAATGGCCAGAGAAGGGCACTCCAGGGAGCAGAGGTCCCCAGAGAGCTGCATGAACTTCTCTGACCAAGCCTTGAAAGTCAACTCATCACTTCTATCTCACACTATTGGTGGACGCGGCAACAAGCATCCTCAGATGCAAGGGGCAGAGACACAGATGCACCCTCACTGTAAGGAGTGCCCAAGTCACTCACACAATAAGACATCATTGGAGTGACAAATATTGTTACAGCCGCCTTTGGGAATGACAGCCTACTGTGCCCCAAGCTAATAATTCTTTCTGAGCCTTATTTATGATTTTGTGTTCAATACCCAGGCTGGCTTCAGCCAAGGGCAAACTGGTAGGGCAGTGTCTCCCCTGACCACTGGAGAGACAGGACACAGACACACAGCTGTCTCCACCAGCACGGAGGGTGGCCTAACCAAGTCCCCATTTCTCCATTCCGATTTCTCCCTGACTGTAAGGAACCTGCTATGTCACCTTCCTGTGTAGGAGACAGAAAAAGACTGAGCTTCAAAGGGTAGGTGTTTTTTGTTTGTTTGTTTATGTTTTTGTTTTTGAGAGGGGATGATTTATTGTTTCAATTTTTCAAAGGTTTTGAGTAATTTTACTTGGGATTCAGGTCAAAGTCCTTCATATCTCTATTCCCCCAGTGTGGCCAGCAGGTATGGGGGGTTGCTGAGGAATGGGAACTCCATGGTGAGATGCTGCAGAGGCAGCACCTTCCATCTGCAGCAGCTGACAGCAGTCCCCAGAGAGGTCAGATTCATGCCCTGTGGGTGCCTGCCAGGCTCAATGTGCCTTCCAGGAAGAGACTCTGGGAGCCATTACCAGCTGTCAAAGGGACCCTCTGTGAGTTTGGACACCTCAGCTTCTGGGAGGGGACAGGATGCATTGTGTGTAGGTCACAGTTGGATGCCCCCCTTAGGGAAATGTCAGTTTCAGGAGTGGCAGGAGTGTTTACTGTTTGAGCTAGATTTTTTCTTTTATTGATACATAATGTTTTACATATTTATGGGGTACATGCGAGTGTTTTTTATAAGCATAGACTGTTCCATTTGCCCCCGAGATACGACTCAGATCTGTTTGTCCACTGGTCTGTGCTCCAGGAGGCTGGACAGTATGAGCCACATCAATAGACTGTCCTTCCCCCGGAAATGCAGTTCGGTTCACACCTGCTAGAGATCAGAGGAGGAAGGAGCAGAAGTCGGTGATTTATTTCTTGGCTTCATCTCTGTGGCATTTTCCTAAACCGGCCGAGGTTAAAGGCAGGCTGGTGTCATATGCTGGTGGTAGGTGAAATGGGCGACTGCCGCATTGCAGCCCCACCCAGCATGACCTGAGACAGGGATGAAGGAAAGTCCACCAGGTTGGCAGAACTCATTATTTGCTTCATATAATGAGACAGGAGGCCTAAGGTACATATATGCATGGACTCCTGGGTCTTGGAAAAGAAATGGGTTGGACAGGACTGGGAAGGGATAAGACTGGAAGACTGGGGACAAGAAAAGCTGGGGAGGGGCTGTGTGGTACACCTGTGGATCTGAACACACAGCATGCACATCTTTGTGCTGTGTGTTGATGCCACCAGAAGAGCTGCTGAACCACAGCTGAACAGGACTGTTCCTACTGCCATGCCAGCCAGTCTCTCTCCTAGGCATGCTTGCTGCCTTATGGCTCCCCATGATGGAGGTGCCATGATAGCAATGTGAGTAGCTTTGTGTGAGCTCAAAGGCATGAACTCTTCCTCATAAAGTCTCAACCAGCTACAGCTACAGCAGAACACCCAACTTGTCAGCAGCAAGGGCCAATGCTGGGCCCTCAATGGCACCGTGCCTTGAGGAGACCAACTAGTCACTTGGTGAAAGGTCGATGGCATTGGACACCTTCCACCATGGAGGGGCACCCATCTATGTTCACCATACCCACTGGGGGTGTGAATCTGCCTTTTCTGTCCCTACCGTCTCTGCCAGCATCACCAGCCAAAGGTTGACCGAGTAATCGTTTACATGATCTTCCTTCCAGACCAAGTGTTGCAGGTCGAACTGTGCCCTCCCAAAAGACATGCTGAAGGCCTAACCCCTGGTATCTGTGAATGTGACCTTACTTGGAAATAGGACCTTCCTAAATATAATCAAGTAAAGGTGACGTCATACTGGATGAGGGTGGGCCGGCTTAACTGGAACCCTCATAAGACTAGGGGAAGATGCACAGACACACACAGAGGGACACGGCCATGGGAGGACAATGGCAGATTGGAGGGATGGGACTGCATGCCAAGAAATACCAGGCATTGCTGAAACCACCAGAGAGGAGATAGGCTTGGAACAGTCTCCTTCGAAACCTACAAGGGGAACCAACTCCGTGAAGAGGTGGATTTCAGGTTTTTAGCCCCAGATTTGGGAAAGAATCCATCTTGGCTGTTACAAACCATCCAATTTGTGAAACTTTGTTTGGGAAGCCCCAGGAAACGAATATACCAAGTGCTGCAGACTGAATTTCTCTGCAGTCTGGGTTTCTCTGAAAATTCACATGTTGAAACCCTCATCCTAAGGTGATGTGGAGACAGGGAATTGGAGAGATCGTTTGGTCATGAGGGTGGAGACTTCATAAACGGACTCAGTGGCCTTAGAAAGGAGACCCCAGAGAGCTCCCTTGCCCCTTCCATCATGTGGACACAGCAGGAATACAGGCTGTGAACCAGGAAGCAGGGCCTCACCTGACACTGAAACTACCGGTGCCTTGACCTTGAACATCCCAGCCACCAGAACTATGAGAAATAAATTTCTGTTGTTTATAAGCCACCTGGCCAATGGTGTTTTGTTATAGCAACCCAAACAGACGAAGACACCAATGAATCAATTTAATAGCAAAATACGTGCAACAATAGGCACGTGACTGCAGGATCTACTGCTCTGACCATGTACTTCACATACTTCCCACACAGAATCAACTGACCCATGAGAACAGTGAATGGCCTGTGGAAAATTGAGCCAAGATCAGTCAATGGCCAACATATGGTGCCACGTTCCCAACAACTAGAACAAGTGCATCTGAGAAGTCAGGGGTAGAAGTGGGATTGATCCTTTTCCCCACCACTTCCAGGGGCGCCTTTTGGGGTCTGTGCTTTCTGTCCCTGTCAACACAGGCTCTGCTTAGTTAAAAAGCCTGGTTCCAGATGGGAAAATGCATCCCCAGGGGGACAGGACAAAGTAACAGATCTGTGGAAAAGAAAAGATCACCTCCCACCTGGCTCAAGTGAACTCACAAGGAAAGCAAGGACTTACTGCCCTTATGGATTGCTGCTGGGAACTCAGGGTGCTGCCACACCATGCACGCAGAGGGAATGTGTCTGAAATGTTAACTGCTACAATGGGAACTTTGACTACTGGGGCTGGAAGCTGGCAGGTTAAATTCTTCTCTCTTCCTCTCTCCTGTCTCCCCGCACTGACTCTCCTGAGACCAAGTGGTAGTTGGCCACTCTGAGGGTGGCCTGTGAGACTTAAAGGATGGCCCTTGATACTGAGTAGTGGCCACTGTGGGGATGCATCTCCTATTTGTCCTCCCCCAATCCAACCTCCCTCCTATTCTCCCCAGCTCCTGCCAGCCTGGGCTTGTCCTCCCTGATCAAGTGTCCCGTATACACATTGGCTTCAGCCTTTGCTTTCCCAGGAACCCAGGCCAAGTCAGCATAACATGGCGAGTAGGGCATGCAAGCCTGGAGACAGAAGCGGTGTAAGGGTTCAATGCTCTGCAGATGAGGACTTCAGCAATTTATACTAATATAAAATCTTGCTTTCTTCCCACCCACTATGAACTCGTATTTCAGGAGTGACATTTTGAAGGGACATTATGTTATCGGTGTGTTCATATATCTTCCTCTAGATCTTGGCCACTCCTCACTCCCCTGTCCCCATCCAGGCTTCCAGGACACTGTTTCCAGCACAAACTTTGATGACAGCAAGTCCTCACTTACCTGGAAGTTGACATAATCTTCCTTCAATGAGAGGTGACCGAGGGATGCTGTGTCGGAAATTGAGGAGGAAGGAGCTGTGATGTCATGCAACAATGCCAGTCAGAGCCAAGGCAGCCCACTCACACCTCTGGGACCCAGAGGGCAGCTGCAAACCAAAATTCAAAAAGGACAAATTGGGCCATCAAGACCCAGCCAGCCAGGTGTGCCTCATGCTAAAGCTTATGATCTTGTCTGTGGAAAGAATGTGGCTTCTAATCCAACCCTTTTAGGTTAGAATCCGGCATCCGTCCTTTATGAGCTGTGTGACCCTAGGCAAGTTCCTCAACCATTCTTATTTAGGCAACCTTTTTCACAGCGGTGATTTGAGCTTTAATGAGATGATATATGGAGAGCACCTGGCACGCACGAATAACTTAGTATATATAAATGCCCTCTTCAAACAGGAGTGGGGTGGAAACATCAAGGAGTACCATGGATTGTATCCAGAAATCAGAAATAAGGATGAGTTCTTAGACGTTAGACCAGATGATGTCCGCCTCCCACTGCTATCATGCGAACAAGCATATTAGTCACAGAGCCAATTGCCTGATACTTGATAAGTAGATGCTCATTGCTGTTATCCAATGGTGAATTCTCTCACAGTCCTGCATAAAAGTAGCTCACAATGAATGGGGAGCCCTGTGGCTTGCTGAGCTGGTGCAGATCAATAGGAGAGGTTTCAGTCCTCCTCTTCCATCATGGCCATGATGCGTTATAAAGAACCATTGGAAAAAGACTTGGAGGAAATCATGTCAGCTTGAGCACACCCTTATCAAATCAGGACAGCGTGATAGACCCTGTGAAGTAGGAAAGTAGAGTCGGACCAATCCTGGAGCCTTAGGTTTCTAGCTTTGTAAACTTGGGTAAATTACTTAACTTTTCCCTTCAATTTCCTCATCTGTAAAACAGACATGACTTCCACCTCATGGGTGGTTGTGAGGATTAAATGCAAGAAACAGACATGAAGTCCCTGGAAGAGCGGAGGCTCCATGGTGGCCTTTCAGGAGGCAGATGGTGCAGCTCTGTTAACGGAGAGAAGAATGAGGTTTTGTGGAATCTACTGGAAGGAAATGAAGATCCTTCCCAAATCCCCTCAAAATTTTCAAAATTGATGGTTTTGAGCTTTAGACATACAAGTTTCCCTTCTGGTTCCTTAGCTGAAAGTTGTCTGAAATGATATGATCTCATAGCTCTTGAGCGTAGTTGATGGGATCTGTTTTTCATGCCACTGTGTACATTTGCATCCTCCAAGATGTGAAAAGCTTTTGGGAGTATTCTCCCCTGCAGGTTTCCTGAAATGTAGATCGGCTCTTCCAGCAGGGGTGTGATGGACTGTAAGCCACACCAAGGACGCTGGCCATCTGTATTAATCAGGCCCTTTTCTTTCTGAGATTTTTGATACTTTGACATCTGGGGTCTTGGTGACTCTGGAGGGACTGCCCTTCCCAGGGCTAGATGGAATGACGTCCTGCCTTGCATATGCAAACCAACCAGCCCAGAGCCCTTATCTTCTTTATCAAGACCTTCTTTATTGAGCTCTTACACTCTGGGCCACTATGTACCTGTCCTCATCCCCCAGGTCAGGTACCAGGCAATCAAGGGCAATTAAGATTCTATGCCTCAGGGCAGATCACTTGAAGTCAGGAGCTCGAGACCAGCCTGGGCAACATGGTGAAACCCCATCTCTACTAAAAGTACAAAACTTAGCCAGGTGTGGTGGCACATGCCTGTAGTCTCAGCTACTCAGCAGGCTGAGGCACGAGAATCGCTTGAACCTGGGAGGCGGAGGCTGCAGTGAGCCAGGATCGCACCACTGCACTCCAGTTTGGGTGACAGAGCGAGACTCCATCTCAAAAACAAAAAAAGATTCTATGCCTCAGAATCTGTTGAAAAATTTCAAAGTAGCCAATCCTAAGCCATTTGTTGTGCCAGTTCCTTCCTGTGGAAACCACACCAGAGGCCCCTGCCCACACTTCCCCAGCTCCCTTGGCCTCCTGGCAGACCCTGGTTCTTCCCTGTGTGACCTGCACGGTGTGTCGTGCTTCTGGCTTCTTGGAAACTCTGAGTATCAATATCTTCCTTCATGACAGTTATTGCAATGTCTACATGTGTTACCTGATTTACCCTTGTGACACATTAATTAGCTTCTCTGCCCTTTAGGGACAGAAGGGCACATATATAATTAAAGTGAAACTAAGAAAGCCATACTTTGTGGAACAGCAAGACATTTCAATTACATTCTGCTTCCAAGTGCCAAACATCACAGCTGAGACTCAGGTCTACAGAGACCCCTGCATCTTTATCACCTTTCAGTACCTTGTCTACACTGGTGTGTTGATGGATTCCTAAGCTGGTTCTCCCACTGGCTGCAAGCTTCTTGAGGATAAAGTTCCTAGTTTTATTTAATTTCTGTCTTCCTTATGTTGTAGAGAGCCCAATACTCGATAGGTCCAGAATACATAGTTGTGAAATGAATGACTGGAAGACTATGGTTCCATTGCTCTGGTGCCATGCCCACCCCAAGCCCTGAGAAATGTGTCACCATCATTGCAGAGAAGTCTATCAGTCTGCTCCGGCTGTGGGGTATAATCAAAAGTGTGTTTAGTCTCTGTCCCAGGTTCCTGTCCCAGAGCTCCTTGAACTCTGGGAATTACCTGAGTGATGAGTGTCTCCTGTTATTCATAATGAGCCCCTTTGGCTGACACTCAGGTGTCAGCCAAAGGCATAATGCTCAGTCGGTGATTTTGGGTGGGGTCCCTGTGCAGCCTCAGGCTGGGACCAGTCACTCAAAAGACCAGGTGATCAGAAAAATAGAGGATTGGAACTTTCAGCCCCATCCACTGACTTCCAGAAAGTGGGGGGGAGCTGGAGATGAAGGTCAATAAAAACTCTTGAACAATGATGTTTGAGGAGGTTCTGGATTGGAGAATGCATTCGTGTACCAAGAGGATAATGGACTCCAACTCCACGAGGACAAATGTTTCTGCACTCAGGACTCTTCCAGGCCTTGCCCCATGTACCTCTTTATTCTAGCGGTTATCTTTATCCTTTATAATAAATCAGTAAACATAAGTTCAGTGTCTCCCTGAGTTCTGTGAGCCATCCTCCTGAATTATGGAACCCATGAGGGCAGTCATGGAACCCTAATTTATAGCATGTTGGTCAGAAGCACGGGTCACAGTCTGGGCCTTGTGATTGGCATCTGAAGCTGGGTTGGGGCGGGGGTGGGGGGGCAACCTTGTGGGACTGAGCCCTTCTCCCGTGGGATCTGATGCTGTCTCCAGGTAGATAGAATGGAATTGAATTGTAGGACAACCATTTGGTGTCCACTGGATAATTGCTTGGTGTGTAAGAGAAAACCCCACACACCTGGTCACAGAAGTGTTCTGTGTTGTGAGAGGATAGGAGCAAACAGTGCGTGTTCCTCAGAGGCTGCTGCAACAAAGTCCCCCTAAGTAGGTGCGCTGAAACAACAGACAGTTATCTTCTCACGGTTCTGGAGGCTTAGAGGTCCACTGTCAAGGTGACAGAAAATTCTGTTTCTGGTGGGGCTCCTTTCCTGGCCTGTGATGCCCCCTTCTCACCGCTGTGTCCTCCCGTGGCCTTTCCTTTGGGTTCCTGCAGTGAGAGAGAGTGCTCTGCCTCTCTTCCTTTCTCACAAGGACTCCAGAGCTATTGAATCAGGGCCCCCCCTTGATGACCTCATTAACCTTAATTGCCTCCCTAAAGGCCTTACTGCCAAATACACAGTAGCCTCAGGGATTAGGGCTTCAACAGATGGATGGCAATGGAGTGCAATTCAGTCCACAGCAATAAGGAATCAAGAAACAGTTTGCAATCCCAGAGCTGTAACATGCTGGTGGGTTGTGCTCATTTGTTAAGAGTGGCAAAGTTTGATGCTAGTAAGCACCAAAGTTTGTGGATGATTTACTAACAAACAACTAGAATAGCCCCTCCATCACATCCCATCGTTAACCTGCATCCCGTGATATGCTCCTGAGTTACAGAAGCTGCCTCTGGAATTGTGTATAACTTTATAAAACTTCATATTGCCCAAGGGAGGGGGTCCTGTAAGGAAACATCATCACATGTCATGGCAGATATAATATTGAGATCTCCAGGCTTAGGGGACCACTAGTGCTGTGTGCTTCGCGATGGAAACAGGTGTGAACCTGAGATGGCAGTGATCACATGAGTGGGGGCCTGTGGATGCAAACGTTGAGTCAGCTACTTGGACACTGTTCGTTTTCAGCAGGGTATTCCTCACAGCATGCTAATTGTCATTATTATTCTTGTCAATGTTTTTTTGGCTAAGGAAATAACAAGGAAGCAGATTCTGAAACTGGACACAGGATTGGTAAAAGTCCTGTGCACATTGGCAGGTGCAGCAACGGGACTTTCCAAAGGCTCTTTCTACACATATTCTCTTGCCAGCTCAGCCCTTTGAATAGGACATATCCTGAGGGAATGTTTTCCAGATCCACAGGGAGCGGCCCTGGTATGTTCTAGCATATGGAGCTAGGTTGCTTCCTTTAAAACAGTTGTTTTGAATTAGAATAGCCTAACGTGCTAACGTGATACTAATACCTTTGATATCTCTGTATTTCTGTTGCTATTTTATTTCCAGAAACATTATTCAAACCTTTTACTTGTTTAGTTTTCCACAGCAATTTACTGATATTGTATGCTGGCCAAATCGCTTATGGTTTATGTTTTACAGTGACTAACTTTCTAGCTCCTGGGAGCATTGATCTTATTGCAGAAAAACCTACCGCACAAAGGGTCTGAGCTTCCACTGGGAATCTTGGGGTATCTTAATCTCTCACAATTATGCTGACCTCATGTGTATTGGATAAACAATCATTCATTTTCTCACTCAACTCACACATTTATTTATTAATGCAAGGAGTTTCCATTGTATCTATCGATAACCCACTGTCATCCACTATTTTTGCCTCCATTCATTTCTATAAGGAGAACAGCCACAAGGGTTCTCAAATTCTTTGTAGTGAAAGATCAGTTTGATTTTTATTTTTGATTCATTGCAGATTAATCTTTTAATAAAGTAAAATAGAAATAAATTACCAAAAAAGAAGCAAATGATAAATCCCAACTTCTAATTATTAGGTTCAACATACATTCAATAGGTATAATTACCACAACTATACCACAATTGCTCTGAAAGTTTTTGAACATTGTCAATATTCATCTCAACTGCAGCTTGGTAACTGATGGTTTGGATATTTGTCCCCTCTAAATCTCATGTTGAGATGTAATCCCCTGTGTTGGAGGTGGGGCTTGGTGGGCGGTATTTGATCATGAGGGTGGACCCCTCACGAATGACTTAGCACCATCCCCTTTGTGATGAGTGAGTTCACGTGAGAGCTGGTTGTTTAAAAGTGTGTGGCACCTCCTCTCTGTGTCTCTTGCTCCCTTTTTTGCCATGGGATGCGCCTGCTTCCCCTTCACCTTCTGCCATGATTGTAAATTCCCTGAGGCCCACACCGGAAGCAGATACCAGCACCATGCTTCCTGTACAGCCTGCAGAACGGTGAGCCGATTAAACTTCTTTTCTTTATAAGTTACCCAGCCTCAGGTATTTCTTTACAGTAACCCAGGAATGTGTAATACAATAGCAAAGAGTTCCTGGACCAGCTTCGGTTCCACAGACCACACTCTGAGTAGCCCTGGAGAAGAGAGATCCTTCTGTGGGCTTCCATCACAGCAAACAGCAACACTGTGCTCCAGCCAAAACCCTGGGCAAATCTGGCTTTCTTCAGTTGGTCCTAAGTTGAACCTGGGGGCAAAAATTAAGGAGGCTGTCAGTTATAAAGGAGGTCTCACTCTTTGGGACTGATTGTTGCACTGGCTATTGCTTGGCTTTTTTGGCTGGTTGCTAGAGCCTTGGGGCTGGCTTCCCAGGGAAGGTTGCTGGGGGATGTGGGTCAGATTCCATTTTTATAGATGGTCTGGCCATTGTCATTTGTATATTCAGTCTCTCAGCAGGGATGAGGGTGGGGGCAGAGTCTACCATACGCTCTCCCCGACCCCAAGGTTTTGTCGTCTTTTAAGTTCTAACACGCAAGCCTGCATCAGCTGCATTGCATAATGACAAAAGAAGTAACATTATACAGCAGTCAGTGCTTCCGGATATGATAGCATAAGTCCCAGACTATTAATATATGTTTTAGTTTGTTTGGACTGTTATGAAAAATCCCTGTTGTTTACAAACAACGGAAACTTACTTTTTTCCCCTTCTGGAGGTTGGAAAGTCTGGGATTCAGTCAGGTGTCCGCTGAGGGCTGCTTCCAAGGGGCGCCTGCTGCTTCCCCTCCCGGCGGTGAGCGGAAAGCAAAGGGGGCAAACTCTGTGTAGCCTTCTTTATAAGGGCTATGATGCCATTCAGGAGAGTCTGTGAATCCCACCCATGACCTGGTCACCTCATAGAGGCCCCTAAAGCTCATATAAAAGGCAACAAGGGTGCAGGAATACAGCTTCCAGGGGCGCAGGGGATGGCCTGGCTTCTGTGAACCGACTGGCGAGAGGAGGCTTTTTGGATGAAGGATTCTAATTAGGAAGATGTGTCTCTTTCTAAGAGCACGGTTGAGACTGAGACCCACAATACCTGAGTGGCTGAGTATGGCAGCGGGCTGGGGTGGCAGTGGTGTCGGGCTGTAGGTCTTGGCAGGATGGGGAAACGCGGCAGCGGATGCAGCAAAGGCAGTGAGGTCAACCTCTGGGTCTGCAGCCGGGAAGCTCGTGCCTTCTGGGGCAGCAGGTCTGTCTCCTCGGTGCTCGGAGCCTCTTCTATGAGATAGGGCTCCATAATGTGGCTGTACATTCCCTTTCTCCTCCAGTGTGGAAAAAAAATCCCTCTGTGACCCACATTTTTTCCCATATTGGAAGAGAAAGGGAATGCAGACCCACACTGCCTGTGTGCCGCACGCCATTTGTAAATTAATAATACAGTGATATGCACTCATTCACTGAGGGTGCTTTGGATCTCTCTCCCATTCCCCATGAGTGGATGCTACTTTTTTCCAGAATCTACTGGGTCTGCCATTTCCCAGGGACTTGCCTTTTTCCCACAAAACAGAGTTGAGGCAATGGAAAAACCAGCCCGGGTAGAAGAGGCAACAAAGGCAAGGGGAGGGGATCAGCATCATGATTTCAGGGAACAACAAAGGTTCCATAGGACTGGAGCCCTGAGTCTGTGAGGAGAAATGAACAAGTCTACCACAGTAAAATTATGAGAAGTAAAATTATGTCACAAAAGGTATGAGTGGGAAAACTGGGCCCAGCAGCAGATTATTCTAGGAAGGGATTGTGCCTTTGTATGTCTCTGCAGTGCTAACCTCAATGCCAGTTCCTCAGAGTGTTACAGACATTTGCCATGCATCTGTTACTCAAGTGCCCTGCTCAGAGAGAGCCAGCCTTAAGCCCCAAGGAGCATCCTGTTGTGAATCGGTTCACACTTCTATGAGATGGGCAATAGGGAAATGCGATGTACAGGGAGAAGAGGGTTGAGGGAGAGGTTCATTCCCATAGAGGAGCTGGTGGAGACAACCCACTCTTTAAATAAATCAACTCTGGTCCTTTAAACAAGAAAAGGGGATTCATTACTATGTTGGTCAGCTGGAGACAGCCCTGGGGCAGAATATGTAACCTATTAAAGAAACAAAAGCTCTCGTAAATACCCTTAAAGTCAACACAGTTCTGTTTAATTCAAGTCAATTCTCTTTATCTCTCTAAAAGGGCTTTCTAAAAACTTCAAGTTTATACTTTAACTGAATAAAGTCAAATCATTTGTATGTAGAGAAATGCAACATTTCATTGCTATAGTACTTTCTATACCTCAGCCTTTTCTTTAATTCAGCCTTTTCATTCAGTCTTGCTGAATTCGAATCAACAGTGGAGCAGGAACTTTGGAGTCTTACTTACCTGGGGTTCCTCCCCATCTCTCATCTTGATGGCTGGTCAAGTTAGCCAGCCTCTTGAAGCCTGTAGTTTCCCCTTCTGTACCCTGAGGACAATAATAGGACTCATCCCAGTGGGCTTGCATGAGGGTCACATGAGGTAATGTGTATTATGCACTCAATGTCCCCAAGACATTTGTGCACATATTATTACTAAGAACAAACCGCAAAGTGGGGTTTACTTTTTGATGGCTTCTTAGTTCTGAGGTAAGTTTTTAATTTCCTTGCTAATATTCCTTTTATCGCATATAAAAGAGGTGTGTCTAAATCTCACTGCATCATTATGAAAACATGGCTCACAGTCGAGTCATGCGGGTGGTAGCCAGACACTGTGTCTTTGTTTGGTCATTTAGTGATGCAACCCTTGAAAAATCCTCTCTCTGATAACTCTGTTGGGAACAGTTTCCAAGCCATTAAAATGTTATTCTTCCAAATCCTCCTGCATCGGCAACAGGGGAATAAAGACAAAATGCAGCGTCATTTGGGCTTTGCCTAAAATGAATTGAATCCTCCTCAGCAACAGATAGAGTGTGAAATTGATCATGAATTTTCTGAAGTCAGAGTCGTGACTTGCTGATGATATGTATCACGAATGCAGGTAGAGGGATATCTCCTTAGCATAATTTTCATGGGTTTGGAACTGGAGGCAATTTCTACAGGGGGCTGGAGCAGGAACTTACACCTGCAGGGACCAAGGGAAAAGATTTTTTCAGCAAATGAGTGACTATTGATACTTCAGGAAAAACATTTACCTGAGAGAGTTAAGCATTTTGCAGATATTCATTTACATAGAGGTAGTTGGAAATTAATTACAAATAATCCCTATCTATTTTTAAAGCAGTTCCACTAGGGAGAAAACTTGAAAGTCTTGTGCAAGGTTTTTCTATGCACAGGATAGAACTTTGGAACCAGAAGAACAAATTAATCAATCCTCTTAATTTTGCAGATGGGAGAAGACAGGAAATAGGAACCCTACCTTGGATCATAGAAGTGGTGGTGACCAATGAGGGTCTAGAACAGGGACAGTAAACAGGCTTCTTCTCTGGCCCTGGCTTAGTGGATTGGAAGGGGTTTCATGGACCACTGTGAGAAGGATATGCACCGTGGACATGACAGCATAAGGGCCACCACGGGGGACCATTCCTGGACGGCTATCTAAAATACCTATGTTAACCAACCAGCATTTATTATATACCAACTGTATGCTTTATCTAATTTTTTTCAACCATGCATACTCCCCTTGACGGTATGAATTCATAGTCCAGTATAATCATGGCATATCTTCCCAGAGCTTCAATTTTACTCGGTGGGTAGATAATTTACAATGAAAATTTTCTATGAAAGCAAATGGACTAGAAAGCCAAATTCATGTGAATAATAAAACACGCGAGTTAGGGACATGTTGTAGTTGTAGTTTTAGACTCTGCTCCTGGGTTTCCCTGTGTAATCCACTCAGAGATATTTTGGCAGAAAAATTTGAGAAGTGGATGCAGATAAAGTAGTTGAAGTGTATTCCTGGAGTCACACATCCTGGAAGGGGTGGCATGGAGGTCTGTGTAACTGAAGAACTGTTGTGCTTCCTGTTACAGAGTCCAGAGTGAAGGAAGGGAGCCTTGAATTTAAAATCAAGGGCACTGGAACCAGATCAGAGGGGAAGGCAATGTTATGCTCTGCCTACTGCGAGGCAGCCACAGCAGAGACTTGAGTATAAATTCAACACAACCACTTTCAACACGTCTCTGAACATGGAGCCCCCTTAAGGTCACATGGCCTGTCCACCTTTATAAAGCATACAAAGACCCTGGACCGCCTAAGAATACAGGTTTGTTTTGCTGGAGAACAGAAAAGACAGAAATAGGGGGTGATGTTCAAGTATAGTTTTAAAAACGTCATGGGAGACATCAAATGCCTGGCAGAGCCCAAGATATTCTAAACATTTCTTTCAATGTTTCTGTCTCCCCTCTTTGGTTGGCTGGGACATGCTAGGTTTCACTATATTTGGAGACAGCTAGTTGAGTTCTTCCAGGGTCCCTGTGATAAATGGGTGGGCAGCCACAGAACTCCAGATTCCTCTGTTGTGATGGAGGTACGGGAGGACACCTCTCACTGTGAAATGCTAGGGCAAGAATTCCACGAAGAGAATTTGTCTATTATTGACGCCTTGTATGTCTCCATAGACAGGTGTGCTGCTCAGGGAATGTGTCAGCCAAGAACCTAAGGTCACTCAGATAAGTAGCCAAAGAAATCAGATGGGTACATATCAGAAGGATGTGGGTAGAAGAGAATAGTTAGTACCAACTGTGAACCCAGAATATCTGAGAGAGGTCTCAATCAATTTAGAAAGTTTATTTTGCCAAGGTTAAGGACGTGCCCAGGACATAGCCCCAGGAGTTTCTGACAACATGTGCCCAGGGTGGTTGGGGTATTGCTTGAATACATTTTAGGGAAACATGAAACATCAATCAATATGCGTAATATGTACATTGGGTCTGTCTGGCAAGGTGGGACAGGGCCAGGGGAATGCCAGGTCACATTCTTTTGAGTCCTTGATCAGCCTTTCACTGAACACACAGTTTAGTCTGGCTCGGTGAATCTGTATTTTTACATAAACAAGAGGGCAGATGAAGCAATCAGATATGCATTTGTCTCAGGTAAGCAGAGGGATGACTTTCTGTCCTGCATCTGTGAAGATAAGCTATCAGTTTACATTGCCGGGGTGAAATTCAACAGAACTGTTTTAGGGGTGAAGGTCTTCTGGCCCATAGGAGTCTCCTTGTGGGCAAATTGCGAGGGAGGTATGTAGCTTTTTTTTTTTTTTTTCCAATCTTTGTAGCTATCTTATTTAGGAATAAAATGGGAGGCAGGTTTGTCTGACGTAGTTTCCAGCTTGACTTTCCTCTTGGTTTAGTGATTTTGGGGTCTGAGATTTGTTTTCCTTTCACACAACTGTAAATGTTTGATTTAGAAAAGTGGTTCTTGAGCATATGGGCTAAGATGGTCTACTAGAAACAGCTGCAGTCAGAGGTGCACACTGAGAAGAATGAAAACGGCGAGCGAATCCTGAACCAGCAACTGAGGCAACCTGGGACTGACTATGGGGTTGGCACAACCCATGGAGAATGAGGAAAAGCGGGGTGGAGCCATGCCCACCTGGTAGTCATATGAGCTACAGTCTGCCATTAATCCCCTGCTGCTTCTGGGGAGACTGAGCGGTTTGGACCCAGGAGGAATTCCCCACAGCACGGCACAGTGGCTGTGGCAGATCATGGCCAGACTGCCTCTTTAGGCTGGACCGTGACCTAGCCCTCCTCACTGGCCAGTCCTACCTGCAGGAATTTCAGCTACTCCAGCCAGGGGTTTAAGGACAGAATTGTGATCTCCCTGGGACGGAGCTCCTGTGGGGAGGGGGCCACACTCTCAGCAGATCAGCTGACTTAATCTTTCCCCCTGCTGGCTCTGAAGAACCTGGGGAGTCCAGACAAGTGGGACACCCTGCAGTGCAGCACACCCCCTCTGCTAAGGGGCAGCCAGAGCGCCTTGTTAAGTGGGTCCTGGATTCTGTGCCTCCTGACTGGGTGAGACCCCACAACAGGGGTTGCCAGACACCTTACACAGGAGCGTTCCCACTGGGATCAGTTTGGTGCCCCTCTGGGACAGAGCTCCCTGAGGAAAGAGCAGGCAGCCATCTTTGCTGTTCTGCAGCCTCCACTGGTGACATCTCTAGGCGTGGGAGGGACCCAGGCGAATAGGGTCTGGAGTAGATTTCCAGCAAACTGCAGCAGCCCTACAGAAGAGAGGCCTGACTGTTAAAAGAAAAACAAATAAACAGAAAGCAACAACAACAACAGCATCAACAAAAAGTCTCCACAAAACCCCATCCAAAGGGCAGCAGCCTCAAAGATCGAAGCTAGATAAATGCATGAGGATGAGGAAGAATCAATGAAAACCACTGAAAACTCAAAAAGCCAGAGTGACTTTTCTCCTCCAAATGATCACAACACCCCTCCAGCAAGGGCACAGAACTGGGTGGAGGCTGAGAGGAATGAATTGACAGAAGTAGGCTTTGGAAAGTGGGTAATAACGAACTTTGCTGAGCTAAAGGAGCATGTTCTAACCCAATACAAATAAGCTAAGAACCATGATAAAATATTATAGTAGCTGTGAACCAGAATAACCAGTTTAGAGAGAGGAACATAAATCACCTGATGGAGCTGAAAAACACAAGAACTTCACAATACAACCACAAGTATCAATAGCCAAACAGACCAAGTGGAGGAAAGAATTTCAGAGCTTGAAGACTATCTTGCTGAAATAAGATAGGCAGACAAGATTAGAGAAAAAAGAATGAAAAGGAATGAACAAAACCTCTGAGAACTACGGGATTATGTAAAAAGACTGAACTCACGACTGATTGGGGTACCTGAAAGAGACGAGAAACATGGAACCAAATTGGAAAACATATTTTAGGATATCATCCAGAATAACTTCCCCAACCTTCCAAGACAAGCCAACATTCAAACTCAGGAAATCCATAGAACCCCAGTAAGATACTCCATGAGAATATCAACTGCAAGACACGTAATCATCAGATTCTCCAAGGTTGAAATGAAGGAAAAAATGTTAAGGGCAGCCAGAGAAAAAGGCCAGGTCACCTAAAAAGAGAAGCCCATCAGACTAACAGCAGACCTCTCAGCAGAAACCCTATAAGCCAGAAGAGATTGGGGGCCAATATTTAACATTCTTAAAGAAAAGAATTTCCAAATCAGAATTTCATATCTGGTCAACTAAGCTTCATAAGTGAAGGAGAAATAAAATCTTCTTCAAACAAGCAGATGCTGAGGGAATTCGTCACCACCAGGCCTGCCTTGCAAGAGCATCTGAAGGAAGCACTAAATATGAAAAGAAAAAACCATCACCAGCCACTACAAAACACACTGAAGTACAAAGACCAATGACACTATGATGAAACTACATCAATGGGTCTGCAAAATTACCAGTTAGCATCATGATGACAGGATCAAATTCACACATAACAATACTAACCTTAAATGTAAATGGGCTAAATGACCCAATTAAAAAGACAGAATTGCAAGCTGGATGAAGAACTAAGATGTATCATATGCTGTATTGAAGAGACCTATCTCACGTGCAAAGACACACATAGGGTCAAAATAAAGGGCTGGAGGAAAATTTACCAAGAAAATGGAAAGTAGAAAAGAGCAGGGGTTGCAATCCTAGTTTCTGATGAAATAGACTTTAAAACAGCAAAGATCAAAAAAGACAAAGAACGGCATTATGTGATGGTAAAGGGTTCAATTCAACAAGAAGAGCTAACTATCCTAAATATTAATGGACCTAATACAGGAGCACCCAGATTGATAAAACAAGTTCTTAGAGACCAACAAAGAGACTTCGACTCCCACACAATAATAGTGGGAGAGTTTAACACCCCACCATCAATATTAGAAACATCATCAAGACTGAAGATTAATAAGGATATTCAGGACCTGAACTTAGCTCTGGATCAAGGGAAACTGATAGATAAATACAGAACTCTCCACCCCAAAACAACAGAATGTACATTCTTCTTGGTGCCACATGGCACTTACTCTAAAATTGATCACATATTTGGAAGTAAAATACTCCTCAGCAAATGCAAAAGAACTAAAATCATAACAAACAGCCTCTTGATCACAGCGCAATTAAATTAGAACTCAAGATTAAGAAACTCACTCAAAACCACACAACTACATGGAAATTGAACAACCTGCTCCTGAATGACTCCTGGGTAAATAATGAAATTAAGGGAGAAATCAAGAAGTTCTTTGAAACCAATGAGAACAAAGAGACGACATACCAGAATCTCTGGGATACTGTTAAATCAGTGTTAAGAGGGAAATTTATGGCACTAAATGCCCACATCAAAAGGCTAGAAAGACCTCAAATTGACACCCTAACATCACAACTAAAAGAACTAGAGAATCAAGAGCAAACAAACCCCAAAGGTAACAAAGGTTCCATAAGATCAGAATGGAACTGAAGGACATAGAGAAAAACCCATCAAAAAAATCAGTGAATTCAGGAGCTGGTTTTTTTTTTTTTCAGAAAAAATTAATAAAATAGACTTCTACCTAGATTAATAAAGAAGAAAAGAGAGAAGAATCAAATAGACACAATAAAAAATGATAAAGGGGATATCACCACTGACCCCACAGAAATACAAACAACCATCAGAGAATACTATAAATACCTGTATGCAAATACACTAGAAAATAGAAAAGAAATGGATACATTCCTGGACACATACATCCTCCCAAGACTGAACCAGAAAGAAGTTGAATCCCTGAATAGACCATTAACAAGTTCTGAAATTGAGACATTAATAAATAGCCTAACAACAACAAGAACAGCAACAAAAAGTCCAGGGCTAGACAAATTCTACCAGAATATAGCTGAATTTTTCCAGAGGTACAAAGAGGAACTGGTACTATTTCTTCTAAAACTATTCCAAATGATTTAAAAGGAGGGACTCCTCCCTAACTCATCCCATGAGGCCAGCATCATCCTGATACTAAAACCTGGCAGAGACACAACAAAAAAGGAAAACTTCCAGCCAATATGCTTGATGCACATCAATGCAAAAATCCTCAATAAAATGCTGGCAAACCAAATCCAGCAGCAAATCAAAAAGTTTATCCACCACAATCAGGACGGCTTCATCCACGGGATGCAAGGCTGGTTCAACATACACAAACCAGTAAAAGTAATTCATCACATAAACAGAACTAAAGACAAAAATGATATGATTATCTCAATAGATGCAGAAAGGCCTTCAATAAAATTCATCATCCCTTTATGTTAAAAACTCTAAATAAACTAGGTATTGATGGAACATGCCTAAAAATAATAAGGACCATTTATGACAAATGCAGAGCCAATATCATACTGATTGGGCAAAAGCTGGAAGCATTCTTCTTGAAAACTGGCATAAGACAAGGATGCCCTCTCTCACCACTCCTGTTTAACGTAGTATTGGAAGTTCTGGCCAGGGCGATTAGGCGAGATAAAAATAATAAAGGGTATTCAAATAGGAAGAGAGGAAGTCAAAGTGTCTCTGTTTGTGGATGACGTGATCCTATATCTAGAAAACCCTATCATCTCAGCCCAAAAGCTTCTTAAGCTGATAAGCAACTTCAGCAGACTCTCAGGATATAAAGTCAAGGGGCAAAAATCACAAGCATTCCTATACACCAACAATAGACAAGCAGAGAGACAAATCACAAATGAACTCCCATTCACAATGGCAACAAAGAGAATAAAATACCTAGGAATACAACTAACAAGGGAAGTGAAGGACCTCTACAAGGAGAACTACAAACCACTGCTCAAAGAAATCAGAGAGAACACAAACAAATGGATAGGAAGAATCAGTATCCTGAAAATGGCCATGCTGCCCAATGCAATTCATAGATTCAATGCTATTCCCATTAAACTACCATTGACATTCTTCACAGTACTAGAAAAAACTATTTTGAAATTCATATGGAACAAAAAGGGAGCCCATATAGTCAAGACAATGCTAAGCAGAAAGAGCAAAGCTGGAGGCATCACACTACCTGACTTCAAACTATAGTACAAGGCTACAGTAACCAAAACAGCATATAAGATATAACAGATATAACAGATATAAGAACAGACACAGAGATCAATGAAATAGTATAGAAATCTCAGAAATAAGACTGCACATCTACAACCATCTAGTCTTCAACAAACCTGACAAAAACAAGCAATAGGGAAAGGATTCCCAATTAAATAAATGGTGCTGGGATAACTGGCTGGCCATATGCAGAAAATTGAAACTGGACTCCTTCCTTTCACCTTATACAAAAATTAACTCAACGTGGATTAAAGACTTAAATGTAAAACCCAAAACTATAAAAACCCTGAAGAAAATCTAGGCAATATCCCCTTCAGGACATAGGCACGGGAAAAGATTTCATGATGAAAACGTTAAAAGCAATTGCAATAAAAGCAAAAATTGACAAATAGGATCTAATTAAACTAAAGAGTTTCTGCACAGTAAAAGAAACAAGCATCAGAGTGAACAGACAACCTACATAATGGGAGAAAATGTTTGCAATCTATCCATCTGACAAAGGTCTAATACCTAGAATCTACAAGGTACTTAAACAAATTTACAAGAAAAAAACAACCCCTTGAAAAAGTGGGCAAAGGATATGAATAGACACTTCTTAAAAGAAGTCATTTATGTGGCCAACAAACATATGGAAAAAAAGCTCAACATCACTGATCATTAGAGAAATGCAAATCAAAACCACAATGAGATACCATCTCATGCCAGTCAGAATGGCAATTATTAAAAAGTCAAGAAACAACAGATGTTGGTGAGGCTGTGGAGAAACAGGAATGCTTTTACACTGTTGGTGGAAATCTAAATTAGTTCAACCATTGTGGAAGACGGTGTGGTGATTCCTCAAAGACCAGGAACCAGAAATACCATTTGACCCAGCAATCCCATTACTGGGTATGTACCCAAAGGAATATAAATCATTCTAGTGTAAAGATACATGCACAGTTACATTCATTGCAGCACTACTCACAACAACAAAGACATGAAATCAACCCAAATGCCCATCAATGATAGACTGGATAAAGAAAATGTGGTACATATACACCATGGAATATTATGCAGCTATAAAAAGCCTTTTCAGGGACAGGGCTGAAGCTCAAAGCTATTATCCTCAGCAAACCAATGCAGGAAGAGAAAATCAAACACGATATTCTCACTTGTCAGTGGGAGCTGAACAATAAGAACACATGGACACGGGGAGGGCGACAACACACACTGGGGCCTGTCAGGGTGGGGTGAGGTTTTCGGGGAGGGAGAGTATCAGGAAAAATAGCTAACGCATGCGGGGCTTAATACCTAGGTGATGGGTTCATAGATGCAGCAAACCACCATGGCACACGTTTACCTATGTAACAAACCTTCACATCCTGCACATGTATCCTGGAACTTTAAATTAAATTAAATTAAATTAAAAAAATAAAGAAAAGTGGTTATATTAGCGACCACTAAAATTGCTCAGGTAGCTTTGAAAGATCTCCTGTGCTGGGACCCCATCCCCAGAAATTCTGATTGGATTGGTCCTGGGGGAGGCTCCTGTCATCAGCCACTTTAGAAAAGATTTAGAGGTGATTTGAATGTGCTACATTCAAAACCACAGGTTTAGGGGCTTTCCTTCTAACTAAAAGCAGAAAGAAGCTACTGAAATGCCAACCCTCTCTTCCCAAGGCAAGCAGGCAGTAACTTCAGGAAATGCTAGAAACCCTGGGAGACAGACGAGAGAGACACACATAACAGTGGGGCACGTTGGAAGCTGGGCATGGGGAGTGGTGCAGGCCTGTCTGCACAACTGATGTGACAGCCCTGGTGAGCTATCTGGCAGGAGGAGCGAGCTGCAAGTGAGGGCTGCTGGTAAGGGCTGTGGGGGCAAGTGGGGAGTGATGGACTATGGGGGCTATGGGCTGAAGGTGGTCCTGAGCAACAAGGATAGGGGGAGCAGAGTATGGAGTCCCACATCCCAGGAGCTCTATGTCCTTCTCCAGAGAGTCTTGTAACAGAGAAGCTCATTCTTTTCTAGGCAGAGCAGTGGGTGTGGGAAGGGGCTTCGCTTACAATCACACAGAGAACCACCAGTGATCTGGGGAGGGGACCAACATGGTGTTTCCTTGGTAAAAGAGAAGGACTGAGAATTTGTCCAGAATAACTTGACCTGGTGTGTCAGTTAAGGTTCCACCAGGGAAAGAGAACCAGCAGAACGGATGATAGAGAGAGATAGAAATATAGATAGGTGATGGATAATAGATACAGATAGGTGATTGCTAGATGACAGAGATAGTTAGATGACAGATATAGATAGGTGATAGGTAGATGATAGATAAATAGATATAGGTATATGATAGATAATAGAGAATAGATATAAATAAGAGAAGATAGATATAGATAGATAATAAAAGACAGATGATATATAATAGATGATAGATAAAGATAGGTGATAGAGATAGATGACAGAGAATAGAGGATATAGATAATTATAGATAACAGGTAGATGATAGATAATAGAAGATATCGATAGATGATAGAAGACACAGATAGATGATAGATACAGATAGATTATAAATATATATAAATAGAGATAGCTGATAGGAAGATTAGATAGATGGATAGAGAGAGAGATTATTGTGTGGCTTATGGGATTATACAAGACTGAAATCTACAGGGCAGGTCTTCAACAAGGATAGGCAACAGCTCTCAGGAGGAAGTGAAGCCACAGTCCACAGATGGGATTTTTCTCTGCCTCAGGAAAACCTCAGTTCTGCTCTTAAAGCCTTTCAGTTGATTGGATGTAACTCACTCAGATTGTGTAGGGTAACCCTTACCTAAAGTCAATAAACTGTAGCTGACAATCACAATCACATTAACACCTAGATTAGTGTTTGATTTTATAACTGGGTACTAGATCCTAGCCAAGTTGACACCGAAAACTGAACCTCACACCTGGGTTAGCAGGAAGGTTCATCAAATCCTATAAAATAACATTCCTACCCCAAACTTCCCATTTACATCAGTGGCACCACCAGAATCCCAGTTTCTTGGAGTATTTTCTTCTGGTTCCTCAGCAATATAATTTTCAAGCCATGAACAATCTCTGCAGATTTTCTGGGAATTGCCATTCACACTGAAGCTTTCTTCAAACCTACACTCACCAGCCTCTCACAGACTCCCAAACCTTTATGCTGAGAATCTCTGCTCTAGTCTCATTAACTTTGTACCACAAAGTAATGAAACACTTTTTTTCTTGTAGTTCTTCCTGTGTTAAAACAAAGTCTATCCAGTCTAAATTCCTTGTCCCAGCATCTTAGTTCTTCCATCACTCCTTATTGAACATTTCTGCCCCTTATTCCCCAGCAACTCCTCTCCAGCAGCACCTACTTTTGGTCAGATCTTGGCACACCAAGTCTCATTTTCAGCTCTTCATCCGTGTTCTTGGTGGTCCTTGCAATTACTTCTGTTAATCTTGGAGCTGGTATTTATTGAGCACTTTGCTTCTGGTTTCATGCTGGGTGCTGAGGAGTTGCCAGCAGAGTGAATGTCTCCTAGTGAAGTAAAATATTAGTGTCAATCAAATGTACTGACAAACCAGTCAGGGATGTCTAATGGGAAGTGAAGACAGAACGGTGGAATTTTACATTAGGCTGAACCTTATTATACTGTTGATTTTTGGGGTCAAAAACAGGAGAATATAAGCAATTTCATATGGCCTGGGTGAGTTTAGAGTCAGTGGTGAGTGAAGGGATGGGACTGAGGGAAGAATGCTGTCCCATTGGTTTACTCTTCTGTGGCTGGAGCAGAGGTGGCCTCATGAATAGTGGTTTGAACATGGTGACTGATGGAAGAGTGGTTGACAGTTGGCAAGTGGAAATCTCTAAGTAGGGGTGCTGGTGCTGGTGCTGGTGCAGGGACAGATGGGAACGTATCACCTGGATCCTTGGGGGAACAGAACTGGCATTTCTGTGTAGAAAAAAAGTATAATTTGCATGGCTATTTACTTTCCTTTGGGGGGGCTTTAGATTGTTCTGTCTACTTGCTTATTTATTTGTTACTGTCAATACCAATATGTCATAAACATCCTATTAGCCAATTCGTTCTTGGTATTCATGATTATTTCTTTAAGATGAAAGCCAGCAACGGAATTACTTGGTCCAGCCCTATGAAGCATGGCTTGGCTGTTTGATGTGGGCTGCCACTTACCCACCAGAGTGGCCTGGGACATTTGCCCGCCCACTAGCCACGTGTAAGAGGGCTTGTTTCTCCACCTGTTTTCAACAATATTAGCATTTCATTAATGTGATAAGCAAATCATAGTTTATTACTTTTTAAATAATTTTTGAAATTACTAACATTGATGAACACTTATTTTAGACTTCTGTGTTTTCTTTCTAATCCTATTATTTTTTCCCAATAAAGGCGGTTTATGTAATACAAAAATGGAATTCTATTTTTAAATTTTTGAAATTTAGTGTGATTTCAAGTGACTTGTTAAGTACTATGTACTTCCCCTGTCTCTTTTCATCGTTGTTTTCATTGTGTAGAAAGCTTATCAGGAAGTGAGGATGCCCTTCCTGTTGCCTTCTGTGTCCATGTGTTCTTATTGTTCAGTTCCCACTTAAAAGTGTAAGGTAAGGTCTGAAAATTGCTTTACAATCCTTGTGAAAGTTCACACGTTTACAAAACGTTTTCATAACATTTAGCTGATGTTAAAACTACATTAAAATATGCAGAGGGAGAGAAAATTAAAGAGGTACAGAAAGAAAGGGGGGATCAGAAAGGAGGGTGAGGGAGAGAGAACATGAGCACTCATGATATGGACAGAGACAGAAAGAGAGAGACGGAGATCCTGAGAAACAGACCATTTCCTTAGACATGGAAAAGCAAAGGGAATGAATGGGCTACGTTTGCATAACAGTATCATGACTGCACAGATTCCTGGTTTGGTTTTCAAGGATGAATATTCATTATCCCATGAATTCTATCCATCTGCACTGGCTTTTAAAGTATATCAAATGGGTCTGTAATGGCCCAGATATGAAAGCAAAAGTACAATAGAGACAATTGAGCACACTTAGAGTGTTTTTCCCCCTCTAGGGAGTTGGTCACGTGAATTCCAACTTTCAAAAAGAATATTCTGTCTGTTGATCCAAAGTTACAAACAGAGAACTCTGGCACTGCAACCTGCAGGAAAGAATGAATAGAGTTGACAGAATCTGGGTGAATCCTCTGCCAAATTATAAAAATATTTGCATAAAATCATCTGAATTCTACACTTTTCTCTAAAGAAATAATGGATCTAGTGTGATGTTAGGCAAGAATAGATTATGAAAAGCCTTCAGGACCACCTGCTTATACTTTGGAACCCACAGTGAGAAAGATTTTATCATTTTGAAAGTCAAAGAAATGCTTGTTTCATTTTATTGAAATGTGACACTTGCCTAACTAGAAATGACGAATGATTTTATTGGTCTAGTTAAGAACTGACTTCTTAGTGCCAAAAGAGGAACTTCTGAGGATGGTGGCTCTTACAAGAAACAAAATCACATGGATGGGTGAAAAAAAAGTAAGGATATTACAATGTCTCCTCCCATCTTCCTGAGAATTAGGAGAATCCCCAAGATAAATGAATTAAGAGTGATGGCATAGTTCAGTCTATGAATATGGGTCCCTAAGAAATTGGATTCATTTCTCGTCTGGTCTGGAGGAGAAGAGTCATTGTATTGATGATCTCAAGCGGTATGAAATGTTGCCTCAGGATAATATGGAAAATGGATTATCAGACCCCAACTCTGTACTAGAGTAGCTAAGCATCTAGGGACCAGGGACAATAGCCTGCCATCTTTTATAATTTTACAGGTAGGACATCTGGAAAAGCCAAGATTCAGGTGGTCCACAGTACCTCCAAAAACAATACAAATCAATAAGAAAGGCAAATAAAATTGCCTTTCACACCTTGAAAGACAAAAATGTCACACCTTGCATACTTTCTCAACATAATAGGAAAACAGAACGCACTATAACTTCATACCTCCTAAATACTAAACATAAGCATCATTTTCTAGTGGGGCTGTTTTCTTAAGTTTGTACCCCAAGACTTTGCAGATAACAAGATAGGGTCTTTAAAAAGCCACATACAATACAGAAGAAGAAAAACAAGACTGAATTAAAGCCATTTTAAAAATCCATTTAAATATTTTTTAAAAAACAAGTTTTAAAACCTGAAAAGGAACACTGATATTTTAGACTGCTAAAATTTAATAGATGGGACTCATATGACTGATTGATTAAAAAGCTGATAAACTAGACAGTAAAATTTTAAATGCAAAGGTACAAATAATGTTACTAAATAATAAAAATATTTTTTAAAGTGTAAGGAAAACATATCACATCAAAAAGAGAAAATATCATACTACACAGTATAGTTATAACAAAATTAATATGACAGAGTTGAGACCAAATATAGCAGTCATCCTAAATGTGAATGGGCTTAACTGACTTATTAAAAATATTTTAAACTTGGCTCACAAAACAAGACACAGCTCTGGCATACAAGAAATACATCTTACCTCAAAATAATTACTGACTCAGAAAGGCTAAAAATAAAGAGATAGGCAAAATTCTGCCAGAAAAAAATGCAGAGGTTGCAATCATGATGTCAGCAAAATATAATTCAAGCCAAAAAACATTATACCTGACCAAAAATGACACTTTTTAATGCTAAAAGCCACAATTCACAAAGAATATACAATAGTTGTAAACATCTATGCACCAAGTAATACAATAAAACCACCTTTATAAAGCAGAAACTACAAGAGATGCAATGAGGCATAGGAATGTGCTAAGAGTGGAGAACATAATAGGCATTCTTAGTACAAGGCAGACTAAACAAAAAATAAATAAGGCCATAGGAGACCTAAATGACACAATCAATAAAGTAGATCTTCTGTTTATATATAAACATTTATATTCTTATAAAAGAGAATACAGTTTCTCTTAAACATATATGCAATACCAACCAAAGTTGAAGACATATTAGGCTATAAAGAAAGGTTCAGGATGTTTGTAATGTATAAATGTTATAACACTCTCTGATAACAAAGTGATAAAATTAGAAATTAATCAGAAAATAAAGGGTCTTTTCCCTGACCCTCTGGAAATTTGAAAAGAAAGAAAAAAAAAAAGCTCCTATGAAACAACTATTGGGCAAAAGGGAAAATATAAACAGAAACCAAATAACTTCTAAAAATTAATGATACTAAAAACACTATATATTAGAATCTACAATATACATTTAAGATCATTAGAGGAAAATCCATTGCCTTAAATATACCAATAAATGTAAAAGAATAACAACAAATTAAAATTTCAACTCCAAAATTAGAAACAGAACAACAAAGTAAACTACATGAGAGTGAAAAGGTGAAAAAAGTAAAAATAAAAGTATTAATTAAATGAAGTAGAGAATAGAAAACAGTACATCTAGTTAATCAACATTTTGATTTTTTAAAAAATGAACAAAATAGATGAAGCATTAGCTAGTTTAAACAAGAACAAGGGGGGAGAAAGGAAAAATGTACAAAATATGAAATGATGGGGAAATAATATTGAAACAAAAGTTTTTAAGAATACAAAAGATTATTTTGCAGATCTCTATTAAAAGAATCTGGAAATAGAGATGAATTTGATAAATTCCCAACTGCAAAACTGCCTATTTACAGAAGATCATGAGGAACAGGGTAGAAAAGATGGTGTGTGTGGTGGTGGGGGGGCACAGTGGAGAGTTATACTTTCTGAGTCTTCCTTTTTATGTAATTCAGAAGTTTGGAGCTATATTAATGTTTTGCATACACAATAAATAAAATAAACAAAGATGTGGAAAGAAACCCTGAAAAGTACGCAAAGTGAGACAAATTGACTTATCTATATGTAAGAACCACATTGAAGGGGAAAAATAAATTAACTCAAGTAATTTTTGAATACAATATTTTGACCATATCTTCAGACTAAGGACAAAATTTATAAAGAAAGATTGAACTTTAGGGTAGGAAGTTTAGCATGGGTTAGCATTTCCAAAATTACTTTCTGTGCATTCTAGTGTATTCTAGGATTAAGCAATAAGTAAATAGATGAGGACAACGGGAACCAGGTTTCTCACTGTTAGAAAAGGCAATTATAAATGTGGATATAGGAAAATGTGGATATAGGAAAATGTGGAATGAATCCTATGTTATTTAAGTGTAATTAGACATTGGATTGAAAGAATCAGTAAGAACTCATGATACATATTATCCATCTGCTTATCTTTATGTATGTATTTTTTAGCTCTGTCCACTACAAGCTAAAGCAGTGACACCCCAGCAACAATGAGCACACCTAGTGCCAAGACCTTGGTTTCTAAATATACTAGTCATTAAAAAGAAAATATACTATTCGTTAAAAAGAAACAGAGCTCCTTTGATAAATAAGCTCATTCCAAGATTGGAACTGGGAAAGTACAACCAAGTCCAGAACATCTTACTGTTCAAGAAAGTTAGAAATAGCTCAAAGATTCATGGAGACATTTCAAAAAGATACATAGCCAGTTTTAAGGGACTTTATTGGCAAAGCCTGGAACAATTTGAACAACCAAATCAATAATGTTAGCAATGGATCATAACCTGTTGAAGAAGATGATTCTATAAGTCCATACTAATAGAAATTAATGAATAAAAATGGAATAAATCAGAGAATGAAAAGATATTTATTACTGTAAAATATCATTCAGTAAATAATGATTACATTAGAAAATCACCACTTGGTTTTCTGCATTTCCAACTGAGGTACCTGGTTCATCTCATTGGGACTGGTTGGACAGTGGGTTCAGCCCACAGAGGGTGAGCTGAAGCAGGGTGGGGCATTGCCTCACCAGGGAAGCATAAGGGGTCAGGGAATTTCCCTTTCCTAGCCAAGGGAAGCTGTGACAGACGACCTGGAAAAATGGGACACTCCCCACCCAAATACTGTGCTTTTCCCAAGGTCTTAGCAACCGGCAGACAAGGTGATTCTCTCCCGTGCCTGGCTCGGTGGGTCCTATGCCCATGCAACCTTGCTCACTGCTAGCACAGCAGTCTGAGATCAATCTATGAGGTGGCAGCCTGGTTGGGGGAGGGGGCATCCACCATTTCTGAGGCTTGAGTAGGTAAACAAAGCAGCTGGGAAAATCGAACTGTATGGAGCCCACCACAACTCAACAAGGCCTACTGCCTCTAGACTCCACCTCTGTGGGCAGGGCATAGCTGAACAAAAGGCAGCAGACAACTTCTGCAGACTTAAACGTCCCTGTCTGAAAGCTCTGAAGAGAGCAGTGGTTCTCCCAGCACAGTGTTTGAGCTCTGAGAACAGATAGACTGCCTCCTCAAATGGGTCCCTGTCCCCTGTGTAGCCTAACTGGGAGACACCTCCCAGTAGGGGCTGACAGACACCTCATATAGGCGGCTGCCTATCTGGGACAGAGCTTCCAGAGGAAGAATCAGGCAGCAATATTTGCTGTTCTGAAATGTTTACTGTTCTGCAGCCTTTGCTAATGATACCCAGGCAAACAGGGTCTGGAGTAGAGCTCCAGCAAACTCCAACAGACCTGCAGCTAAGGGACCTGACTGTTAGAAGGAAAACTAACAAACAGAAAGGAATAGCATCAACATCAACAAAAAGGGCATCTACACCAAAACCCCATTTGTAGGTCACCAACATCAAAGACCAAAGGTAGATAAAACCACAAAGATGGGGAGAAACCAGAGAAGAAAAGCTGAAAATTCTAAAAATCAGAGTGCCTCTTCTCCTCCAAAGGATTGCAGCTCCTTGCCAGCAATGGAACAAAGCTTGATGGAGAATGACTTTGATGAGTTGACAGAAGTAGGCTTCAGAAGGTCAGTAATAACAAACTTCTCCAAGCTAAAGGAGGATGTTCGAACCCATCGCAAAGAAGCTAAAAGCCTTGAAAAAGATTAGATGAATGGCTAGCTAGAATTAACAGTGTAGAGAAGACCTTAAGTGACCTGATGGAGCCGAAAACCATGGCATGAGAACTTTGTGACACATGCACAAGCTTTAATAGCTGATTCAATCAAGTGGAAGAAAGGATATCAGTGACTGAAGATCAAATTAATGAAATAAAGCGAGAAGACAAGGTTAGAGAAAATATAGTAAAAAGAAGCAAACAAAGCCTCCAAGAAATATGGGACTATGTGAAAAGACCAAATCTGCATTTGATTGGTGTACATAAAAGTGATGCGGAGAATTGAACCAAGTTGGAAAACACTCTTCAGGGTATTATCCAGGAAAACTTCCCCAACCTAACAAGCAGGCCAACATTCAAATTCAGGAAATACAGAGAACACCACAAAGATACTCCTCGAGAAGAGCAACTCCAAGACACCTAACTGTCAGATTCACCAAGGTTGAAATGAAGGAAAAGTATTAAGGGCAGCCAGAGAGAAAGGTTGAGTTACCCACAAAGGGAAGCCCATTAGACTAACAGCAGATCTCTCAGCAGAAACCCTACAAGCCAGAAGACAGTGGGGCCCAATATTCAACATTCTTAAAGAAAAGAATTTTCAACCCAGAATTTCATATCCAGCCAAACTAAGTTTCAT
>NW_012107341.1:397630-398024 GCF_000951045.1 Mandrillus leucophaeus | reverse complement strand
AATAAGTGTGACGTGGTGCTGAGAAGAATGTATATTCTGTTGATTTGGGGTGGAGATTTCTGTAGATGTCTATTAGGTCCACTTGGTGCATAGTTGAGTTCAATTCCTGGATATCCTTGTTAATTTTGTGTCTCATTGATCTGTCTAATGTTGACAGTGGGGTGTTAATTTAAGTCTCCCATTATCATTGTATCAGAGTCTAAGTCTCTTTGTAAGTCTCTAAGGACTTGCTTTATGAAAATGGGTGCTCCTGTATTGGGTGCATATATATTTAGGATAGTTAGCTCTTCCTGTTGAATTGATCCTTTACCATTATGTAATGGCCTTCTTTGTCTCTTTTGATCTTTGTTTGTTTAAAGTCTGCTTTATCAGAGACTAGGATTGCAACCCCTGC
>NW_012107341.1:391068-397580 GCF_000951045.1 Mandrillus leucophaeus | reverse complement strand
CAGCCTAACGTCATAATTAAAAGAACTAGAGAAGCAAGAGCAAACACATTCAAAAGCTAGCAGAAGGCAAGAAATAACTAAGATCAGAGCAGAACTAAAAGAGATAGAGACACAAAAAACCCTTCAAAAAATCAATGAATGCAGTAGCTGGTTTTTTGAAAAGATCAACAAAATTGATAGACCACTGGCAAAACTGATAAAGAAGAAAAGAGAGAAGAATAAAATAGACACAATAAAAAATGATAAAGGGAGTATCACCACCAATCCCACAGAAATACAAACTACCATCAGAGAATACTACAAACACCTCTACACAAATAAACTATAAAATCTAGAAGAAATGGATAAATTCCTGGACACATACACTCTCCCAACACTGAACCACGAAGAAATTGAATCTCCAAATAGATCAATAACAGGCTTTGAAATTGAGGCAATAATTAATAGCCTACCAACCAAGAAAAGTTCAGGACCAGACAGATTTACAGCTGAATTCTACCAGAGGTACAAGTAGGAGCTGGTACCACTCCTTCTGAAACTATTCCCATCAATAGAAAAAGAGGGAATCCTCCCTAACTCATTTTATGAGGCCAACATCATCCTGATACCGAAGCTTGGCAGAGACCCAACAAAAAAAGAGAATTTTAGATGAATATACCTGATGAACATGGATGCAAAAATCCTCAATAAAATACTGGCAAACTGAATCCAGCAGCACATCAAAAAGCTTATCCACCATGATCAAGTGGGCTTCATACCTGGGATGCAAGGCTGGTTCAACATACACAAATCAATAAACATAATCCATCACATAAAGAGAACCAATGACAAAAATCACGTGATTATCTCAATAGATGTGGAAAAGGCCTTTGACAAAATTCAACAGCCTTTCATGCTAAAAACTCTCAATAAATGAGGTTTTGATGGAACGTATCTCAAAATAATAAGAGTTATTTATGACAAACCCACAGCCAATATCATACTGAATGGGCAAAAACTGGAAGCATTCCCTTTGAATACCGGCACAAGACAAGGATGCCCTCTCTCACCACTCCTATTCAACATAGTGTTGGACGTTCTGGTCAGGGCAATCAGGCAAGAGAAAGAAATAAAGGGTATTCAATTAGGAAATGAGGAAGTCAACTTGTCCCTGTTTGCAGATGACATGATGGTATATTTAGAAAATCCCATTGTTTCAGCCCAAAATCTCCTTAAGCTGATAAGCAACTTCAGCAAAGTCTCAGGATACAAAATCAATGTGCAAAAAATCACAAGGATGCCTATACACCATTAACAGACAGAGAGCCAAATTATGAATGAACTCCCATTCACAATTGATACAAAGAGAATAAGATACCTAGGAATCCAACTTACAAGGGATGTGAAGGACCTTTTCAAGGAGAGCTACAAACCACTGCTCAAGGAAATAAAACAGGACACAAACAAATGGAAGAACATACCGTGCTCATGGATAGGAAGAATCAATATCATGAAAATGGCCATACTGCCCAAAGCAATTTATAGATTCAATGCCATCCCCATTAAGCTACCAATGACTTTCTTCACAGAATTGGAAAAAGCTACTTTAAAGTTCAGATGGAACAAAAAAAGAGCCCACATTGCCAAGACAATCCTAAGCCAAAAGAACAAAGCTGGAGATATCATGTTACTCACTTCAAACTACACAACAAGGCTACAGTAACCAAAACAGCATGGTACTGGTACCAAAACAGAGATATAGACCAATGGAATAGAACAGAGGCCTCAGAAATAATACCACACATCTACAGCTATCTAATCATTGACAAATCTGATAAAAACAAGAAATGGGGAAAGGATTCCCTATTTAATAAATGATGCTGGGAAAACTGGCTAGCCATATGTAGAAAGCTGAAACTGGATCTCTTCCTTACACTTTATACAAAAATTAGTTCAAGATGGATTAAAGACTTAAATGTTAGACCTAAAACCATAAAAACCCTAGAAGAAAGCCTAGGCCATACCATTCAGAACATAGGCATAGGCAAGGACTTCGTGACTAAAACACCAAAAGCAATGGCAACAAAAGCCAAAATACACAAATGGGATCTAATTAAACTAAAGAGCTTCTGCACAGCACAAGAAACTACCATCAGAGTAAACAGGCAACCTACAGAATGGGAGAAAATTTTTGCAACCTACCCATCTGACAAAGGGCTAATATCCAGAACCTACAAAGAACTCACACAAATTTACAAGAAAAAAAAGAAAACCCCATCAAAAAGTAGGCAAAGGATATGAACAGACACTTCTCAAAAGAAGACATCTATGCAGCCAACAGACACATGAAAAAATGCTCATTGTCACTGGTCATCAGATAAATGCAAATCAAAACCACAGTGAGATACCATCTCATGCCAGTTAGAATGGCAATCATTAAAAAGTCAGGAAACAACAGATGCTGGAGAGGATGTGGAGAAATAGAAACACTTTGACAGTGTTGATGGGAGTGTAAATTGGTTCATCTATTGTGGAAGACAGTGTGGTGATTCCTCAAGGATCTCGAACATTTGATCCAGCAATCCCATTATTTGGTATATACCCAAAGGATTATAAATCATGCTACTATAAAGACACATGCACATGTATGTTTATTGTGGCACTATAACAGCGAAGACTTGGAACCAACCCAAATGCCCATCAATGATAGACTGGATTAAGAAAATATGGCACATATACACCGTGGAATATGATGCAGCCATAAAAAGGGATGAGTTCATGTCCTTTGCAGGGACATGGATGAAGCTGGAAACCATCATTCTCAGCAAACTATCACAGGGACAGAAAACCAAACACCACGTGTTCTCACCCATGCGTGGGAATCAAACAATGAGATCACTTGGACACAGGGTGGGGAACATCACACACTAGGGCCTGTTGGGGAGGTGGGGAGCTGGGGAAGGGATAGCATTAGGAGAAATACCTAATGTAAATGATGAGTTGATGGGTACAGCAAACCAATATGGCACATGTATACCTATGTATCAAACCTGCACATTGTGCACATGTACCTTGGAACTTAAAGTATAATTTAAACAACAAAAAAGAAAATCACCACTTGGCAAAAACTGTAGTAATAATTCAGGCAAGAATCATCAGTGGTTAAAATGAATGGATCGCCAAAATTGCAACAAACTGATATTTTGTGCCTTTGATATTATATACTGAGAAGAATATACTATCACTTCTTTATTACTCCTGCCAGAAATGGATGATTAAGTTAAATTATAAGAAAAAATTAGATAAATTCACTCGAGGGACATTCTACAAAATAACTGAATTGGTTTCTTTAAAAATGTCAATGTGATGAAACATAAAGCATAAAGCATAAGAAACTAAGATTAAGGGAGATTAAAGAGGCATGGCGTATTAATCTGTTCTCATGCTGCTATAAAGACCTGCCAGAGACTGGGTAATTTGTAAAGGAGAGAGGTTTAATTGACTCACAGTTCCACAGGGCTGGGGAGGCCTCAGGAAACTTACAATCATAGTGGAAAGGGAGGCAAATACGTCCTTCTTCTCATAATGGCAGGAAGGGGAAGCATGAGAACTGAGCTAGGGGAAGCCCCTTATAAAATGATCAGATCTCATGAGAACTTACTTACTATCATGAGAATAGCATGAGGGTACCCACCTCCATGATTAAATTACCTCCCACCAGGTCCTTCCCACAACACATGGGGATTATGGGAACTACAATTCAAGATGAGATTTGGGTGAGGACACAGCCAAACCATATCATTCTGCCTCTGGCCCCTCACAAATCTCATGTCCTTATGAACTGAATGAAGGGGGCCCCTTGTAAAACCATCAGATCTCATGGGAACTTACTACCACGAGAATAGCATAAGGGTAACCACCCCCATGATTAAATTACCTCCCACCGGGTCCCCCCGTGACAGGTGGGAATTACGGGAACTACAATTCAAGATAAAATTTGGGTGGGGACACAGCCAAACCATGTCACATGGTAACTAAACATAAAGCATGATAATTCTGGGTTGGATCCAGGATCAGAAACATCTTTTTCTATTGTTATAAAGGACATTATTATGACAATTGGTGAAATTTGAATAAGATCTGTAGATTAGATAATAGTACAGTACCCATGTAAATTTCCTTATTTTTACAGTTGTACTATGGTTACATATGAGATTACCCTTGGTTTTCAGAAAATACACACAAGTATTTAGAGGTTCACTAAATATATACTCAAGTGGTTCAGAAAAGATGGAAAATGGTAGAGCAAATATGGTAGAATATCAACACTTGGAGAATCTAGATATAGGGCATATGAGAATTCTTTGTGCTATTGCAACTTGGCTGCAAATGTGAAATTATTGCAAATGAAAACATTTTTTAAAAGTCCAAAATGATTGAAAGATAGCATCAAGATAACACAGAGTGGAAGAAGAGATTTACAATGTGTATAACTGACAAAGGGGTTTATATCTAGAATGTATAAAGAAATCTTTCACATCAATAAGAAAAACAAAAATAATGTAATAGAAAAATGGGCAAGACTTTGAGGTACTTCATAAAGGAGGATGCTCAAGTGACCAATACATATATGAAGAAGAACACAATCTTATTAGTAACGTTAAGAAATGCAAATTAAAAACGCTATGAGAAGTCACTCTACACCCACTAACATGGCCTAAATTTAAAATCCTGGCAAACCCAAGTCTTGGTGACAATGAGGAGCAACAGGAACTCTTAGACATTGTTGGTGGGAGTGACTACTGGTAAAGCTAGTATTATCTACTAAAGCTGAACTACATGTACCTGAAGACTCCCAAATCCTACTTCTAATCAAATACCCTATAGAAATGCATTAACATATTTAGCAAAAAATGTATAATTTTTCAACAGAAGATTGGATATTTTATGTAATAGGCACTCCATATAGTACTATATAGCAATAAAAACAAACACACAGCAATATGGATGAATCTCACAAAAATGTGAAGCGAACAAAGGCAGACACAGAATATATGGTATAAAACTGCACACACACAAGGACACACACACACACACACACACACACAATGTAACAGGCAAAATTAAACTATAGCAATAAGAGTATTTGCAAACTTTTGGAAGGAAGGAGGAGCCACAAGAGGGTTTCTTGAGTTCTGGTGGTGTTCTATTTCTTGACCTGGGTGGTGTTTACATAACTAGGTTCACTTTGTGAAAACTGAATTGAAAATTTTATTATCTGTTCCCTCTTCAATACGTGTGATATGTCATAAAAAATTAAGAAACTGAAAAACTAAAGAGACATAACAACAACAAAAATAGCAAAAACAATTTTTAAAGTAATTGTGCCAGAGTTGGGCGAGTGGGTAGCTAAAAGGCAGTCACACTTATAGCTCTAATGTAATAACATCAACACCTAAATTCAAACTGCAGATATGCTGTAAATGAATCTCATCATCCAGGTTTATAGCTAAATTTCAAAGGCTTCAATTACTTTAGGAGGTAATTTGGGAACCAGGGAAAAATAGCATGTTAAAAATGATGTTTGCTGGGGTGGATGGAGTTAAGTCTGTGGATTACACAGACCCCTTACTGAGATGGAGATACAGCACCAAAATCTCACATATTTATATGGCTTGGTCATTTTTGATTTTTCATTTGATAAAATTTGTTTTAATGATCACCATTATATTTGGTGTCATGCTTCAGTATAAATTTTTCCAGCAGAGTCTAACATTATTCTGAGTGCTAGTTTTATCTTCCTCTAGAACGGGAGAGGTTTCCACCCTCATTTGTTATGGTAATTTTATTTTAATATTTTAAACCACAAAGCAGTAATTTTTCACAGTCAATGGCTAATTAAATTTAATGATCTGTGTCTGTGCTCACCAGTGTTTCCTTATCTAAGTCTTTTCCTCTGGGTTTCCTTTTGCTGCTGAAGAGAAGAGTGTTCTTAATTTGTTCTTTTGGTAAGCTGTAGGTGGTAAACTCTTTTAGTCTTTGAAATCAGACAATGTCTTTAGTTTGCACTCTCATTTGAAGAATGATCATGTTCGAAGTTAGAAGTTGACAATTACTTTTCTTGGCACTTTGAAGATAATATTCCATTACTGCTGATTAGAAGTCTGTTACTAATCTGTTATTCTTTTGTGTTAATCTATCTTTTTAATGTGTTAGCTGAAAGATGTTCTCTTTATTGTTGACGTTTTGCCATTTCATAGCCATGTACAAGTGAGGTTTTATTTTTATTTACCCTTATTCGAATTCAGTGTAAATTGTCTGAGCTATGAGGTATTTCTACAATTTTAAAAAATTCTCAGTGATTATCTTATGAAATATTTAGTTCCTGTTATTCTCTTTACTTGCTTTTAGTGAAATTCCTAAAAAATATATTGTTCCCTTTAAATCTATACTTTTTATCTCTAAACTGTTCCTTAAGTAAAATAAAGTCTTTATTTCCCTAGTCCAAGTTCTGGGTACATTTTTCTTTCTTT